>NW_028318234.1:936666-1248888 GCF_062004578.1 Staurois parvus
TGCTGTCAATGCGTTGCTCCAGTTCCCATCAGACATATCACAAATGAACCTATACATAGAACTTTAAACCTGACCCAATGCAAGGGGTTCTCTAGGGTGACATGATAAATACTAAATACATATTCTAATGACTATTTATATATTTTCTATGTAGACAACGTATGGAAATCTATGGAAAACAGGTAAATCGACTCTGGAAGACTGAATCGTACACATTTTGCATTAAAGGAAAGATGTCTATTACTGATTTCTCAGCCATAGCCATTAAAGCATACTTCCCAACAGTCCCGGATTGGGTGGGACTTTCCCGCATTCTCACCTTTGTCCCGCGGTCCCAGTGTACAGGGGCTTTGTCCCGCATTAGTCTATCTATTCTTTATATGCTAACTTCCAGCTGAGCAGGACCTGCAGCAGTGTGAACAGTGTGCACATCTAGCACAGCCAGGGATGGGCGGGAAAGCCAGCGGGGCATTCAGCCACAATGAGAGAAAATGTGCAGCTGTCAACTCCAACCTGTAATGTCTGGGATGGGGAGGCCGATATACATTTCAGGGGCTCCATCCCCTTTGTCAAGCAAGCTCTACATAGACAAACAGCTGCCATTTATACATTGGTGGCCAGGGAAGACAGTGACAAAGGGCAGGACCAATTGGAACTACTGCATATGCACCCGCAGCAGTGTATAATAAACCTGAATTATACACCGCTGTGGGTGCACATGGAGTAGTCCCAATTGGCCCTGCCCCTTGCCACCTTTTTCCCAGTTGGCATTGCATAAATGTCAGCTGTTTTACCTATGAATGTATCCCTAGGCTTTCTTAGCTAAGCATACATCCTACCTGCATGCCTGGCCTAAGGGCTGATAGATTTCAGGGAGCAAAAGCTACATGAATTAACTACCCTTACTTAAGATGGATGCAGCTAGGCATGCTAGGGAGATGGGTTTTTTTAAGTCATTGCTCAACAAAATAAAGCATACAGACATGGATGGATGGGTGAGTTTGCTTTTAATGAGTCTACAGGCCTTCTATGGTCATTGTGATGGACGCGATGCCCGACCTCTGCCCTTCTCACCAACTCGTGACAAAGGACCAGCCAATCTCACACCCCGCTATCACTTGCATAACAATGTCAATGTCAGTTGCACCCTGCACAAAGATTGTCCACCACAATCTATGGGCCAGCAGCCTGAGAGCAATTGTCACAGGGTTAATTAATTACGCAATTAACCCATCAAACTCCAAACTACCACCAGATAGCTTTGGACCTATCACTCCTTCACAATGTTAGCAAGAACAAATGTGAACACACACTGCCACCACGCACAAGTATATCCAGAGGATTATTATATACAGTAGCACTCTTCAAGAGACAGGGATTCATTAGTTTGCATTGAAAGCCCTAGAGATAATTTTTAACACTTTTCAAAATAGGGTTCATTAATGAAAAGGTCAAATGATGCAACTAATAAAATATTTACAGAAAAGGATGTTACAAAGATATAAAGAGAACAATAATGCAACAGAAAAATAAAAGAAAGAAGTTAAGAAGACAGAATACTTGCATAGTCCTGGTTTTAGCAGAGTCCAGTTGTCCAAGCAAAAAATGCTGATGTGGCTCTCAAGTCCATTAAGATGTTCCTTGGTCAATGCTAAGCAAGAGCTCTATACTAGATCCAGTCAGTCCCTTGTCTATGATATCTAAGGAGTGTTATTATTGTTTTATGATAGGGTAGAGGAAAGTGTTTTCCATGGTTAGTGGAAACAGACATCCTGCCAAGACTAATTAGTTGTTTACAGCCCGGGCAGCTTTGTGTTTTAATTAAGATAAGAGGCTCTTTTGAAGTTTGTTAAAAGTTACAGCTACAAATTCCATAGTTTGCAAGGGGGGGGGGGGGGGTTAGGAACACTTCTCATGAGACCCTCACAAGATGACTGTTGCGTCCAGCTTACTGTCTCTATTGCGCACAATCGTTACAGTCATTATGAAGGGGACTTGCTCTGTCTGCTGGGGTATTAAATTTATGGTTTTTTTGTAGTGAATGGGACAGGAGATATTGAAACTCAGAAGTAGGTAGGATTATCCAAACCTCCCAGGTGGAAAGAAACAGAGCCAGGAGTTATGGCAGAGGAGTTTCACTGTTGGAGTATATAAGACATTAAGGAACCACAGGTTGACTCCGCCCATCAAGCTCCACCTGTATATACAATATCACTATTGAGTGTAGGGCTGAAACTAATCGACATAATCAATTCTGAAAATAGTTTTCAACTATTTTCATTAGGGATGCACCGATACCGGTAATGGTACCGATCCTGAGTATTTTCATGAGTACTTATACTCGTGAAAATACTCCTGACACATTAACCGATACTTTGTGGTGCGATTTGCGTTAATGATTTGAATAGGAATGCAAATTTGAAATCCCTCGAGTTCTTTCCTCTCCTTGCAGTGATGACAGTTTGGGCCAGACGGCATCTTATTGGTCAGCAGCTGACCAATCAGATGCCGTCTAGCCCAAACTGTCATTGCTGCAAGTAGAGAAAAGAAAGCAGAAGGCGTTTTCAAATCCGTGCCACTTTCTCTCCTCTCCTACCATTGACACTTAGTATGGGTTGCCTGCAGAGAGGTTTCCTGCACCGCTCCTGTGTGAACTCGGGCTATGACAAGCCTGGGTTCACACAGGAGCAGTGGGGAAACCGTATGCGAATTGGACAGGAATCGAACTCCTGTTCTGTTTCAATATTTTTATTAAGAAAGTTTTGTTTTAAGAATACAACAAGCTCAAGATACGCCCACGCAGGGGCAGAGCAGAACAATAACACATGAACAGATACATCCTGCTGACCTGTATTAGCCAAATAACGAAATGTCCAATGACATCAAGGAGGGGCGGCAAAAAACCCGAACCAAATAATAGCAGCAGTAATCCAACATATTATCGGAAAAACAAAAGGAAAGAAAAAAGGTTAGAAGAAAGGAGAAAGAAAATAAAACAAGAAAAAAAAAAGGAATCAGAAAGAAAACATGGAGGAAAGGGAAACTAGAAGAATCACTGATAGGAATCGCACTCCTGTTCAAATCTCATGCTGTTCTTTGAGGTACAATTTGCATCCATCAAAGCAAATTGCACCACAAAGTATTGGTACTCGGTATAGGTGAGTACTTGACTGAAAGTATCGGTACTTGTGCTCGCCTATAAAAAAAAACAGTATTGGTGCATCCTAAATTTTCATTAGTTGGTCAGCTGATTAGTTGGCCTGCATACACAATGAATTATTTGTTGACATATCAGAAAATACAGTGCAGCACACATACAGCTCAGTACACCCTCCATACATGTTAATAAGTGCCTGAGAGCTTGTGAATGTGTGAGGAGCGATGCCTCATGGGATATGTAGTCCAGGGCATGAGAAGGAAGTAAGTGATTCTAAAGACAGATGTTTTTTTACCTTACTATAGGGGCAACGTACAGTATATTATAGAAGGCACTCTGAAAGCAGGAGCAGCCAGAAGTGTCGGTGGAGGACCCCAGAAGAGGAGAATCGAGCAAGTTTGTCAAGTTGACAAGTTTGTTGTTTACAAAGAAAAAATCCAACGTTTACAATCACTTTAACGGATGTGTGCAGAAAAGATCAGCATCTGAACCCAAAGAAGCTGGAGGATGATAGAGTGGAGGTAATATGAGGCATTACAATTAAACTTTAAAGTAAAAGTCTCAGCCTGTAGAACTAATTTAAAGTGTTACTAAACTGACAGTTTAACCACTTGATGTTCTTAGGCCATTTTAAAACATCCTGGATTTTGAGTGGCTAAAAAATGCTCATGGCTGCAGCTGCTGCCATAAACTTAGTGTTATTTTTGTCAGCTGGCAATTGGTTATTCAGTATAAGTGACATGGGTGGCTCTACAGCCACCTGATCACTTTTATGGTAATAAGAAAAGAAACTAGGGAGAAGATGTTGGTGCCAGTGAGGGAGCTCGCAGACACTGCATCCCTGGAGTGGAGGAGAGAATTGGAAGGTTTAGTACTGCTTTAATATCCAGCCCAACACTTACCTTTCCTTCCTTGCCCTTCTGTTCCTCTGCTGGAAGCATTACATGCTGCCCCATGTAAGCTCTGCACCGCTCAAGTCATAGCTTACAGAGAAATATGGACCCTTCCCAAGTGACATCTCTGGTGCTTGGTGACTGGCCCAGAGCTGTCAATGGAGTGCATCACATGGTCCAACATACCTGGACATACCCAAAATATTCTTTATTCTTGGCTGCTCAATAGAATGGTGGGGAGTTAAGGAAGGATGAGTGTGTGCTGCTGGGGAGAGGATTAAAAGACTTTTTATATTTTTTTTAGGGGAAATGGCATGATTCGCTACAACAACATTTATATACAAACTTGAGATAGAGCTACTGAACAAAAGAACATCTAAGCAGACTCAGTTATTGATAAGTTATAAAAACATATGGTACACACATGAAAGAACTGGTTCACCTGCCAAACACTTGAACATAGTATTATATTGCAGCACCTTGAAGCACGTCTTAAATCAAAGCCTTTGTGAGTGCTAACAGAATCCATCATTATCTCTGTTGGGTTTCTTGACAAAAAGCTATGCCTACTAGCATGATGTACAAACTCACAGGTCATCTTTTCCTGACAATTGGAAACATATGGTGGAGAGGGGCTACTAATATTTCACTTTCAGGTTGTTTGCGGAGGTTTGGAATTGGTTGTCTGAAAACCAGTTATCCAGAAAGTTTAAAAACACCCTTATCAGAAATGGAAGTAATGGTTTTAGTCCCCTATTGATGTCATGCACACAGATACGGTTTCTGAGCACTGAACATTTACAAAGAGTTATTTTAGTTTGACTTTTACTGCACTTTGATTTTCATTTAGTAAATGTGAGGAAATAAAGAACCCATACATATGTATGTGCATAGTACCAGCTGATATTCTGTTGTACATTTTAGGGCATAATTCAGCAACCTGTTTCTTTTGCATGAGTTTTTCCTGCATGATTCTTTGCTAATCTCCCACAAATGGGCAATTTTTTAAAAATCTGATACACGGTACATATTGAGGGTAACATTGTATTAACTGGGCAATGCTAATTCGGAATCCATTTTGTAGTTCAAAGATATTGTTGCTCCAGGCTTTCACACAACACAGAAAGCGATAAGTATGAGAATAAGCTTTAACTGGTGGTAGGGCTTAGTTTACTGGATAGGCTTAGCTTTTAATTTTTTTGGAGTTTCAGGGAAAAAGATAAGTATTAAGGGTCAGGGTTTTTGAGGTTAAGTGTTAATTTAGGTGTTTAGCATTAGAAGGGGGCTAAGTTATGAATTAAAGAACTTCATGTTTCCTGAATTCTTCCCTCTTTACCTTTTTTGCTGGGTTATGGACAAAAAGTATTCTCACATGCCAAGGGAATCCGACAGTGTTTCATATTGAACTGCTACTCCACTGCTGCCTACTTGGTCCCAATGCATTATCTTCCAGGAAGAGACAGCCAGCCCCATGATTACGTGTTGCAGCGCATGTACTGAGGCCTACTGGCCTTATGCATCCCAAAACGCCTTTAGGTATTCCACAGCACATGTGGGCAACTGAAATGTCATTCTTGGTTTTTCAAAAGAAGGGTGCTAAAAACTATTTTAAAAATCCAATTGTGAGAGAGGGGGGAGGTAGGAGTGGATTACCAGAAAGTAGGTCAGTAGGGTGAAGGTCTACTTTAAGGAATGTTTTTTGGTGGCTGGTGCTACAGTGTATCTACAGCACATATTAAAAAATGTACATAATGTAGGTTACCAGTCCTCAGATATGGTAGCTTCATTAGTTCTTTGTCAAGCTTTTTTTCCTTTTATTTTCACCAGGTGACCCTGCCAGTAACATACTTCCTGCTCCAGGGTGACAACGTTCTTACCATACAGTATCTATGGAGGAACAGCATTGTCACCCTAAGACAGGACTATAAGGACCACTTTATCCTTTTCTTTTCTCTAAAATAAGTGTCACCAACCTTTTTAAACAAAAGGGCCAGTTTATTATCCTTCAGATTATAGGGGGGCTGGATTGTGGACAGCAGAAGGAAATGTCCTGGTGTCAATGGGAGTAAACAATGCCATATCTTTGGTGTTAGGGAAAGGAGATAATGCCCCATCCTTAGTGTCAGTGGGAGGAATAGTTCTCTATCATTGGTGTCAGTGGGAGGAATAGTGCCCCATTATTGGTGTCAGTAGGAGGAATAGTGCCACATTGTCGGTGTCAGTGGAAGGAAAAGTTCCCTATCACTGGTGTCAGTGGGAGGAATAGTGCCCTATTATTGTTGTCAGTAGGAGGAATAGTGCCACATTGTCGGTGTCAGTGGAAGGAATAGTGCCTCATCGTCAGTGTCAGTGGGAAGAATAGTACCCCATCATAGGTGTCAAAGGGAAGAATAGTGCCCCATCATCGGTGTCCATGGGAAGAATAGTGCCCCATCATCGGTGTCCATGAGAAGAATGGTGACCCATTGTCCGTGTCAGTGGGAGGAATAGTGCCCCATTATTGGTGTCAGTAGGAGGAATAGTGCCACATTGTCGGTGTCAGTGGAAGGAAAAGTTCCCTATCACTGGTGTCAGTGGGAGGAATAGTGCCCTATTATTGTTGTCAGTAGGAGGAATAGTGCCACATTGTCGGTGTCAGTGGAAGGAATAGTGCCTCATCGTCAGTGTCAGTGGGAAGAATAGTACCCCATCATCGTTGTCAATGGAAAGAATAGTGCCCCATCATCGGTGCCCATGGGAAGAATGGTGACCCATTGTCCGTGTCAGTGAGAGGAATAGAGCCCCATTGTTGGTGTCAGTGAGAAAAATAGTCCCCCACCATTGGTGTCAGTGGGAGAAGTAATGCCCCCTCACTGGTGTCAGTGCTTTATAATATAGGGGGGAGTGTTTTTGGTTCACAGACAGAGCTGGCAAAAAAGTATCTGATAGAAATGCAGCAAAGTCAGAGAGTAGAGGAAATTATCAACGCATAAGATTTTTGGCAGGTAACAGGCACTGCATTTTGGGCACTTACCTAACAGATATAACAAACACACTTTTAATAGTACTGTTAATGGATCAAAAGGGAGAAATGCATTTGAGTTTACATGCACTTTAAGTGTTCATGTATGAGTGGAGTTAAGTTTTAGGAGGGTGTGAAACTTAGGGGATACTTTAGTAGTGAGGGAAACACTAGGAAGCTTACAGTTCTCAAACCTGGCAACCTTGCACCAGTTCGGTTACGGCTTACGAGAGCTAAGAACAAATGCATCATCCTCATCCAAAGACTCCCTATGGCCAAGAATGCCCACGCTTCATCCATTACTACTGTCTAGAACAGCAATGGGCAAACTACGGCCCGCGGGCCGTATACGGCCCGGCGGACCTTTTAATCCGGCCCGCGGAGCTAGGCTCCCGCAAGGCCAGTGGTCGGCAAGCCGCGGCTCTTTACAATAGATGCGGCTCTCCTGTGTGCCGGGCGCCCGCTCCCCTCCCTCCTCTCGGGCGGGCGGGCGACCTCCTCTCCTCCTCTCCCCTCCCCTCCTCTCGGATGGCCGCCCCCCCTCTAGGATGGCCGCCCCCTCCCTCCTCTCGGGCGTCAGGACTCTGCAGCTGTCAGGATGTAGGCGGGGCAGCCAGGATGTAGGCGGGGCAGCGTGACGAACTCTTCTCTCACAGTCCTCCCTGAAGACCAGAACGGCGCGGGAATACGAGAGGAACGCGCGGAGGAGCAAAGGTAAGTGAATTGACACAGGGGGGACTTACTATATGGGGGACTTACTATATGGGGAATGAATTACTATATGGGGGACTTACTATATGGGGAATGAATTACTATATGGAGGACTTACTATATGGGGAATGAATTACTATATGGGGGACTTACTATATGGGGGATGAATTACTATATGGGGGTCTTACTATATGGGGAATGAATTACTATATGGGGGACTTACTATATGGGGAATGAATTACTATATGGAGGACTTACTATATGGGGAATGAATTACTATATGGGGGACTTACTATATGGGGAATGAATTACTATATGGGGGACTTACTATATGGGGAATGAATTACTATATGGGGGACTTACTATATGGGGAATGAATTACTATATGGGGGACTTACTTTATGGGGAATGAATTACTATATGGGGGACTTACTTTATGGGGAATGAATTACTATATGGGGGACTTACTTTATGGGGAATGAATTACTATATGGGGGACTTACTATATGGGGAATGAATTACTATATGGGGGACTTACTATATGGGGAATGAATTACTATATGGGGGACTTACTATATGGGGAATGAATTACTATATGGGGGATGAATTACTATATGGGGGATGAATTAATATGGGGGATGAATTACTATGTGGGGGATGAATTACTATGTGGGGGATGAATTACTATGGGGGATGAATTACTATATGGGGGATGAATTACTATGTGGGGATGAATTACTATGGGGGATGAATTACTATATGGGGGATGAATTACTATATGGGGGATGAATTGCTATATGGGGGACGAATTGCTATATGGGGGACGAATTGCTATATGGGGGATGAATTACTATATGGGGGATGAATTACTATGGGGGATGAATTACTATATGGGGGATTAATTACTATGCTTACTATGGGGGAATATTACTATACTTACTATGGATGACACATACACATCATTCATCTACTCTTGGTCCGGCCCCCGGGTCCAATATATGAACCCATTGCGGCCCTCAAGTCAAAAAGTTTGCCCACCCCTGGTCTAGAATATCTGATGCTGCATATATATTCTTAGGCACAAATTTAAAAAAAAAAAAGTTCCATTCTATATAAATGGTAATGAACAACTGATATAAAACACTTCATAGCAAATTAAATTCTCTAACAATTCTCTGTTCAAGATTAGGAATCTGAACACTGAAAATACTGCGGCGAAGAATAAATTGCTTGTGCTTCAGCATGCTACTAAACTATTAGAAAAGGCAAAAACTATATTAACTTATCAGTCAAGAGCTCTATTGGTATCTGATTCAAGGAACACTGACTGCAGACCAAATAATTATAAGCTGTATACAGACATTTATCTTGCTTGCCCTCCTCTTCAAAGGGGAAATGTCATGAGAGATGAATGGAGGCTGCAGATCTTTCCTTGTTAGATTACAAGTTCAACCAACCAAAAAAATAAAAATAAAATACTTTTGTGTGTCTTGGGTTCTAAATCCAATTTGAACCAATACAGTGATTTAGTGATCACTAATAAGGTGGCCCTTTTTAGAAACAGCTTCACAAAAACCGACACCAAATAGGGTGGGGTTCCATAAAACTATGTACAGTACCAACCAAAAATGTAAATAGAAAGCTCTAAAGAGGCGCTAACCTATAGAAAGCAGCCTCACAAGGAAACCAACTGCAGTATATTGTGAAAAGAAGTAAAAAAACAACCTTTATTAAATACAGATCACATATAAAAATCATCATTAAAAGGCCAATATAACTGAATTTTCCCAAACCACTTTTAAAATAGGGGCTGATAATGTTGTCACCTCAGTATTTCCCCATTTCACCAGGCTGTGACATGCTACAGTCATACCCACATGCATATCGCTCAATGTCCTGACGAAGATCACGATTCAGTGAGTGAAAGGCAATGACGGCGATAGTGTCTGTGAGCTCTGGTCATATTAGTGGCCCCTTGTAGATGCAGCCGCTAAGTATGCACCAAATGGTTAAAGGACTAGTCACAGGAGGGTGCATGTGACTGGCACAAGGTCAATCAGCACTGTCCAGCCATAGGGTCAGGGGTTATGTAGCCTCATAGGACAGTCACAGGAGAATGAAAACTCCTCCTACAGGCTATAACCAGTGCTTGGCTGGACACTGATAGAAGTCACAAGACTGCTATATATTGTGTACAAGAAAACATATTTAGCAGTTTATATTTACTAAAATAAGTGCATTTCCATGTTGTGTGTACTGTGGGAGAACAGATATAGTGAACGCAGGGTCATGGTTTAGTAACACTTTAAAGTGGATTTTCATACTGAAATGAAGTCTCCTTCCTATCCACCCCTTCACCTCTCTGCTACACAAATTGGGGATTTTTTTTTTAAATTTGACTTTTTTTCAGTAAAAAGGTCCCCCCCCCCTCATTCACATAACTCACCCTGACGAATGCTCTATGCTTGCTGTTTATCCTGGATCATGCATGTCACATATCCCAAGAGCCCTTCACTAACAAAGGTGAAGGGGGTGGACCTAGCGGTGTATCTTTATGAGACTCGCTGGCTGAACCTGGAAGAGCAAGCAGCCTCCCCATGATGTCACACAAAAAGATGGCGGCGCAGAACCAAGCGGGGGCTGGTCAGAAGAGGATCTCAGCAATACAATGCTGAATCCAGTTGGTGGGTCAGTATCAAATGTGCAGAACACGACATCAGATAAGCAGGGGTTGAAAACAAAAATGGGGAGGGGGGCTGACATTCTGCTTTGAAGCAAAACTAAACCATCTTATCCTTTACAGCCAAGAAAGTGGCCATCTTAGCCTCAGTTTGATCTGGAATTGTCATGGTGCTGCAAATGTGCTTGACAGTCCAGTTTACAGGGCAGCACAGTGGCTAAATGGCTTCCGCTTGGCAGTACTACGGTCGATGGTTCCAATCTCAACCACGGTACCACCTGCCTGGAGTTTGCATGTTCTCCCTGTGCCTGCGTGGGTTTCCTCTAGGTACTCCGGTTTCCTCCCATACTCCAAAGACATTCTGGTAGGTTAATTGGCTCCTGTCTAAATTGGACCTTATGTATGAATGTAAGTAACGGACCTTAGCTTGTACACCCCTTGAGGGTTAGGGACTGATGTGAATGTACAATATGTAAAGCGCTGCGTAAATTGACAGCGCTATATAAGTACCTGTAATAAATAAATAAAGCAACTGTAACCGTTATCATTTTGGCATACCTTGAATGTAACTGTTTTGGGAAACTGTTAAATTGATGGGTTTAGTTCCACTTTAGGTCAGCTACAGCCAGGCATTTAGCAAGCAATGACAGCTCCATAGTTCTCTCATGAGCGAGTCACTTTATCGAAATCCTTATATATGTGAAAATAAAGAGCACTGTGTTCTCTGATTCCAGGATGGCACTCTTAGAGTCCAAACCTGCTTTACCCATACAGCCAGGAGAATCAGAACACAGAGTCATGTGATATGAGATTGGTGCCCCCATAGGAAACAGCATGAAGAGACTGAATGATGCCTGCAATGCCTTTGATAAAACTAGATAAATGGGTTTCCGTGAAGTTATGATGTTCCCTGGATAGTTGTAAAACATAAGTTTTATTGCAGTTCTAAATCACATTACAACATAAGTGTGAGCAGAATATAACAGACATAAGTGTCTTATTGGAAACAGGACAGTTTTCATGCCAAGTTTGCGTTCAGCAAGCTACACAAATGCAGGTCCCTGTTCTTCAATAGCAGACAGAATGAAAGGCTATTTAAACACAACTCCAGGCAACAGGCTAAACACATTGGCCAATTTAAAAAGCTGCTTAAAAAAGGAATAAAATTGATGTGATTTGTGCTACTGTTCTGAATGGAAGAGAGATAAAAAGAAAACACTAGGAGAGCCCAGTCATGTGACCTGTCAAAAGTTATCATCTAATCACAAAAATGTTGGTAAACCCAAAAGGAAAACCTTCCTAACAATTTTCTTTTTTTAATGAGAAATATTACAATGATCCTGCCAGTAATTGCCGCCACAGTGGTGTAGCATAGGTGGGGCCACAGGGACAGTTGGCCTGGGTGCAAAATCCTTGCAGGGCAGAGTTGCGCTAGCATCGGGCACCCAGGGCACCTTCTGTGGAGTGCCCCGGGTCCCAAACACTACAATCCCCCCCTCCGAGTCCTTAGTTCATACAATCTATGTTCATGAGCTGCTTTACCATCTAAGAGTCCATGAACACTGGGCTTAAAGTGTTACTAAATTCACAACAGTATCAGTCTGTATATGCAGTAAAGCATGCCTGTTATACTCACTGTGGAACCTAAGGGGTTAATCCTCTGCATTATGTAAAAAGGCTGTTTGATCCTTTCTTCTCTGTTCCTCCCCTTTTTCAAGCGACCACCACTTATCTCCAGACTGAACCATAGCCATGCACAAGCTCAGTTTGGTGTTTATTGCTATAGAGGTTTTTTTTCTTGGGAGAGTGCATGTGATCAGCACAGGGTCAATCAGTACTGCCCAGACAGAGGTCAGAGGATTTCCATCCTCCTAGAGCAGAAAGAAAACTCCTCCTACAAGCTTTAGCTAGTGCTGGGCTGGACACTGATAGAAGTCACAAGACTGCTGTAACTTCTGATTAGAAAAAGTATTTATTATTATTATTATTATTATTATTATACAGTATTTATATAGCGCTAAAAGGTTTGCTCAGCGCAGTTTATAGTTACTAAAATAATTGCATTTCCATGTTGTGTGTACTGTGGGAGACCAGATATAGTGAATGCAGGATCCTGGGAGACCAGATATAGTGAATGCAGGGTCCGGGGAGAACAGATATAGTGAATGCAGGGTCCGGGGAGACCAGATATAGTGAATGCAGGGTCTGGGGAGACCAGATATAGTGAATGCAGGATCAGGGGAGACCAGATATAGTGAATGCAGGGTCAGGGGAGACCAGATATAGTGAATGCAGGATCAGGGGAGACCAGATATAGTGAATGCAGGATCAGGGGAGACCAGATATAGTGAATGCAGGGTCCGGGGAGACCAGATATAGTGAATGAAGGGTCAGGGGAGACCAGATATAGTGAATGCAGGATCAGGGGAGACCAGATATAGTGAATGCAGGGTCCGGGGAGACCAGATATAGTGAATGAAGGGTCAGGGGAGACCAGATATAGTGAATGCAGGATCAGGGGAGACCAGATATAGTGAATGCAGGGTCCGGGGAGACCAGATATAGTGAATGAAGGGTCCGGGGTTTAGTAACACTTTAAATACTGCTGCTTCTACAGGCGTGTTGTGTTTTGCCTGTAGAAGCAGCTCAATGTTATCCTATGTGTCCCATGCACATTAGGACATTAGAGCCACATTCTAAGCTCAGCGTTTAGGAGAAAAACATTTTTGTTGAGAGTTTTCAGGCAGAAAGTAAAAAAAAAACACTAAACAATCTTAAATGCCTGTACAAAATACTCCATATAAGCTTTTTTTCTGCCAAAAGAACTGGCATTTCTTTTAAAGCCATGGACCCTAAAAATGTTACTCTGTCTAGCTATGCACCTCTGCCACACCGCATAGCCAGAAGAGTGATATCTTTTTTCTCTTTAACAATTAAAGAATATGTTATCCCAACATTTCATATTCTTGATATGTACCTGTTGTACCATGAATTTGTTATGAACAATTATCCTGTTCTCTTTGTATGACTTCCATTGTGTAAAATCCCTGGTGTTCCTGCCAGTCCCTCTGCTTTCCTATCAAAACAAAAACTGACCACACTAGTCATTAGAGCACAGTGTGGTCAGCTTTCTGGCTGTGCTGAGAACTCAGCCTGCTCTCCTCCAATGATTAGACTTGTGCTGACACACACCCCTGCACAGCCATTCACTGGGAAGGTCAGTGTCCTGCTGTTTCTCTTCCCCTAGCTCTCTGAGCTGCTTATTCGGCTGAGAAAAGAGGGCATGTGAGGCCAAGGGAAAAATGTATTTATAATGTTTTTTTATATCTATACACAAATGTTTTGCTTTTCATATCTATTTTAAATTGAATGGGTTGTTTTACAAGGTATGGTTCACATGTACTTTAAGTAATATTTTACAGGTCACATTCCCATCCTCAGTCTGCTGTAAAGTTATCCCAAGTGATGGAGAAATACCTACAAAATGGTTAGGAAATAAATTTTTAAATGCTTTAAGATTGAGAACAGATGGAGCAGGTATTAGTGATTATGGGGAGATGACAGCCATACACTATGGAAGTAGCTGCCTGAAATTAAGCTGCTTGCCAACTGTTTCTTTACTCCTGGGCTGGCCGGTCACCACCAACTAACTGTTTATGAATACCCAGTCTTCAGATTCCAGCTCTAGAAGTTATACTGTTATGTACTTTTGTGATGAATAATTAAATTCCGCTTTTTATATATACCGTGATCCACCTTTAGCCCTGGTTCACACTGATAGGGTGTGGAAATCGCAGCATTTTCAGTGCGAATTCTGCACTACATCAGAATAGCACCCTGTTCATGCGAACCGCTGCGGGTGTGTATGTTAACAACACCCCGAAAGCGGTCTGCAAAACGCGGTGTGATGTGCAGAATCGGATCGCATAGGTGTGAATAACTTTGCGATCCGATCCTAGTGCGGACACAAAAAAGGGTCCTGCACGTTTTTGGTGCGGGTTTGGTGCGAATAGAGCCATACAGAATGCATGGCTCTGATCGCACCGCACACAGATCGCATGTGATTTGCACAGGAATGCGGTGCGGTTATACTGAGCCGCACGTATATGAACCCCGGCTTAGATTTGACCAAACAGTGTAGCACATGGAACATGCAAAGCCATTCCCAATCTAAGTATTATTTACAGTAGAAGCTATGGGCAACATAAAAAATGACATACATGATGTCATCTGCCAATAGCATTAACACACTTCACACAGGGGGTGACCACTCTCCTGCAATGTAGGAAGCTGGTGGTCACCCTAATCAAGTGCTATATTTTTTTTTAAATTGCTGACAGGCAGGGTTTTTATAGGAGAAGAGAGCTTAGAGGTCTGATCTTGATCTAGCGATGTGCATGAAAGCAGTGGCTCTCCTGGGTCTCTTCCACCTCATTGGCTCAGAGACAGAAGCAGGAGCCACTGGCTTTCCCTGATGTCAATCGGAGGAAGTGAGGATGGGAAAGAGCCCTGTTCTGTATGTCAATGGACACACAAAGTTGACTCGAGAGGTCTCTTCTGTCATAAGTGCCCCGCACCCCCCGAGCCTGTCAGTGGAAATGTAACCTGAGCACCAAAGTGATGTCATCATGGCCTGACCATTTAAGCGGCTGAGCAGCACGAACCTGGACGGAAGACTGGATGAAGATGGAAGTGCCTGGGACCTGCTGGAGTGGTGACAGCGTAGTGCTGGAGGGCTTCGTTTGACAGGTAAGTCTGTCATAATGTGCTACTACTCTGGGCATGGGACATAAACCTCCTGGGGGCCCATAAGAAAAAAAATGTGGTGGAGGCTCAACATGCATTTATTAAACAGTTAATCACACCAAAATAAAAAAAACCCACAAAACTATATTTAAAGTGGTTCCAAGGGCAGATGTTTTTTCACCTTAAAGTGATTAAAATTGAAAGAATTAAAAAAAAAAAAAACAAACATGTTATACTTATCTGCTCAATGGTTTTGCACACAGCAGACCCGATCCTCTTCTTTTTGGGTCCACTGCTGTCTCCTCCCCCCTGCCGAGTGTTCCTATTAGCAAGCCTCTTCCTATGAGGACACTCGAGCAGGCTCGCTCCCAAGCTGCACTTCTGCGTATAGACATTGGCTCACAGGCTGTGATTGACAGCAGCAAGAGCCAATGGCTCCCGCTACTGTGTGAGCCAATGAGGAGAGAGAGACCAGGGAGAGTCACTGCTCTCATGCACATCACTGGATTGAGATGAAGCTCATAAGGGAGGGCTGGGAGCTGCACCCAGCAGGTTTTTTCACCTTAATGCACAGGATGCATTAAGGTAAAAAACCTTGAGCTTTTGGAACCACTTTAATGTATTCTATGCATTAAGGTGAAAAACCTTCTGCATGTAGCTTCCTTCTTGCCCCCTTGTACTTACCTCAGCCTGATCTTGATCCAGCGATGTGCACGAAAGCAGTGGCTCTCCTTGGTCTCTTCCACCTCATTGGCTCACAGACAGAAGCAGGAGCCACTGGCTTTCCCTGATGTCAATCACAGCCAGTGAGGAGGGAGTGAGCCCTGTTCTGTATGTCAATGGACACACAGAGTTGGCTCGAGAGCGAGCATGCATGGGTGCCCTCACAGCAAATAGCAACTCTGCAGGGGGCATGTGCCAGAAGCATCGGCGGGGGACCTGAGAAGAGGAGGATCAGGGTCACTCTGTGCAAAATCATCACACAGAGCAGGTATGACGTTTGTTATTTTAATTTAAAAAAAAATAATCATTTCCAATCACTTTAAGTCAAACGGGGCACAAGTTACACTTTAGCATTTGGGTTTACAGACACTTTATATTACAGAACTGCATTTTTAATACAGTGATGGCACAAGAAGCTTGACCCTGGAAGTTCAATTTTGAGCTGTATTATTAACATTTGTAAAGATAATGGCATATATTTAACATCTTAAAATCCATATTATCAATATTGAAATCAATATTAATTTGCAAGTTATTATGTATAAATGACCATTTATTTAACATGGGAAAAACATACAGTGTTATAACTGTCCTGCAAGAAACATGATGGAAGGAATCGAGTGATTACAATCCATTAAATCGACAAAATCAGATATGATTACATGTTAAAGGGAAGTCGGCAAAGCAAATCATTGGAAGGAATAACATTGATATTTTGTACATGATTCTAGTTTCAGACACGGCTGTAGACAATGGATTACAGATGCACATAGTATGTACAGTAGAAGGGTAATAGGATAATGTGGCATTGATTTCTGCATGGAAATAGAGCAGCTAATATTGTTATCAGAAAATAATTCTGGAATCTGTCACACTGTGCATGTGTGTAATGAGATATCTCACAAAGTAATGGCAGACTATGCAAGAAATTCCAGCCTTAAAGAAAATTGTGCTTGACTGCCTTGGGTCCTGAATACTGGAAACAATGTCTATGGATAAGCAATCCATGTATATATTATATATAAATATACACTCACCAGCCACTTATGAGGTACACCTTGCTAGTGCCAAGAAAATATGCCGCACACCATTACCCCCACCACCACCAGCCTGAACCATTGATACAAGGCAGGATTGATCCATGTTTTTATGTTTTTTACTTCAAATTCTGACCTTACAATCTGAATGTCGCAGCAACGAGTCTGCCCATTCTGCTCTGACCTCCACACAACTGCCGCTCACTGGATATTTTCTCTTTTTCGGACCATTCCCTGTAACCCCTAGAGATGGTTGTGCGTGAAAATCTCAGTAGATCAGTTTTTGAAATACTCAGATCAGCCCATCTGACACCAACAACCATGCCACGTTCAAAGTCACCTAAATCCCCTTTCTTCCCCAATCTGATGCTCGGTTTGAACTTCACCTAGTCGTCTTCACCACGTCTAGATGCCTAAATGCATTAAGTTGCTGCCATGTGATTGGCTGTTTAGGAATTTGTGATACCTCGCAATTGAACAGGCCTACCTAATAAAGTGGCTGGTGAGTGTATATATACATAGGGCCATATCAGGGGCAGATGGCCATTTTCAAACATGCAATCATTTTCAAGAAAAAATTCTAAAATGTACATTTTTTTTCTGCACAGTGAATTTTCACTTCAAACGACCTTAGGTACTAAGCTAGGTGAAAATTCACTTTGCAAAGTCAACTATGCTAAATGAACCCTAAAGTAACACTGCTGGCTGCCCCTGACCTTCACTCACATATTACACACACATAAAAATGTGCTAATATGGCTATATTACTGAAACTTATGTGCTTCATTCCAGATGACCATACTAAAGATGGCCATAGATTGATTGAAATTCAGCCAGTTCAGCAGGGAGAGCTGAATTTCAATCCCTGAATGGATCTGTTGGAAAACTGTTGTGGATGAGCGGGGGCAGCAGCTATTCAGTGTATCCTGACAGTGTAGGAGTTCCTGCTGTTAGAATACAATTACACAGTGGGGAGGATTCCTCCATCTACCTTGCTTGAGTGGGGAGTCATCTTTTTTTCCAATATAGCCAGCCTAATTTATTATCTTGCAATCCATTTGGTACCATAAACCTATCCCAATCAACAGTCATCTCTTAGCCAAGTTGACCCAATCAGTTTAATCACTAATTCATCTCTTAGTCAGGGTAAAGACAGTTTGGGAAGCTTAGCCAAGAAGTTGGGAAAAGTCAGGCTGCAACAACACTAAATCAAAAAGGGGCATGCTTTTTTACTGCTTTGAAAACTTTTGCCTGGTAGAGACCTTGCTGATGCAGTATAACTACCTTTTGGGTTCAGTCTTGCCATGGTGTATGATCTGTGACATGAAATTGACTTTCACAACCTCACTTTAGTAGCAGAGTTTGGCTGTTCCCCACCCAATTTTAAAGTGATACTAAAAGTTCAGCTTTAAAAAAATAACAAACACGTTATACTTTACTGCAATGGTTTTGCACAAATAGGCTCCGATCCTCCTCTTCTCGGGTCCCCTGCCAACACTCTTGGCTCCTCCCCCCTGCCGAGTGCCCTCAGAGCAAGCTGCTCCCGCTGCTGTGCCACAGCCAATAAGGAGGAAGAAACCCAGGAGAGCAACTGCTCTCGTGCGGGTTCCAGTAAGTATTTGTGGCAACTGAGGAGGAAGCTGCACACTGAAGGTTTTTTTTTTACCTTCATACATGAAATGCATGAAGGTAAAAAACCTTCAGCCTTTACAATCACTTTAGACCTCCTATACAGCTGTTTCTGTTCCAGTTAATGATTGTGTTTCAACCTACATATGAAATTGATGATTATTAGCGCTTGCTTGGTATAATTGGTTTATCATACACCTGATTCTAATCCCAGAAAATCCCTGACTGTGCAAATGTATAAAGTGTGCAAGTGTAAGAAAGGATGCTAGTTTGAAGCCAATAATTAGTCACACCAAATACTGATTTAATTAACATTTTCTTCTGTTTGCTCACATTGGATTTTTTTAATTGATAAAAATACACAATTAAAATATATATTTTGAAATCATTCTTACTTTACAATTCTTCATACCTGCCTAAAAATTTTGCACAGTACTATATATGGACCAGACCCAGTCTGTGACTTGAAGTTAATTCATTTTTATTATTCAAAGCAAACGCAGGCATTTATCTATGTCTTCATGATTTTTTTTTTTTTGGAGAAATCACTTTTAAAAAACACCCTCCTAGCATTTTCAGCCACGGCCATCTTAAGTAAGGGCAGATGATTCATGTAGCATTTACTTCCTAGAATCCATCTGCACTTAGCTTAGGCATACAGGCAAGAGGGTTTTCTTAGCTGAGAAAGCCTCTCCTCCAGATGAAAAGAAAAAATGCCCAGGAAGAGTCCTGGGATGTATGACATCATTTTGGCTTTCTTAGGGCAGAAACCAGGCAACAACAAGAAATGTAAAAAAGAGTTTAGTTCTGCTTTACCCCAGGTTCACACCTAAGCATTCTCCGCAATGTTTTGGAGAAACGCACTACAGTCCATTTAACATGATTTCCTATGGGACCCATTCACATTTTTTCACCAGGTTTTCAACAGATGCGTTGTTTGGAAAGGCTCAGGGACTTTTTTAAATGCAAAAAGTTGCGTTTTTGTTTCAATAGGCTTTAATGGAAACGCTGCAGAAAAGCATGTAGTGTGTTTTTGATGTGTTTTGCTGCCTTTTTGATGAGTTTTGTGTTTTAAATCTGCCTAGAGACAGGGAAAAAAAAAAACACAAAACGCATCAAAAACATATGTGCAAAAATGCAAAATGCACTGCAGATATGGATCAAACACAAACTGCATAGGTGTAAACCTAGCCTTAGCCTTAGGGTACTGACACTGTAAAGAAAAATCTTTAAAATGAAACCCCAGTCAAATATTTTTGGGAGGAGAAGTGAACATGTTATTGTGAAGGGGTGATGGGGGGTAATATGCTGACTGTGGGGAGAATGGAGTCAGTGCCAAGCAGAAAGGCACCAATGTACTATACAGTGTCACTACAGCTACAATGCTTTTTTTTCTAGTTTTAGATTAAATAGTGAGGTGAACATTCCCTGACAGGTTTTTATTGCTATTGGCATTGGAAAGATTTACCCTCTTATTTTGTCCTGGTGACAATTGTTACATAGTTGTTAAAGCGATACTAAAGGTTCTTTTTTTTTATAACAAACATGTCGTACTTACCTGCTCTGTGCAGTGGTTTTGTACAGAGCAGCCTATTCTTTGTTCCCCCGCCGGCACTTCTGGCTCCTCTCTCCTGAGCAGTGCTCCTACTGCAAGCCATTTGCTATGGGGGCACTGGTATGTGCTCGTCCCCAAGCCCCATAAGACACAGTATAGCGGGACCCAGCCCTGTCCCCTGCTCCCTTCTCAAAGGCTGTGTTTGAAAGCAGCAGGAGACAATGGTTCCCCCTGCTGTGTCTCAGCCAATGAGGAGGGGAACCTAGGAAAGCCGAGTCTCCTGTGCACATCGCTGGACCGAGATCGGGCTCCAGTGAGTATTGGAAGGGGGGGGGGGTGCTGCACACAGAAGGTAAAAAACCTCAGGCCTTTTTACAACCACTTTAAGGTTGAATAAAGACACCAGTCCATCCAGTTCAACCTGTGTGGGTATGGGCATGTTTATGTTAAAAACATTTCCCATATCCCTGTATATTGTGGTTGTTAAGATGCCCATATAAGAGTTGTTTTTTTTTTAATAATCAAAACTTCCTGCTGACACCAGCATTAGTGGAAGATAGTTTCCTACCCTTACTGCTTTGACAGTAAAGTACCCCTTACGCATTTTTTTGTTAATCTGCTTCTCCTACAACTTCATTGAGTGGCCGTGTGTGCTCTTAAACCCCTAAGAATTGTTAATGAAAGGGAAGATCCAAAATTATGACTTGTCTCCAGAAAAGGCAGGAAGTGAAAAGGAACCCTTGCAATGGTCTTAAAAATGCCCGCTCCCCCCTCCTAACACCCAGGCTGACTAACCTATGTAAGGAAGATGTATATACTTACCTATTTGCAATCCACTCCGGTTCGTTCACATTATTCGGCTCCCCTGTGTCAGTCAGCAGTTGCTGCAGGGGAGAAGAGAGAGCGCCAACAATGGATTAACCATAGGAGCTTATGGGTGGTGTCACCACTCCAGACTTTACCTGCTGTTGTTGGAGCGCTCTCTCCTCTCCCATGCAGCTACCGCTGGCTGACACAAGGGATCACATGATGGGTTAGGACCAGGCTGAAAATATGTAAGTATAGACATCTGCACTACACAGGTTAGTCACCATAGGTGATAGGAGAGGGAGGGATGCATTTATAAGAGTAGTTACATTTGGCATGGAATTCTACTTTAAATAATATGTAAACCCAACATTTTATATTCCTGATATGTGTCTGCTGTACCATGTACTTGTATGAAAAGTATCCTGTTCTTTGTATTGCTTCCTTTGCGTGAAATCTCTGGTGTTACTGCCAGTCCCTCTGCTTTTCTATTAAAACTGACCACCTTAGGCATAAGAGCTTGGTCAGTATTTTGGCTGTACTTGGAACTCAGCTTGCTCACTTCCAAAGATCAGACTGCTGCTGACATGCCTCTTCCACACTGCACAGCACAGCCATTCACTGGGAAGATCAGAGGGCTGCTGTTTCTCCTCCCCTAGCTCTTATGCACAAATGCTTTGCTTTTCATTTCTATTTTAAACTGAATGGGTTGTTTTACAAGGTGACATATACTTTAACCTGTCAATTCTTTATCCAAAATGGTTTAAAAAAAGTTTTGAATTTATATATTTTAAGCATAAAGGTCAATGTCACCAATCCCTGCAATTTACCCATTTTCAGGAGGGAATCTCTTTAAATAATCCCAGTAACAGTGTACCTGATGCTTTCCTTCCTTAATCTAGGGTACATGATTTAAATATTTTTCATATATTGCTTGTCAATATCCCCTTAATAACAGCACATTACCAACATTTCAAGCATAACCACTTAGGAAACACGCCTGATTAATAGCCTGCTCTCGAAAACATTTATAATAAAACGCTGTTCACTATTGCATGTGCTCTAATGAAAACCTTTAGATTTCATCCAAATCCTCATCAACTGTACTTTAAATCTCAAGCAGGCTGGTTAAACAGAAAAAATCATTTTCGGCTTAAGAGATAGGAGAACATTTTATACAATAACAGGGAATGACTTAGAACTGACTTCTGTTCGGGATACAAAATGAAAAGGAAATACAGAGGAACAGACAATACCAAAGACAATCTAAACAAAGCATGTCAACTTGGCTTTGCAATAACAAGCTAAGGGCTAATTGCAATTTTCCTAATTTTTTAAATAAAAGCAGTAAAGTGATGGAAAACTCATGTAAAAACATATCATTTTATCACCGCTAAAGATCGTGTTTGATCCTGCGGGACAAACATTTTTTTTTCCTTCAAGTGAAGGCCAGCTTAAGGAAAACATAACAAAATCAATATACCCGTATATATACACTATATTGCCAAACGTATTGGGACACCCCTCCAAATCATTGGATTCAGGTGTTCTAATCACCTTCATGGCCACAGGTGTATAAAATCAAGCACCTAGGCATGCAGACTGCTTCTACAAACATTTGTGAAGAATGGGTCGCTCTCAGGAGCTCAGTGAATTCAGGCGTGGTACCGTGATAGGTTGCCACCTGTAGAAAAAGTCCATCTGTGAAATTTCCTTGCTACTAAATATTCCACGGTCAACTGTAAGTGGGATTATAACAAAGTGGAAGCAACTGGGAACAACAGCAACTCAACCACGAAGTGGTAGGCCATGTAAAATGACAGACTGGGGTCAGTGTATACTGAAGCACACAGTGCGCAGAAGTTGCCAACTGTCTGCATAGCCAACAGTTTAAGACCTCCAAATTTTATTTGACCTTCAGATTAGCACAACAACAGTGCATAGAGAGCTTCTCCATGGCCGAGCAGCTGCATCCAAGCCTTACATCACCAAATGCATTGCAAAGCATTGGATGCAGTGGTGTAAAGAACGTTAGACTCTAGAACAGGGAGCCGTGTTCTCTGGAGTGATGAATCACACTTCTCTGTCTGGCAATCTGATGGACATGTCTGGGTTTGGCGGTTGCCAGGAGAATGGTACTTGCCTGACTGTATTGTGCCAAGTGTATAGTTTGGTGGAGGGGGGATTATGGTGTAGGGTTGTTTTTCAGGAGTTGGGCTTGGTTACTTAGTTCCCATGAAGGGACGTCTTAAGGCGTCAGCATACCAAGCCATTTTGGACAATTTCATGTTCCCAACTTCGCAGTTTTGGGATCGCCCCTTTTTGTTCCAACATGACTGCGCACCAGTGCACAAAGAAAGGTCCATGAAGACATGGATGAGCAAGTTTGGAGTGAAGGAACTTGACTGGCTTGCACAGAGTCCTGACCTCAACCCGACAGAACACCTTTGGGATGAATCAGAGCGGAGACTGTGAGCCAGGCCTTCTCGTCTGACATCAGTGCCTGACCTCACAAATGCTCTTCTGGAAGAATGGTCAAACATTCCCATAGACACACTCCTAAACCTTGTGGACAGCCTTCCCAGAAGAGTTGAAGTTGTTATAGCTGCAAAGGGCGGGCCAACTCAATATTGAACCCTATGGACTAAGACTGGGATTCCATTAAAGCTCATGATATGTGTGTAAAGGCAGGCATCCCAATACTTTTAGCAATATAGTATATATATATATATATATATATATATATATATATACATTTATTGAGGAGGCAAGTGTACGCACTTAAGTTTAATTCCATGTATTTGCAAGCAGGAAAATGATATTGAACTAATGAGGACTCAACATGATGAATCACACCTCAGTATAAATTTATAAAAACAACAGTAATAGGAGGCAGAGTAAAATCCTCATGAGGCTGTTGTGGAATATTAATGTGGCCTTTTCATTAAAACTTACACTTCACATGAATCACTACGGAGGTGTATATGTCAGCACTACCAAATTGTTTTATAATTTTACATAAAAAAAGTACATTCTGCTTGAAAAACTAAAAGTAAAAAAAAAAAGTATGTTGCCCGGCTTCATATAACAAAAGCCTACATTGCTCTGGCTTCCAGAAGCATTGTGGGCAATATACACTCACCAGCCACTTTATTAGATACACCTGTTCAATTGCTTGGTAACACAGATTGCTAATCAGCCAAACACATGGCAGCAACTCAATGCATTTAGGCACGTAGACATGGTGAAGATGACTTGCTGAAGTTCAAACCAAGCATCAGAATGGGGAAGAGAGGGGATTTAAGTGACTGCTTATCTACTGGGATTTTCATGCACAACCATCTCTAGGGTTTACAGAGAATGGCCCAAAAAAGAGAAAATAACCAGTGAGTGGCAGTTGTGTGGACGAAAATGCCTTCTTGATGTCAGAGGTCAAGGGAGAATGGGCAGACTGGTTTGAGATGAGAGAAAGGCAATAGTAACTCAAATAACCACTGGTGGTGTAATGGTGGGGGGGATATTTTCTTGGCACTAGCAAGGTGCACCTATTAAAGTGACCGGTAAGTGTATATTATTAGAGAAGCCTGTTATCTGCCATGTCTTTTTTCTTTATAAGTTCTTTATTTCAAATTCCAACAAAGTGGAACAAACAGGATGACTAACGTGACTTGCAAGGACAAGTATAAAACAGCACTCCAGTAAGGTATATAATAAATGAACAGAATCTGTGACTAACACGAGTCAACCACTATACATCTCATGGTTATTCAGGGCGCTACAAGACCCTGTCAATCCACCTCACATATTCCAATTTCACAGGGGAAAATAGATTAAAGTCAACATAGGGAGAGTCCGTAAAAAAGGATGGGAAAAAGGAGTGAAGGGAGTGGGGGAGGGGGAATAATGGGGAGAGGAATTAATCCTTCTCGAACTCGCAGCACCATCGAGTCTCTTATGGACCTATTACCACACCTTCAAGATCCCTGTATACAAACCAAGGGATCCAACTTTTGAAATGTCTCTCTGTTCTTTCAAATCAGCCATAAAAGTATAACTAAAGACAATTTTTTAAATTTAGTTTTGGATAGAGTGGAGATGGATTAGAACGCTTGTCAGTTTGAGTTGCTGTCTGTGCCCCGGTTAAGGAGATTCATTCTCTCTATTTGTCCTGTTTACCATTAACATTTAAAGTGAAAGTAAAAGAGAATCCAAAATATTTGGGTTGTCCCCAGAAAAGTAATAGAGGGGAAATCTTCTAATGAGGACACTAGTTCTGGTGACATGGGGGTCTCCAAGAAATGTCCTTAATTTGAAGCAATGTCCTTTCACTTCCTGTTTGGCTATGGGACAGGAAGTAAACAGAAATCTCCACAATGAGACAAAGATGGAAAAAAAATCTGGCAGGGGTTAAAACGCTTCTTTACTCTATCCAAAATTGCTCTAATAACTGAAGATCAGACTCCCGGTCCAGCCGTTGCTTAATAGTTGGTGGAGAAGATTCCTTCCGCATGGCCGGGATAGATTTGGCTGCACTAAGAAGAAACTTGAAGAGAGAATTTTTATATCGCTTGACTGACACTGGAGTAACATGCAACAGACAGGCTGCCAGGTCATCCACAAGAACAGTATCAAGGTAGTATCAGTATATGGATAGTTATCAATAACTTGCGTCCAGACATTGCGAATATTGGGGCAAATTTGCCATGCCATTTATGCCGCACTATAAAGAAAGCAAGGCCCACATATACCATGATCCAATAATGCTGGTCCCATATTGAATATATTTAGTTGTTTTTTCTTACTCATAACCTGGTGTGGTTTCATATTTATGACAGTAATAAATCTACCCTGGCATGGATTTTGCAAGTCATTGCTCAGGATTGCGCAACATCGCTTCTTAATAACTTCACAATAACTAGATACATCTGCTGCACTGAAATTTCGGGAGAAAAAGAATACAGTTAATTATTTCTCGCTCACTAACAAAGACACAATTATGGCTAACCACATTCTTTTTGGATGCAGCACCTAATCATTCTAATAGTCATAAGTATTACAGTCAGAGCTGTTGGATCCCATGAGTAAAAGTGAGTGCTAAGACACTATTTGTTGGGTGGACAGTGAGTCCTCACCTCTATGGCGCCCAACATTGACACTTTTTGTGTGACCCATGCATTATTTTTCTAGTCTATATCTCCTGAAGCTTGCTCCCAGTCTCCCAACAACTCCTGTGGTATGTTGTCTATTACCATCTCCTGTAGCAAGGCACTCTCTGATCCTCTCTTGTAGCATGCCTGTAGTCCTGCAGCCTGTAGTCCTTGAGCATCTGCTGTTGTATGTTTAAAGTCTTTGGCATCTTTCTGTAGCATTATCTTAACTGAATATTATATGAGCCCTTTGATAATGTCAGGGGCCGCACTTGAGGTCCCCTATATTAAGAAAGTTGACCACCAATACTCCATATTATATACTGTATCTATTACTCCACCCATGTTAGATCTGGACCTACTACTATGTTGATAGCTGTTATAAATCCTCGTTATACATTTTTATATACATCTACTATGATAGTTGGCCCCCAATTATAACATATTAAATATATCATGTGAGTTTTTAGATGTTGCCCTGCACTCTGTAGTTCAGTTGTTAGCCAATCCAGTGTAATAGACTCTATTTAATGTGTTAGCCTCACAAGCACATCTTATATTCTGATATATAAATATTTATCACAGTAGCATTAAGCCCAGTTGTTCTGGAAAAAGTAGACGTACATGCATATGAAGTCCGTAGAGCCAAATATGACACCATCTGGCCTTTATTTGATACAGGTAAAACACTGGCCATACACCAGTAGAATTTTGTTCTAACATCCGTATAGAAATTTAGAAAAACTCTTCAGAACTTAGAGTTTTTGATAGCACTATTATGAACTTGACAGATTTCATATTTCATATGAAAACCCTGAAATATCTTGCTTGATTGCCATGTCAATTACACCATCTGTGTTTTCTAATATATGTATCTGTACTTTTTCTTTCAATCTTGACAATAAAAAATACTGAATGCAAAAACATGGCTTTTGGTAGATCTAAAAGGGATCACACTGAAACCATACAATCAGACTGCAAAGTGTGTGACCAATTTAAGAGCTTATGCACACAGCCACAAGGGGTTGTAAAGCGTGCATATATAGTATGGCCAATATTTATTATTTATTTCAGGTACTTATATAGTGCTGTCAATTTACACAGCACTTTACACACATATATATATATATATATATTGAACATCCACATCAGTCCCTAACCCTCAAGGGGTGAACAAGCTAAGGTCCCTAATTCACATTCATACATACACATAATAGGGCCAATTTAGACAGGATCCAATTAACCTACCAGCATGTCTTTGGAGTGTGGGAGGAAACCCATGCAAGCACAAAGAGAACATGCAAACTCCATGCAGGAGGCGCCATGGTCAGGAATCGAACCCATGACCTGTTTACTGCAAGGCAGACGTGCTAACTACTAAGCCACTGTGCCGCCCGAGATAAAAATCAATTACAGGATTCAGACAGACATTGGCATACACTAGTATTTTTAGGTGCCCTCAAGAGCCCTGATTCACTAAATGGCAAAGTTTAAAAGTTTGCATTAAAAAACAAAAACACATTTTGGAGTCCTGAAATCCCCAAAATGCACAAATCTAAATAATAACAGAGGGAAACATGTTCATGGAGAGTGAGTGCTGGCCTTTATTTGATACAGGTAAAACACTGGCCATACACCAGTAGAATTTTGTTCTAACATCCGTATAGAAATTTAGAAAAACTGTTCAGAACTCAGAGTTTTTGATAGCACTGTTATGAACTTGACAGATTTCATATTTCATATGAAAACCCTGAAATATCTTGCTTGATTGCCATGCCAATGTTTTGAATGCTATGGTCAGTTTTGGGTGGAAACATGCACATTACAATATGTAATTTGTTTTGCAACTGAAAAACAGCATTCAAAGTTGGAATCACAGTACTGAGGTCTTTACAAGAAGACCTTGATAAAATAAAGGGTTGGCAAACTACATGGCAAATTAGGTTCTATATTGAAAAATGTAAAGTAATGCACTTGGTGGCTCAAAATATGAATGCAAGTTACTTGCTAGTGGGAGAACCTCTGTGGCAATCAAGGATGGAAAAGGATCGGGGGTCCTAGTAGATCACAGGCTCAGCAATAGCATACAATGCCAAGCTGCAGCAAGCAAGGCTAGAAGACTATTAGCGTGCATTAAAAAGGGAAGCCACTCAATATATAAGATTATAATTCTACCACAAAACTCTGGTTATTATTATTATAATACAGGATTTATATAGCGCCAACAGTTTGTGCAACGCTTTTTAATATAATGGGGGACAGAACAATTACAATACAGAAGGAATAGGAGGTTCAACCACATCTTGAGTGTGCCGTCCAGTTCTGGTCACCAATTCTCAGGAAGGGTGTGCTGGAACTGGAGAGAGTCCAGAGAAAGGCAACATAGCTAATAAGGGGGCTGGAGGACATTAATTATGAGGAACAACTACAAACATTAAATGAATTCTCCCTTGAGAACAGATGCTTAAGAGAAGATATGATCACAATATACAAATATCTAAATGGTGATTCTAGCATAGGGAGAAATCTATTCAATTTCAGGTCGTATTCTATGAAGTTGGACGAGAAGTGGTTTAACCTTAAACTGCACAGTCGACCACCCGCTCCTCCTCGGTAAACTCCACTCCATCGGTCTCCATGAATCTGCTCTCTCCTGGTTCTCCTCTTACCTTTCTCAGCACACTTTCAGCGTCACATACAACTCCTCCTCCTTCGTTCCTCTCCCTCTGTCGGAGATCGCCGCGCCGCTGGTCCCGGCGCAGGCGCAGTACACCTCCCTGTACGTGAGCGCCGGGACTTGGCCGACCGCGGCAATCAGGTTCGCGCATGCGCAGTGCTGACCGCGGGCGCGCGCCTGGCACCAATGACAGCGCAGGGCGGGATATTTAAACGGCCCTGAGCTGTCATTCAGTGCCTTTTGGTCTTTTGTATCCTGTGAACCTGTGACCCTGTCTGAAGTAAGTTGCTGACCCGGATTGTGCCCTGACCTTGCTGTTTTCTCCTGTTTTGACCCTTGCTTGCCTGACCTCTCTCCTGAATGCCCCCTATTGGATCTGACCTGCTGTTGCTGACCTGGCGTGTGACCCGACTATTCTCTGCCCGCTGCTCTGTACCGCACCGTCCCCAAGGTTACCGACCCGGCTTGTATGACCCTGCTCCTGCTCAGCCATCCATCCATCCATCCCTCTCTACGGGGTCTCCAGACCTCCTCATACCTGGCTCTCTCCCATGGGAGCCCCTGGCGAATACCCCTACCACTGACGGGTGTCCTCAGTAGTCACGACCTGGTCCTAGGGTGCTCCAAGTCCATCCCCACCATCAGGGGCCCTGGTGAACAAGTACCCTGGGGCTTAGACTCCGTGCGCTGGGAACATCCGACCAGTGGAGTGCTAGTGGTACCGCCGGGCGGTCCCTTACAGTACCAAAAGGCCATGACTGAGCCTAGAGGAGGGCCCTCCCCGTTAGAGGAAATTTGCAGGCACCTAGCTAATTTGACGCAGGCCGTAACGGTCCTGCAGGACAGATGCATGCAGCTGGAGAATCGCATCCAGACTGGCTCTATTTCTGATCCTGCCCCACAGGCCCCGGTTACTGCACCCCCGGCCCTGGTAGCTCAGGAGCCAGTCTCAGGGGCTTCCGCCCCGCTCCCTATGGTAGAACCCCGAGTACCCCTACCGGAGCGTTTTCACGGGGACCGCACACGTTTTCGGTCATTCCGCGACTCCTGTCTCTTGTTCTTTGAGCTACAACCCCCGTACCTTCCTGACCGAAAACGTGAAGGTAGGATTCATTATTTCACTCCTACAGGGGGAACCCCAGGATTGGGCCCACCGGCTAAGGGGAAACAATGATCCTCACCTGGGATCGGTCAATAGTTTCTTTGAAGCAATGGCCATCTTGTATGATGACCCACAGCGGGCAGCCTCTGCCGAAGCGACCTTATATGCGCTCCGACAGGGCCGGCGGGCGGCAGAGGAATACGCCTCTGATTTCAGGCGGTGGATGGGACACACACGCTGGAATGAGTTCGCTCTATTGCACCAGTTCCGTATGGGACTCTCCGATCCCTTGAAAGATGAGCTGGCCCGGGTGGAGGTTCCCGAGTCTCTAGAAGACCTTATTGCCCTGACAATTAAGATTGACCGAAGACTGCGGGAACGCAGGCTTGAGAGGTCCGGCCAGGGTCACGGAAATACCTGGGGTCCATTCCTAGGCCCCAGCCCACCAACCCGACAAAGCATCCAGAACCCACCTCCAGGAGATGTTCCGGAACCTATGCAGCTAGGTCTGGCACGGCCTAAATTATCACCGGAGGAACGCCAGCGCAGACGAGCCCAGAACCTCTGCCTTTACTGCGGTGAAGCTGGTCATATGGTGCGATCCTGCCCTCAAAAAATGAGTAAGTGCACCCGTTTTTCTTCCTTGTCTATTAGCAATACCTGTCCTTCGCAATACTTAGTAGTGCCCCTCTCCTTTCAGCTTCCAGGAAAGATCGTGGAGGTGACAGCCATAGTTGATTTGGGGGCATGCAGCTGTTTCCTGGATCTAGAGTTTGCTCACCAGCAGGGTATCCCTCTCCAACACAGACAGAAGGGCTTCAACATCTTTTTGGCTGATGGTTCCCAGATAAAATCGGGGGTGGTTAATCAGGAAACTCCCCCCATTGCCACTATCATTGCCAACCAGCACCAGGAGTTCCTCCGCCTGGACGCTATTGCATCACCTCTTTTCCCAGTCATTCTGGGGCTCCCATGGTTACGGGCCCATAACCCCCAGATTGACTGGGAGACCGGGTCAATCTCGTTCCCTTCCCCATACTGTCGGGAACATTGTCGCACTTCGGGCCCCGTGGGGCCCCGAGTTCTCCTTTGCTCCGAAGGAGACTCCGACTTGAAACAGGTTATTCCCGCAGCCTATCATGGGTTCCTGGATGTGTTCAGTAAGCGGGGAGCCGACACTCTGCCCCCCCACCGCCCGTATGACTGTCCAATCGACCTGTTACCAGGCTCTGAAATCCCTTTTGGGCGTATTTTCCCCCTATCTGAGCTTGAATTGGGGGCCCTGAAGGAATATATCGAGGACAGCCTCCAGAAGGGATTCATCCGCCCCTCCACTTCTCCAGCAGGAGCGGGAATCTTCTTCGTGGAGAAAAAAGACAAAACCCTGAGGCCTTGTATTGACTACCGGGAGCTGAACAGGGTCACGATAAAAAATCGTTACCCATTGCCATTGGTACCAGAACTGTTTCAGAGCCTAAAGGCTGCGGCTATTTTCACAAAGCTTGATTTAAGGGGGGCCTATAACCTGGTACGCATAAGAGAGGGGGACGAGTGGAAAACGGCTTTCCGTACCCGGTTTGGCCACTTTGAATACTTGGTCATGCCATTTGGGCTGTGCAATGCACCAGCCACCTTCCAACACTTTGTGAACAACATCTTCAGGGATTTTTTGGATGTCTTCGTTATCGTCTACTTGGACGACATACTAATATTTTCACCCTCTCTAGAGGATCATAGGATACATGTGGCGAAAGTTTTGGGGCGATTGCGGCAGCATGGGTTATATGCTAAAGCGGAGAAATGTTGCTTTGAGCAAACTAGCATCACGTTTCTAGGCCTGATTATCTCCACTGCGGGGGTCGCGATGGACCCCCAGAAGGTCTCTGCAATTTTAGATTGGCCTGAACCCACGGACAAGAAAGGTGTCCAACGGTTTATAGGGTTCGCGAACTTTTATCGGAAGTTCATCAAGAACTTCTCGGGTCTGGTCTCCCCCATTACCCAACTAACCAAACTTGGAACCCGGTTCAAATGGACACCAGAGGCTCAAAAAGCTTTCGAAGCTCTGAAAAAGCTGTTTACCTCGGCACCCATCCTGGGCCACCCGGACGCGGCCCTGCCCTACATCTTGGAGGTAGATGCATCGGAGAATGCGGTAGGATCCATCCTGTCTCAGCGGAAAGGCACCAAAGAGTTACTCCATCCCGTAGCATTCTTCTCGAGGAAACTCACCCCAGCAGAAAAGAATTACGATATCGGGGATCGAGAGCTGCTGGCTATCAAAGCAGCGCTAGAAGAATGGAGATACCTGCTGGAAGGTGCCTCACACCCTATATTGATTTTCACAGACCACAAGAATCTGGAATATCTGAGGACTGCCAAGCGTCTACGCCCACGGCAGGCAAGATGGGCCCTGTTCTTTTCCAGATTCAATTTTCATATTACTTACAGGCCCGGATCTAAAAATACGAAGCCTGACGCGCTATCTCGTATGTTTGAGGACTCCGAAGAAGAACTGGTACCCGACACTATCTTGTCCTCAGGGAACTTCTTGGCGCTCCAGACGGACCTTCGCTCCAAGTTAATAGAAGCATCTACGGCCACACCAACCCCAGTTGGGGTATCCCTCCAGAACAAAGGGGGACTCCTGTGGAAGGAGGATTCTATCGTGGTACCTGAGGAAGTCCGGACCCTGGTTTTGGGGCATTGCCACGATCACCCGCTGGCGGGTCACTTTGGCCCAGTCAAGACTCTGGAGCTTCTCCGGCGCTCGTTTTGGTGGCCAAACATGGCTAAGGATTGCAAGCGCTACGTGAGATCCTGTACCATCTGCCAGAAGAGCAAACCGTCAAGGAGCAAAGCCTGGGGGCTGTTGCGATCTTTGCCGATTCCCGAACAGCCTTGGCAGAAGATCGCGATGGACTTCATAGTCGAGCTCCCACCGTCACAAGACCACACAGCAATTCTGGTGGTTATTGATCGCCTATCCAAGATGGCTCACTTCGTGCCACTAAGGAAGACTCCGTCAGCAACTGAGACGGCGCGAATATTTATCCGGGAGATCGTTAGACTTCATGGAGTACCCGAGGACATCGTCTCTGATCGAGGGGTCCAGTTTACATCTAAGTTTTGGAGGGCTCTGTGCAAGGCCCTGGACATCAAGTTGTCCCTCTCCTCCGCGTTCCACCCTCAGACCAACGGTCAGACCGAGAGGACGAACCAGACCCTGGAGCAATACTTGCGTTGCTACACGTCTTTCCTGCAGGATGATTGGCTGTCTCTGTTACCCCTGGCGGAGTTCGCTTATAACAACGCAAGCCATTCGGCAACGGGGCAGTCCCCATTCTTTTCGAATTATGGGTTTCACCCTGTCTTTCTCCCTGACTTGGTCTCTGAATGCCCAGTTCCAGCCACGCAGGATGCGTTGGCCTTCTTCTCCGTCAATAACAAATTACTCCAGGAAGCCATCGCTCGGGCCCAAGAGGACAATAAGAAGGAGTTTAACAAGAAACGAAGAGGGGATTTGGCGTTGCGGCCTGGGCAGAAGGTGTGGTTGGCCACAACCAACTTAAAGATGCTTTGTCCCTCGAAAAAATTGGGACCTAAATTTGTGGGGCCTTTTCAGGTAAAGCGGATGGTCAACGAAGTGGCATATGAGCTGATCCTTCCGGCCACGTTCAGAATTCATCCAGTTTTCCATGTATCTCTGCTGAAGCCAGTGATCCCAGATGCCTTCCCAGAACGAGAATCCAGACCCCCTGAGGCCATAACGGTCGAAGGACAAGAGGAATTTGAGGTGGAAACGATCCTTAAGTGCCGAAGAAGGGGGGGCCAGACCCAATTCCTAATTAAGTGGAAGGGCTATGGTCCTGAGGACAATTCCTGGGAACCGGCTCATAATGTCCACGCACCTAGACTAGTCCGGGAGTTTCTTCGTGATCACCCGTGGTGGAGAGATCGGGTGGGCATCCGGAGGTTGCCCGTAGGGGGGGGGCAATGTCGGAGATCGCCGCGCCGCTGGTCCCGGCGCAGGCGCAGTACACCTCCCTGTACGCGAGCGCCGGGACTTGGCCGACCGCGGCAATCAGGTTCGCGCATGCGCAGTGCTGACCGCGGGCGCGCGCCTGGCACCAATGACAGCGCAGGGCGGGATATTTAAACGGCCCTGAGCTGTCATTCAGTGCCTTTTGGTCTTTTGTATCCTGTGAACCTGTGACCCTGTCTGAAGTAAGTTGCTGACCCGGATTGTGCCCTGACCTTGCTGTTTTCTCCTGTTTTGACCCTTGCTTGCCTGACCTCTCTCCTGAATTCCCCCTATTGGATCTGACCTGCTGTTGCTGACCTGGCGTGTGACCCGACTATTCTCTGCCCGCTGCTCTGTACCGCACCGTCCCCATAGTTACCGACCCGGCTTGTATGACCCTGCTCCTGCTCAGCCATCCATCCATCCATCCATCCGTCCCTCTCTACGGGGTCTCCAGACCTCCTCATACCTGGCTCTCTCCCGTGGGAGCCCCTGGCGAATACCCCTACCACTGACGGGTGTCCTCAGTAGTCACGACCTGGTCCTAGGGTGCTCCAAGTCCATCCCCACCATCAGGGGCCCTGGTGAACAAGTACCCTGGGGCTTAGACTCCGTGCGCTGGGAACATCCGACCAGTGGAGTGCTAGTGGTACCGCCGGGCGGTCCCTTACACCCTCTTTCTGTTGGGGTACCCCAAAGGCTCTGTTCTTGGGCCCCTCCTTTGCTCTCTCTGCACCTCCTCCCTGGGCCAATTGATAACCTCCCATGGCTTCCAATACCACCTCTAAGCTGATGACACCCAGATCTATCTCTCGACTCCCCAGCTCACCCCCTCAATCTCCTCACGTATCACAAATCTACTAAGTGACATATCGGCATGGATGTCACTCCACTACCTTAAACTCAATCTTGTAATATTTCTTTCCCCCTGATCCCCCACTCATGACTTTACCATTAAGATCAACAGCACAACCAATGGTCCTTCCCCTCATGCCAGGGTGCTAGGCTAGGTAATCCTAGACTCTGATCTCTCCTTTGGGCCCCACATCCAATCACTGGCTAAATCCTGCCGCCTCAACCTCTAGAACATTTCCAAAATCTGCCCCTTTCTGAACAATGACACAACAAAACAACTTATCTATGCCTTGATTTTATCCCGCCTTGATTACTGCAACTCCCTCCTCACTGGTCTACCGTTACACAGGTTATTCCCCCTTCAGTCTATTATGAATGCTGCTGCTAGACTCACCAACCTTACAAACCAATTGGCAACTGCTGCCCTTCTCTGCCAATCCTTTCTTTGGCCCCCACTAACCCAATGTATAAAATTCAAAATACTAACCACAGCTTACAAAGCCATCCACAACACTGCCCCTAGCTACATCACCACCCTCATCCGCAGATATCACCCAAATTGCCAGCTCCACTCCTCCCAAGAGATCTTCCTCTCTAGCTCCCTCATCACCTCCTCCCATGCTCACCTCCAGGACGTCTCCAGAGCCTCTCCCATCCTCTGGAACTCCCTACCACAGTATGTCCGGTCAGCCCTCACCAGTCTGCCTTTAGGCGATCTTTGAAAACTCACTTATTCAGGGAAGCCTACCCCACCTCCACCTAAGAACTGTACTTAAATCACCTCCACCAGATCATCCCCATAGCTATCACCTTTTGTATCACCTCCCCCTTCCTTTAGATTGTAAGCTCCATGAGCAGGGCCATCCTATTCCTTCTGTACTGAAATGTATTGTAATTGTAATGTCTCCCTTATATTGTAAAGCGCTGCGCAAACTGTTGACGCTATATAAATCCATATACTAATAATTAACTAGCACATGCACACTGTGCAACCTTCATGCCTTCTAAGAAGTGCCGAAATCTTTGCTGGGATTGTGTTCTCACAATACCCATTGTGTTCCCAGGGTTAAATCGATTAAGAAAAGTCTTTCTTCAGAACTAAGCCTTGCATCATGTTTTTGGGATGTAAAACATGCGGTTAAGGGTTTTTTTTTCCCCTTTTTAGAAACTACTACTTGGGTTTAATTCTGCTTTAGGTAATTCATGCCTATAATTGGCAACATTTTTAATCTCAATGCTAATCTAATAGTGAAATTGTGTTGGAAAAGAGGCAGAACTTAGTATGGATCCAATGTAGACTCTGAGGCTGATTTACTACAGTTGAGACTCTTCCTAAAAAAAAGTTGTGGAAATATTTACTCCAGTTGTTGTTAAAAACATGTGCACATGATTAGGTATTCAAAATGAGCTGAAATTTGCTTATTGCATGAAATTCTCAACTTTATCACCTTTATGTTAAATGAACGTATAACCTTAAGTTGAAATGTATGGTCCAATGACAAAGTCTTCTTGGGGGGAATAGAAACGGAACAATGTTTCCTGAAAAGCAATCAATAGCATTAATGCACTAATCTCACTTGTTGGTTGGAGTTTTTCCTTAAAAATGTCAAGACATATAAGCAAAAAAATGAACGAATAAACATAAGTTGAAAGACTGAAATCACTATTTATTTGTTGGTATGGAATATGAAGAAAAAAACACAGAAATCTAGGGAATAAATAACAGAAGATCTTGGGTTTAAGATATTTGTAATATAATGAAAACGGTTCTTTTTAATACATTATTAAGCATAGCTTGTGATGAGGATGTTATGGGATAACTCAGAAGAAATATTCCCAGCTCAAGTTGGATTGAAGAGAATCAATACTCACTTGGACACAGAGAAAATAACATAGAGCTATTGAGGAGAAATTTGCTATGATTTGTAGACTACAGGGGAAATTTACACCACGTATCTGGATTAATGAGCGCTGCAGTGAGTGACTGTATATAAAATGCATACATTACATTTATCTCTTTGATGTATCTCTAGATATACTGAATGCCAAAAACAAACACGTCAGCACTACCAAGATTACAATGCAGCCATTAATACGCATAACAGGCACAGGCTCTGGGTTACGCCTAATAAATTTTAAGTCTAAGAGCAAAATGAAGAATAAATTATAGGACAAAGAATCAATATTTCCACTATATAGGCAGGTTGTGTGCACATCTCTAAAATAAATCAAAATTTCCAACAGAAGGACAGCAGCTCTCTACTTAAAGTGTACCTTTACCCAGATGATGGATACTGAATTGTTTAAATATTCTCAACAAGCACTACTCCTGATTTCTTTGCTTGCTTTTATTTTAAAGGTATTCATTATTTAAGATCCACAAAGATCACAACAAAGACTATAAAGCAGTGGTGGTCAACTTCAAACTATTGGAAGGCCTGAAATGTGACCCCTGACAGTTCCAAAGCACTGCACAACAGGCATTTTCTGCCTGAGAATGGTGATCCTGTTACATTTTTTACAATGTATTGCATTGCACATGGAGGAGAACGTTTGAGTCATCCGTGGACGCAATAAACTTATGTCTGTGAGAGCAATAAACAACCCCAGCAATGGTGTCAATGGACACAGTAAAAAGCCCCAGCATTGGCGCTAGTGACAGCAGTAATAGCCCCAGCATTGGTTTCTGTGTACACAGTAATAACCCCAGAATTGCTGTCAATAACTGCAGTAATAACTCCCAGCATTGGTGTCAGTGGACACAATAATAACCCTAATAACCCCCTGCATTGGCAGTATCCCCCCCCCCCCCATACACACACACTTTCAGCTCCTGCACTGGTGCTCAGTAGCAATGCTATTTAAATCCCCCTACCCACATTAACCACTTGCCTTACGGGCACTTTTACCCCCTTTGTGCCCAGGACAATTTCCAGTGCTGTCGCACTTTGAATGACAATTGCACAGCCATGCAACACAGTACCCGTATGAAATTTTTATCATTTTTTTTTCACACAAATAGAGCTTTCTTTTGGAAGTATTTAATCATCACTGGGGGATTTTATTTTTTACACTATAAACAAAAAACAAGCAAAAAAAAAAGTTTTTCTTTGTTTCTATTATAAAACTTTGCAAATAGGTAATTTTTCTCATTCACTGATGAGGCTGCACAGAAAGGCAGGACTGATGAAGTGGCACTGATGAGGCAGCACTGGTGGGCATTGATGATGAGGCACTGATGTTGCTGCACTGATATGCGGAACTGATGGGCAACACTGACAGGTGAAGAGAAACAAGAAAGTGAGCGCTCCCACATCAGCAGCCAATGCACCCCAGGCAATCACAGCAAAACCTTCAGAAATACATAGAAAATATAAAGTGCGGCGCTAATAAATATGACATAAGATTCGGAGGCCCATAAAGGTCTCAGATAGTCTAAAACACACTGTGATATAGAAATAATGACCAGTACTTCAGATAAATAATGTAAATAGTAATGTCCAGGCGAATAAACGCAGGATCTTGCATAGAAGCTAGTAAGCCCAGGATCAAATGGTAAAATTGCGCACTCACCGGACGCGCTATATAAAAGCGCATATGTAGTATGACCCCTGGAAATCCCTCATCAAGCGGGTACAGTGGGTAACCATCCGGGAGCAGGCGATTATTGGTAAAAAAGAAGAACAGCTTCCAAATCCAGAGATCCTCTTTAGCTTAGGTGAATCATGAGCGAGGAACTCCCTCCGGTGGCCAAAATAGATAAGGTGTCCTAAAAATTGTTAGCTCCAAATAGGAGCCAAAAAACACCTCATAATGTAGTAAGTAAAATCAAGAACATTTATTCCAAAATTAGTAGTGGTAAAACAGGGCAGAAACACTTAATCAGTGAATAATAAAAATATATAGTGTGACTGACCAAAAGTAATATGGCCGCCGGGCCTCCTCGTGGCTCCGGGCGGCTACGATGTCACGCTCTGCTGGCTCCTCCTAAGGCCTTACCAAATCGAGAGGCAGAAGCAAAATGGACAGGCAAGGGGTCAAGGCAGAGGGCAGAAAGTTGAGTGATTAGAGAAGCTAGGTGACAAAGCAGGCAGAGAAAGAAGCATGTTTAGACAGACTGGGGGTCCAGGCAGGAGGCAGAGAGAGAGAGAGAGATGTGGTCAGGCATGCCAGGAATTAAGGCAGGCAGCAGACAGATGTGTGTTCAAACATGTCTGGTATCAAAGCAGGCGGTTGTGGTTTTATAAAAAGGTTCAGGGACCTTTTCCTTGCATTTCCTCCAGGTACAGCAGCCTATTTGAATGAATGGGATGCTGTGCCTGTGCAAACGCAGGCCTCAGGAAAACTGCATAGGTCTGAATCTAGCCTAATGTAAACTTATGGTAAAAGGCTTGTTAGTGGTACCAGGAAAGGAAACATAAGCCCATGTTCTAATGGCCCTGCCTACAAGCATGGTCAGACAGGCAGACAGCAGAGTAATCCAAAGATCAGGCCGAGATTAGAATCCACAAAGCAAATCGAAAAGGCAGTAGTCAGACTGACACAAACAAGCTAAACTTGTTCAGGCATTGGATGAGTTCTATGAGTTCCTCAAAGAGGTAATGAATAACTACTGGCCATTACACATCCTGCCACAGTATATACCAGGGTTTCTCAACCAGAGTTCTATGGAACCCTAGGGTTCTTTCAGAGGTTGCTTGAGCAATGAGCAATTTCTGCCTCTCAGATAAGTTCCAACTGACACCATTGATCTTTTTAGCTCTTTGCAAGGGGGTAATTTTTTTCCCAGTGACCAAAACTGTAAGGAGCAATTCTTCCCACTGACCATCACACTAATGTATCACGAGTTACACATAAGGTAATTTTTAGCAGGAGTTCCCTGAGACTGGAAAGTTATTTCATTGGTACTTCTGTGTTGAAAAGATTGAAAAAGGCTGGTATATACATATATCATAATACCCAACATATTTATCTATTCTGAAGATAGCGCTACCTTTTTACTTACTCAAACTTTTGGGTAAATCTCACTACATCCTTGAGGGTGTTGCCAATATAATTTTAAAGCTTAGAATATAAGTGCATTTTTTAAAAACCCTCTATTAATATTTTAATAGAGGGTTTTCTTTATTAATCATGAAACCTCTATTAGTATGTCCAGGCAAATAAAAATAAAGCCTTTCTACTATTTTCATTTTTCACTTCAGAGGTTTAAAACCACTTTAAAGTTTTGCCACTCCAAGGCTCAATGGCCTATCTACTATTCTGCATCTGGTTATGACGTCCTCCTAATGTATCAAAATAACTTGTTTTTACCATATTTTTCCATGCCTATTCTGTGCTCTATATGCAGTATTCAATTATGAATAAATGGGGCTTTATTACATTGGATTCATTCTTATAATAACACATTTTATTCTCACAATTGTTTTTACTTAGAAAAAGCAACTGTGCTCATATCAGTGTACTGAGCCAAGTTCTGCCTTGGAATGAGGTGAAGAGTGACTTACAATCTGACATAATTGAGAGGATTTGCAAATTAACGGTAGGCTTATTCTAGAAAGCACACAACAGCTTTCACAAATCATGTCAAAGTTGAGGGCTGGTTATTTTCCATTTATGTGACCCCATCATGTATTTTGTAACGAGTACAGCACACGGTGATCTATTTGAGGTGGAGCTTATTGAAAAGCCAATTAGGTAAAAGAATGGAGATGAGTGATTTTTCCATAGACATCATAAATAACGCACATATTAGTGTTTAACATGTACTGCATAGCACAAGATGCCATGACCCATAGCAAATAACTAAAATTAAGCTTTATCTAATATGACTTTGAAGTTTGGCCATTTGTTATTGCAAATCAATATCTCACTTTACCCAAATGTACTGAATAGGCTGTCTAAATATAGATATGTTCCTAAAGTTGCAAAAGGGAGAGTTAGAGGGTTGAGACAAACCATTTAAAGCCCAACTCTGGGATAGAAGTAACCTGTTATATTTTACCTTAAGTAACGTGATCATCCTAGGCTAGGCCATTCTTTCTTCATCATTACATGGACAATTATCATTGGCCTGAGAGTGGAGGGGTTCTCTTAGGTTCCGGAAAAAAGAATATCAAACTGAGAGGAGTGGAGGAGACTGGCCAGTGAGAAGTAACATTGGATTAGCGGTCCCCACAGGCAAAAACAATGTCATGGAGAGACCTGGATGGGGGGGTTGGGGGCTTAGATGAGTATAACTGGCTTCAGCAGATAAGAAGACCATAACATCTGGCAGGATTGATTAAAGGGGAGTAGGCGGTCAGGATTGGGTAAAAAAATTAGGTCTGCCCAGAGTTTGCCTATGGCCCTGGGCTTTAACACTGACAGATGTACTTACAATACTTTAACCCATTTGGGTAAAACCATTATCACAAAAGGAAAAGACTGTTGGTATTCCTTCTGCTTAACTTCTCAAAGATTAGAAGATCTAAACCAGTAACAAAAAATATGCTCCTATAAACCAATAGGAGCTTTCTTTGCTATACTTTGAATACTTTGAACACAATGATGCAATGGTGGAGGTAGGAAGAGACAGTTATCACTCCCAATTGTTCTCATTGGAAGATCTTCTCTCACCTTCTGATCCTATGAAAATTGCAACATTTTAGATTTTCCATCACTTCCTGTCCTGGTGAAAATAATGATCAGGACAGATAGAGAGGTGATTCCCCCAAACGGGGGTACATACAGAAATGAAACCTAACAAAGGTTCCTACCCAAAGTGGTCAACAGTTATCCCAAGGGGTTGATGGGGGTATCCAGATGGATGAGGGTCAAAAGAGGGTCAGTACATTTCTTGGGGTCAAAAAGTAATCGATTGATGATGGAAGGGTAATTGGGGTCAATTATTTTTGGAGGTCTTGGTGGAGCTCCATGCCGGTCCCTAAGTCATTAAGGGGAGTTGGCTTGCAAGCAATAAACAGTATTAGCCAGGGCTTCATGGTCAGCCACCAGTGAGAGCAGCTTTGAGTTGTCTTCATCAGTCGTGTTTTGTTACTTTTTATTGTTTACTAGCGTGCTTTCAGTTGTGTGGCTATGACAATCCATCCTTCTTCTGAGAAGGATATACTGTAAATACACTGTTCAAAAAATTTAAAGGAACACTTTTAAAACACATCAGATCTCAATGGGGAAAAATAGCATGCTGGATATCTATACTGATATGGACTGGGTAATGTGTTATGAACAGAAGGATGCCACATCGTTTGACGGAAATGAAAATTATCAACCTACAGAGGACTGAATTCAAAGACACTCTGAAAATCAAAGTATAAAAATGATGCAGCAGGCTAGTCTATTTTGCTGAAATTTCATTGCAGCAACTCAAAATGGTACTCAGTAGTTTGTATGGCTCCCACGGGGCATGCTCCTAATGAGACGACAGATGGTGTCCTCCCAGCTCTGGACCAGGGCATCATTGAGACAGTCTGTGGTGCAATCTGGTGGCGTCAGATGAACCAAAACATGCTATCCCAGAGGTGTTCTATTGGATTTAGGTCAGGCGAGCGTTGGGCCATTCAATGGTATCAATTCCTAAACCCTCCAGGAACTGCCTGCATACTCTCACCACATGAGGCCAGGCATTGTCATGCATGAGGAGGAACTCAGGACCCACTGCACCAGCGTAGGGTCTGACAATGGGTCCAAGGATTTCATCCCGATACCTAATGGCAGTCAGGGTGCCATTATCTAGCCTGTAGAGGTCTGTGCATCCCTCCATAGATATGCCTCCCCAAACCATCACTGACCCTCTACCAAAACAGTCATGCTGAACCATGTTACAGGCAGCATAACGTTCCCCAAACCTTCTCCAGACCCTTTCACGTCTGACGCTCTGTGCTCAGGGTGAACCTGCTCTCATCTGTGAAAAGCACAGGGCGGCAGTGGCAGACCCACCAATTCTGGTGTTCAATGGCAAATGTCAATCAAGCTCTATGGTGCTGGGCAGCGAGCACAGGGCCCACTAGAGGGCGTCGAGCCCTCAGGACAGCCTCATAAAGTCTGTTTCTGATTCTTTCTTCAGTGACATTCACACCAGTGGCCTGCTGGAGGTCATTTTGTAGGGCTCTGGCAGTGCTCATCCTGTTCCTCCTTGCACAAAGGAGCAGATACCGGTCTTGCTGATAGGTTAAGGACCTTCTAAATCCCTGTCCAGCTCTCCTAGTAACTGCCTGTCTCCTGGAATCTCCTCCATGCTCTCGAGACTGTGCTGGGAGACTCCACAAACCTTCTGGCAATGGCATGTATTGATGTGCCATCCTGGAGGAATTGGACTGCCTGTGCAACCTCTATAGGATCCAGGTATCGCCTCATGCTACCAGTAGTGACCCTAGTCAAATGGAAAACTATTGAAAAACAGTCAGAAAAGATGAGTAGAGAAAAAAAAGTCAGTGGCCTCCACCTGTAAAACCATTCCTGTTTTGGGGGCCGTCTCATTGTTGCCCATCTAGTGCACCTGTTGTTAATTTCATTAACACCAAAGCAGCTGAAAAGGATTAACAACCCCCTCTGCTACTTAAATAACCAGATCAATATCCCAGGAGTTTAACTACCTTGATGCTATACTCTGATTAAAAAGTGTTCCTTTAATTATTTTGAGCAGTGTATATGTTTACTTCCCATATTAAGCATACTACACCACCCACCTCAAACTCTCTTGGAGAGCCAAAGAGTACACCCACCACAAATTCTGTTGGGAAGCCAATGAGATTACCTACCTCAGACTCTCTTGGGAGCCAGTGAGTACACATATAGCAATAAAAAAGGTTCTAGAACTGATTAATGTAACTCAATATATAATATATGAATATATTTACATTTCAGCACTGTAACAATCATTATGGGAGCTGCTAAAACCAAGCAGAGGTGTTGACAGTATACACAAAAATATAATCATTATTATTCTTATTTGGAGTACTATTATAGCATTTATAGTATTTATTGGATTATGTTCATATAATAAATGTTTGATGGGGTTGATTAACTATCTGAAGCTTCATGAAGGGGGACTGATGAGCTGATGAATTTGTGGAACCTTGCTCTAACTTGATATATGTAATTATAATAGCAAAATGACCTGTAAGCTGGAATACATTCAAACAGATCTTGTGTTTGCCTAAATATATCTTGGCCATTGATATGGAGAAGAGAATGCAATCAATACAACAAAAACAGCCAACTGTATTATTATCTCCATATATTTATAGAGCGAGACTCCATCAAAGAATGCCTCAAGAATGATGGGTCTTATTGAACGTTTGTTGAATTCTCTACTTAAAACAAGGTCAATTTACCTTAATTAAGGATTCATAGGCAGTCACTTCTTTTCAACCATGCTTCAAATACCATTGCAAAGAGAAATATCATTATTGTTTGATAACCACTTATGGCTATAACAAGACTACCCAGAATGCACTGTTCTTCCCATAATAGCAACATTAATCAATTTCCTCTATGCATTGCAGCGTTCAGCACAAATTATGGGTCTGTTGTTAAAGTCTATAGCCGAGAGTCAGAAATGTAATAATTATAGCTAAACATTTACTGCCAACAAGTAGCAATAATGAATACATTCATTTGGTGAGTTTTAAACCTGTTGGCTTTGTAGATGGCTAGACCAAAAATGTATTTCTAAATATACCAGCCTTAACGCATAATCTTCATTTAGAATAAACAGAAAAGGAAACTGATATGACCGTGTTCCTAAAGTAGGAAGTTTATGTGCATTTTAGCTGTAATATCTCCTGAATGGGTATTAATCCTGTACTGCATCTGTCATAAAATGCACTCATTTCACAGCTGTGCAGACTTCGGGAAGCAAATGGGCGCATAGTCAAGGTACTTGTACTTTTCCTTTCCAGGTCGGAGCTTATACATGGCTAAAGGGCTTACTTTCTGCCCTATGTGTGCAACCGTATTCGGGTTTGAAAATAGAAAGTTTAAAGTGTATATCAAGCCAAAAATTTTTTCCTAGTTTTGGAAAGGGTTAGGAAAAATTAGAAGTCCTGTTGGGTTTTTATTGCTACCTGAGGCTCTATTAGAGAGATCCACCCTCCTTTTCTGTCCTTCTGATGCAAGTTTCAGGTCACAGGAAGTGCGGTAAAACCTGCAAGATGGGCAGACAGACATAAATGAAAAAATCTAAAAGGTGTTCTAGCTCTCCCCTGCTATTTTAAAGAAAATGATTCCTATTTCGGCATTCTGGTAAGGCTGCGCCTCCTAATAAACCGGACTCTGCCCACCTAAATGTATTTTTTACATGCTGGCTTTTACCCCAGGATCACTTTAAAGTGACGACATTGCTACAAAAAGAAAAAGGCATAAAAAAGCTGCCTGAAAATGAAGATGTATAAGAAGAATGAAGATGTACTCTCTACCCCAATTTATCAGATGATCGCCTACTCTGCTCACTTTTAGGCGATCTCTGAAAACCTATCTCTTCAGAGAAGCCTATCCTGCCCTCATCTAATAATGGAATCTTCTACTCTTCCTACCAATCCATCCCCCACAGTTATTACCTTTTGTACCACTAGCCCCTCCCTCCTAGATTGTAAGCTCCAAGGAGCAGGGCCCTCCTATCCCTCTTGTATTGAACTGTATTGTTGCCGTATTGTCTCCTGTTGGTGCTATATAAATTCTGTATAATAATAATAATGTATATTACTTATCGCTCTTGCAGGAGTGTCTTTGATCTTTACTGCCTTTAAGAGCTACAGCAGCTGAAGAATCCTTATCATCCAACACATTTCCAGGTGCATTGAAAGGCCTGGGTTTCCCGCTGCACCCTGTGGTTACAACCACCAGCTCCTACATCCATAGTTGCCAACATTTGAAAATAATTAGGAGCGACACCTTGAAGGGATCAAGAAGAAAACTGCATGTACCTGCTTCTCCACATCAGGCTGGAACTATAGGGCTACTGTTGGGTAAAGGTCACACTGACGGACACTACCAGATTTATTTCATTAGAGCATTCCAGCACTCTGCTGTCACGTTGCCAAATGCCAGGTGTCCAGAATCCTGTGGGCCAGCTCACGGTACATGGAAATGGGGGACATTGTGCAAAATCTTGGAACTGTCCAACATGATCTGGGACATCTGGCAACTATGAGCCAATACAGAACACTGGCAAGGTTATTTATTTGGTGCAGAAAAGATCGGGAAGGGAAGTATTATTCCTCTTCTTTTGCACTTGGATACTACACCTTCTCCTGGTTGGTGGTTGTGGGTTTATAATGTGCCCTGGTTAGCATGTTTTGTGCTTCAACCAGGGGCGGACTGACAACTCATGGGGCCCCCGGGCAATAGGGGATCATGGGACTACTGTGTCCTTGCCCAAACTCAAAAAAGCCTATGAAAAAGGTACCAGGGGCATCTCATGGGGCCCCCTACTGACCCCGGGCCCTTGGGCAGTGCCGAGTTTCCAAATGGTCAGTCCGCCCCTGGCTTCTGCTCCCACTTGAGAAAGGGTTCTTTCAAATCCAAAATGAGTTTATGATGGAGTTATGTTTTTGTCACACTGAAATCTCATAATAATGTGCTGGATGAAATAAAGAGAATACTAAATTTGATGCTCAAGTCCCTAAACCTATTTTATTGATAAGGTGACCTCTTCTTTTGTTGGCAGCTATTTTATTTTAGTTTTTATAGCAGTGTAAAGAAAGATGCAGAGTCTGTATATGGACACTAACCCTATTCACTGCATACTATATATACAAACAAGTTGTTTTTTTTTTTTTAAATATTACCGCACATTCCTAACATGATTTACATAATGATCTCTTTTCACGCATAGCTATAAAACATGGAAAATAGAGATTTTAAGAGTAACTCCACTTTTGCTGTAAAAATTCCCCTCTGTGCGATTAATGTACATTTCAAGGATTTTAATAAACTTTGTTGCAGACTTCTACCTGTTTCTGCTCTGAAGTAAAAGCTGATTCTGATCGGGCACGACTATTTCATTTTAATCAGCTGATGTACTTTCTGTGTTCTAATGAGAAAGGTTGCAGGGTCTGCATCGTTTTAGAAGTGAATAACTCTTAGTCTAGTTTCACATTTATGCAGGTTACGTTTGAGGCGTTTCTGCATTGCATTTTGCATTGTGTTTTTGCACTTGTGTTTTTGATGCGTTTTTTTTTTCATTTTTTTTATTTTTCTTGTTGCTAGGCAGATTTAAAATGCAAAATACCTAAAAAAATGCATACAAAAATGCAGCAAAAATGCAACACATGCTTTTCTGCAACGTTCCCATTGAAGTCTATAGAACCAAAAGCACAATGTTTTGCATTAAAAAAAGTCCCTGACCCTTTCTAAAAAACGTACCGGGGAAAACACAGAGATGTCAACCTATCCCATAGGAAATCATATTAAATGGACTGTACTGCGTTCCTGCAAAAAACCTGAACCTAGGGTAGGGCAGTATCTCACAAAAATATAATTCCTATTGCAAAGGATGCCTAAAACCTGACTTGTATCTTAGTGCAGAGTTCTTCACTCAAGAAGGGAATGACATTTCTGGAAAAATTCTGTACACTGTGTACAGAACGCCTCCAAATTGCCATATTGTATTGAATTTTACAGAACATTACAATAGTGCAACATGGGCAACACAGTGGATAAGTGGTTAGCATTTCTGCCTGGCAGTACTATAGTCATTGGTTCGAATCACAACCACAGCACCACCTGCCTGGAGTTTGCATGTTTTCCCTGTGCCTGCGTGGGTTTCCTCCCACACTCCAAAGACATGCTGGTAGTTTAATTGGCTCCTGTCTAAATTGTATGTGTATGTATGTGAGTTAGGGACATTAGATTGTATACCCCTGAAGGGTTAGGTACTAATATGAATGTACAATATATGTGTGTAAATTGACGGCACTATACAAGTACCTGAAATAAATATTAATGGAAAGGTAATTTCTAATAACATTAAATTAAAATATGGCTTGCGTAGCAATTGTATATGTTATATTAATTTGTTTTATTTGTTCATTTTTTTTCCGGTACTACTTAGCCTCAGTTCACACTGCTGTGAGCCCACTGTCATGTGATTTCCAGTGCAACTTGCTTGCGACTTTCATGTAACTATTTGACTACGTCTCAATGAAATCTCATCAAAGTAGCGCAGGAACCTTTTTAAAATTTGCTGCGACTTGAGTTGCATTGATTGGAATGCCCGCCATTGAAAAAATGTGTGTTCATTTGTTATGCGACTCTATGGGGTTTATTTACTAAAGCTGGAAAGTCCAAAATCAGACTCCCTTCTGCATAGAAACCAATCAGCTTCCAGGTTTCATTGCCAAAGCTTCATTGAACAAGCTGAGGTTAGAAGCTGATTGGTTTCTATGCAGAAGGGAGTCTGATTTTGGACTCTCCAGCTTTAGTAAATAAACCCCTATGTGACACAAGTCACATGCTAAGTCTCACCAGTGTGAACGGGGCTAAATGTTTGTTGCATTATGGTAGCTCATTTATTATGGCCCACAGCAAACGACTTGGACATCACCATGTTTGAATGCAATGCGAGTGTGTTAATGCTACTAGAACAGTGCTTTGATGTGCCATTAAAACTGAATTTCAATCTAACACATTGAAGTTTGTGCATCACTATGCATTACAGTATCGCACAGTGAAACATACAATGCATTAATGTGAATCCAGCAGGACTTGGGATGTGGTCAATGGTTAGGTTCCGGGGTCAAAGCAGTGATAGCATGCAGAATACCGTAACCCATACTAAACACTCAGTTCTCGTCTTTCACTGATGTGATTTCTGGGAATTGGTTTATATGAGTACAAGCAGTTTTGCAAGTAACACATTATCACTAGTCTTTGCTCTGGTCTACAAAATATTCCTGACAGTGCTTAGTGCATTTCTGCCATAAAGAACACCAATGATGAAAGAAACATTGAGACTGCCATTGCAAAATGCTGGGTGCCGGATTGCCATGCCAAGTTTGGAGTAACTGATCCCAAATACCCAGATGACTTTTCTTTGACTTGCGTGTTATGTATGACTTCAGGGGCAGGGAATGAAAAAAAGTATTAAAGCCAGTGGGTTGGTCTAATTTTAATTCTTATGTATATTTCTATTGCATTCTTTTGACTGGAGACTCTTTATCCGCTGTTGTTGGGGCAGCCATCTTGGATACAATTAGTAGAATATCATACTAAGGGCAATTTTAGACAGGAGCCAATTAACCATTGGAGTAGGGGAGGAAAATGGAGGAAACACATGAAAGCACAGGCAGAACATGCAAACATGGGAGGACATGAGAGAACATGCAAACCTCATGCAGGCAGTGTCCTGGCCAGGAATCAAACCAAGGACCCCACTGCTGCAAGACAAAAGTGCTAACCAATAAGCCACATAACAGCTAGGCAACTAGAATTTCAGGAATGGGGTAAGCAGTGGCAGCCCCCATATTTATCTCAGCAGGCCTGCCATTGGATTGTACATGGGCACAAAGCTCTTCTCCTTTACCCCATTTATGTTTGTTTTTCACACTTTTATAACAGCACTTTGGCACTGTATTCATTCGATTAGAAGGGTGTAGGCCTTCGAACTTGCCTTAAAAGTCTTGGGGAGAGGGCACGTGGCCTTATAATCTGGTTCTCCCCATTCCATGGGATCTCCTTTCAAGGGAGCCCCATCTAGTATTGAGTGGACTTTGCTTCGGAAGGTCCCCTGAAGAATGCAGTATGCCTGATTTCCCCATTAGGAGTCTTGCACCCTGGGTGTTAGGGCCAGGGTCAATTCTCTTTGAAGACGGACCAAGTGTACACTTTTTTGTGTGCTTCACCTTTGTGTGCTCACTCTGTTTTTGCACCTTGTGTTAGTTTTGAGCGTGCACACTGCACTGCAGAGCTTATATATAAAAAATCATCTCAGCATGTTTACTTTAATCGTCTATATCGGCAAATACACGATACAACACTGTAAAGGTTGTCCCATATTCTAGACAGTCTGAGGGACTTTTTCATTCCTGCTGTCTGCCCTCCAATTACACACATAGCCCACCAGAAGTTAACCAAACCAGGAGATAAGAAGCCAGAATACTGTCACCCTGTTACAGCTACAACACAGAAGTAACCTTTATTCAGTTTAGAAATGTTCTTTAACACATATACTATGCCTTTGCAACCAAAAAAATAAGTAAGTAGCTAAAAATGGCCAAGTACCATGAAAAAAACAAGCCGCAATGTGTTATGTTGCTTTTCCACTACAGAGAGTCGGTTTTGGAGCACGGTTCCTTGCTTTTAACTTGTTCCATTTTCTTGGACCTCTTCCTAGATTATTCTGTCCCTGTCCTCATCTGACCCAATCTGGCTAGCTCAGGGCCTAAATATACAAGTCAGCACACGGGGGCAGCCCAGCCCCAAACACTCTTCTTGTTTATGAAGAAATTTTTTTTTTATTTTTTTATATTGCCTGCTTGTTTTTTTTTCATCAAGATCCAAATGGTTTAAACAAATGTCTGTCTAATATGGAATGATATCAAGACAGCATTTAGATCCAGGTTGCTTTAAATAAAATAACACATGAACGTCTAATAAACCACAGCAGAAGAGATATATAAAATGCCACGTCTAATAACAACCTATAGGACTATACCTGCAGGGCTCCCTTTGTGTGGTGTGGATGGTAAAGTTAACATACTCTCTATATATTTTATAATACGGTTCATATAATTCATAGAGTTTTTTAATAAATTTTAACTAGCAATTCACAAGTTTTGTAGAAAGGAGTTCCTGTTTTTAGAATATATGTCATTTTTCAACAACTAGACATCAAAATATATTTAAAGCAGGGCTTTTTTCTCAGTGAATAGGTTCAAGAACTCCCTCCTTCCAAATCTCCACGTGTCTCCACCCCCTATTCCCCTCTGTTCCTTGGTTCCACCCTGTACCCACCTCCCAATACCACCACTTTTAGAGAATACAGAACAAAGTTTTGTGGTGCTAAATAATTTGTATGGAATTTGGAAATAACAAGAAAGACAGTACAATAGATCCCTAGTAGCGTGCAACAACAGATCCCCCCCAGCAACAATCAACCCCCTAGTGACAACAGATCCATCCCAACAACAACAGATTCCCAACAGCCAGCATCAATAGACCCTCCAGCAACAATAGACCCCTCCCAGCAAGGATTGACCCTCAGCAACATAAGACCCGTACTCAAGCAACAACAGACCTCCGAAGCAACAGCAGACCCCCCCCACCAACAACAGATCCCTCTCCAGCAACAACAGATCCCCCAGCAGCCAGTATCAATAGACTCTCTAGCACATTCTAGCACCCCTCCCCTTGTAAAGCCTGACCTTGTAAAACAAGCCATTAACCTCCTTAGCGGTATTCCCGAGTGTAGCTTGGGGTAAAATTTGAGTACCAAGAGCGGTAACCCCGAGCTACACTCGGGCTTACCATGCGGCATTGCTCAGGGGGTCCCTGCAGCACTTACCTTGTCCTTTGCCCCCGCGATGTGTCCCCTGCAGCATCCCCGGCCATCTTCTCAGGCCGATGCTGGCATCCGGCTTCCGTGTTCCGGTCCCTGTGACGTCGGGACGTACTAGCGCCGGCGGCAAATTTGAAATTTAAAAAAAAAGTCAATTTTGCTGTCATTGCTGTTTCAATGCATTTCACATATATTTTGTCCCTAGTGCTTTGTCCTGTCCCCTGCCTGCATTTTGACTGTTCTTTCTGCCTGGAAACTTAGAAAAGTCCATGGCGTCCAAAAAGCGTCCCATTACGTCAAAAGCAGTTTTAGAACAGCGATAGTAAATCAGAACCACTTGCAGAATTGAGTGATAATGATTTGTGGGGAAATTCGTCATCAGACACTGAAAACGATTTTGCGACTTTGCTCAGCGATGTGCGAATTTGCCTCTGTATTTCAAATTTCAGTGTTTTTGGTTTGATTATATTATTGAATTAAATTTATTATTATTATATTATTATTATTTATGATTATTTATTAAATTATAATTTATGATTTCGTGTTTCAAGTTTTATCATATCCGGAATGTTTACTAGACTCTTGTTCGGACAGATTTCAGTGAGTTATTCCTAAAAATTACAGCCTACAATAAAAAACGACATATTTCCATGCAAAAAACTGGTACCGCGTTCAGCACAAAAAATCGGAAAGAATCATACCGCCGAGGAGGTTAAAATAGAAATGAAAGGCAAAACATTTATGTATGGATATAAAAAAATTTAAAAATACCATTTTCCCTTTTTTATGGGTGATCACATTCCATCAGTACTCAGCTGCATGAGAGCTGGGGAAGGATAAACATCAGTACACTGATCATCCCAGTAAATGACTGTGCACAGGGAAGGGTTTCAGGAAAAGTCTGGTCATTGGAGGAGAGCAGCTTGAGTTCTCAGCACAGCTAGAGAACTGACCATGGTGCGTCTAGTGTGGTCAGTTTTTAATAGGAAAGCAGAGGGATTGGCAGGAACACCAGGGATTTCACATAAAAAAGCAATACAAAGAACAGGATACTTCTCCATACAAGTACATGGTACAGCAAGCACATGTCAGGAATATGAAATGTTGGGTTTACATATTCTTTAAAGGAGAATTTCACCTTTTGCAAGAAATAATTAAAGTATCTGTAATGGGGCAGCACAGTGGCTAAATGGTTAGCACTTCCCTGTAGCAGTACTAGGGATGTCAGTTCAAATCCCAACCATGGCACCACCTCCCTGGAGTTTGCATGTTCCGCCTGTGTCTGCGTGGGTTTCCTCCGGGTACTCCAGTTTCCTCCCACCCTCCAAAGACATGCTGGTAGGTGAATTGGCTCCTGTCTAAATTGACCCTAGTATGTGTGTGTATGAATGTGGGTTAGGGACCTTAGATTGTACACCCCTTGAGGGTTAGGGACTGATGTGAATGTACAATATATATGTAAAGTGCTGCGTAAATTGATGGCGCTATATAAGTACCTGTAATAAATAATGCAAACAAATGCGCATTCACTCATTTTTCCATTTGAGCCTGCAAAGCATTGCAACAGTGATCAGTGGATAAAGAGTGCAATGCTATGGCTCCTGTAGACTTCAGTTATGAAGCTGGAGGAAGCACGAATGGACTTCAATTTTAGTTTTTTTCTATTACAGTATATCTAAAGACAAAACTTTTTAGTCTTGAATAGAGAGGAAAGGTTAGCCCCTTTCAGATTCTTCTGCAATCTGTGTCCCATTTGAAAGATTTCTATCCACTTCCTGTCCATAGACACAACAGGAAATGAGAGGGAATTTCTCCAAAGTGAGGGAATTTCTCTGTCGGCAGACATTGGGCTTGTGTCCAAGGCATTCGTTCAAGAGCCTTCTGAGATCATTCAGAGTTCATTGACAGATGCATTAGACCTTCTTTAAGTTACTTGCAAAAACGTGATAAAGAAGGCATATGCATTTTTGCCACGTGCATTTTGCACCTGTGAAAAAAAGGACTCAAGAAATGCACCAAAAAACCCCCCAAAAAACTGTGGGTGCGTTTTTGCCACGTTTTTGATGAGTTTTCTATTCATTTCAATGGAGATGTGATTTTTGGTGCATTTTTTTTACGGCACCAAACATGCACCAAAAATGCAGTTTGCAGGACTTTGAAGAACACTACAGACCCACAACTGACCAGTGTGAAGAGTTTCATAGGATTTAATGGCCATGTACTTTTCTTCCCCTTTTTAAATGCAAAAATGAAAGAAAAACTGATCAGTGTGCAGCCATACGGAAATGCGAAACCCATTTAAAGTGAACAAAAGCCCATCAACACAGGTCCTTAGACAGTTGTCACCACAATATTTGTTCCCTTGCCAAGTAAAAGTCACTTTCAGTCCCATTGACAGTTATCACCAGGAGCAGGAAAATGTCCACAAAATGAAGCTAGATGGTAATTTGAAATGACTATTAAAGGGTTACTAAACCCATGGCCCTGCATTCACTATATCTGGTCCCCAGGGCTCAGAGAATAGGTGCTGGAACCCACCCTTTCAGAGTCACCACTTACCCCTGCCTTGTACCCACCTCTAGGCACCATTCCTTGATTCCACCTTCTACCCACCTCCCAGGACCACCTTTGTAGAGAATACAGATTAAAGTTTAATTTTGTGGTGCTAAGTAATTTGTGCAGAAATTAATAACAAGAAAAGCAGTAAATAGATCTCCTGCAGCCAGAAGCAATACCCCCTCCCTCCTCGTGACAATAGATACCCCAGCTAAATGGATTGCCTGCAATAAAATACCCCCCTCACACAACAACAGACCCCGGCAGCAACAACAGATCTACCTGCAACCAACATTAATAGACCTAGCCAGGAACAATAGACCCCCCGCCCAACATTAGATCTCTCCCAGTAACAATTGACCCCCAACAATAACGGCCCCACCCTCAGCAAAAATAGATCTCCTCTATCAACAATAGATCCCCCAACAGCCAGCAACAATAGATCCTCCAGCACACCCCCAACCCCTTGCCATTATATACATTCAGTACTGGAGGTGCCGGAACTGCGTTCCTCCACGTTCCCGCTGAAAAAAAGCCATGGCTCTCCCACAGTACACACAATATGTAAATGCCATTATTTTAGTAAATATAAACCGCTTAATACCTTTTCTCATTAGCAGTATATAGCAGTCTTGTGACTTCTATCAGTGTCCAGCTGAGCACTGGTTAATCTTGCAGGAGGAGCTTTCATTCTGCTCTGACTGTACTATGAGAGGCTGCATAACCCCTGACCTTCTGTTTGGACAGTGCTGATTACATGCACTCTCAAAGAGAAAAAAACTCTCTAGCAATACACACTAAACTGAGCATGTGCAGAGTGACTCCTAGAGCTCTGTACTATCAGCAGATGGATTGGGGACAGTAAAAGAAGGGGAGGATCAGTGAAGGTAGGATCAAACAGCCTTTTTACACAAAGCACAGTGTGTATAACAAGTATACTTTACTGCATATACATTTATGTATTGCAGTAACACAGGTGCGTTGATGCACATTAGCATACATTTAAATGGGCTGCCCATTTAACGCACCAAGTCGCACCAAAGAAGTCAATGGACATTGTTGGTAACGTAGTGCACCACAAAGCATGTACGGCCACTGTGAGGTTTTTACTACTGTCTGTATCCTCATTAGAAAGATTTATTCTCACTTCCTGTCCCCGAGACAACAGGAAATGGGAAGAAATCTACCCCTAGGAAGGGAAATTTACCCCTGTAAGAGTTATCATGGGGAAAAGGAGTCTCCACTGAAGCTTTATCACCAATCCTTGTTCCACAACAACCCAACATTTTCAAAATTCATTTGTCACAGGAACAGAAAGTGAGGTGAAATCTTCTGAACAGGGGGACAGACAGCAAAACAAACATTACAGGGGTGTTAACACTTCTCTATGCTATCCAAAACTTGCAAATACTTTTTTCGGTTGGAGTCACACTTAAAACATGTACCTGCTCCAACGTACATACAAAGTCAACTGAAGAACAAACCTACAGAACTTGTTTGTAACCCGGGGACTGCCTGTACTTCGTCTGGGTCTGACCTTTCAGCATGAGAGTTCGCTGCCAGAGGTCACTTGCTGAAGTTCTGTCAACTGCTGGACCCTATACATTCATCCAGCTTTTGAGTGCACATAACAGTAGCAGCAGAGCCCTCTAAATTAGTAAAGCTAAATAAGTGGCAAACATAAATCTTTTATACGTCACCCTAATCATATTAATATTCCATTTCCATCGAATTCCCAACCGTCAATGATTCTCTAAAATACATCAACAAAACCCCCTCCCCACTCCAAATCTTCATTGACATTGTACATCCTGACTCTCTGACTCACATCACTGCTGAAAATAAGTACTTCCAAAATAAATGAAATGTCTCCTTGGCGGGACCTCATGATCCCTTGTGACCTGAACAGACAACAAACTTTGCTGCCTGTGTTTTCATCACGTCCAATGAGTGTCATGAACTAACCACTATTACAAAGGGTCAGCCACCAAGGTCAGGGGAGCCAGTGCAACGGACTCTACAATGCCTGAGACTGGAAAACACATTTACGTAATGTTACAGCACATTGTATGGGAATGAGCAATGCCTTAGTATGCATGGCAGACGAGGCATATCATTTCAGTAGCATGGGAGAACGCTGTAATATCACACCACTGCTACCTTTGTGGCCCCAGCGGTCCACAGTGCTTTCTTCTGTTACATATCTGTCAACCTTTCAGCATGCTGCTCCTCTGTCAATCTGCCTCCTATGATCCAGAGAGGTCCAGCAAAGGCATGGAAACAAGTCAGACTTTCATTTGAAATGTATGTCAAAATAAATCAGACAGAGGGATGGGACCCTGGGACAACTGGGATTTTGTTCTTTGTAGCCTGAGAGCTGTCATTACATGACATGCATGAAAAGAATGAAAGCATAATTATTACAAATATGGGTGGACGCTCAAAAACAGATTTATCTCCTGGCTTCGTATATCTCCTTGGGACTCCAGAGAGGAGATCTCCTCATCAGAGTTCCTGGCTTCGTCCCCCAGACAAAGATCAAAACAGGTGTCTTCTGAATGTCAAATTGGGCCCCCTTCCTCCAGACATTACGTTCCATCACTCTATGTTATGGGTGCATGTACACTGGCCATAGCCGGTGACCCTCAATGCAGACCATCTGGGGTTTATTTACTAAAGCTGGAGAGTCCAGAATCAGACTCCCTTCTGCATAGAAACCAATCAGCTTCCAGGTTTCATTGCCAAAGCTTCATTGAACAAGCTGAGGTTAGAAGCTGATTGGTTTCTATGCAGAAGGGAGTCTGATTTTGGACTCTCCAGCTTTAGTAAATAAACCCCTATGTGTCTAGGTTCAGGTACAGCCGCTGATCACATGTAACCACTTGTGTGAGCAGTTACATATGATCAGTGCCAGCACCAGCCATTCATTTGTACCCAGTGAACACCTGTCATGCCATCCCTCACACCTTTGGAATGCATACTAATATAGGTTTTATAAATACATTTTAGTTTTTTTAATCATTTGTAGTGACTGGTGCATGTACACTCACCGGCCACTTTATTAGGTACACCTTGCTAGTGCCAAGAAAATATCCCCCCCCCACCATTACACAACCACCAGCCCCGAAACGTTGATACAAGGCAGGATGGATCCATGCTTTCATGTTGTTTACACCAAATTCTGATCCTGCCATCTGAATGTCACAGCAACCAGTCTGCCCATTCTCCTCTGACATCAACAAAGCATTTTTCATCCATACAACTGCCGCTCACTGGATATTTTCTTTTTTTGGACCATTTTCTGTAAACCCTAGAGATGGTTGTGCATGAAAATCCCAGCAGATCAGCAGTTTTTTAAATACTAAGTCCAGCCCATCTGACACCAAAAACCATGCCACATTCAAAGTCTCTTAAATCTCCTTTGTTCTCCATTCTGATGCTCGGTTTGAACTTGCCTAAATACACGGAGTTTCTGCCATCTGATTGGCTGATTAGCAATTTTTGTTACCAAGCAATTGAACAGGTGTAGGTAATAAAGTGGCCAGTGAGTGTTATTTTATTTATTACAGCTACTTATATAGCGCCATCAATTTATGCAGCGCTTTTTATATATATGTTGTACGTTCACATCAGTCATTAACCCTCAAGGGGCGTACAATCTAAGATATGAACTTACATTCATACATACTCGGGACAATTTTAGACAGTATCCAATTAACCTACCAGCATGTCTTGGGAGTGTGGGAGGAAACTCACGCAGGTACAGGGAGAATAAACAAACTCCAGGCAGGTCGTGTCATGGTTGGGATTCAAGCCAACGATCCTAGTACTGCCAGGCGGAAGTGCTAACCATTTAGCCACTGTGCTGCCCTATGTGAATGTGAATGTATTATGTGCACACTTTAACAGCATACTGTCAGCACCCCTTCTGTGGGCAGGTGCAGCACTGGCATACGCAGATCTCCTTTGAGCTGCAAATGCAAGCATCAAAAGATGGTGTCATAGTAAGAAGCACTTACTGAATCTTATCAACGTATGCAATTAGTGCAAACTTGGCCCCCTTGGGCCTTATGTGCACTGCGTGCACTGAACACAATAGACCCACTGCACATGGGGCCATTCAGCTGCAGTGTATTCCTACCAGCTCTTTAGTGCGCCAGGGAGGAACAGGTGCAGTTTCCAGCCCTGCTGGACCAGGTTGAACGATGTACCAAATGGTACCGGTGTTTAGAGCCCTGGTCAGTTAGGGACGGGATTCCATGAAGGAAGAAGACCTATGTTCCAGAACCTCATTCCTGTTAGACAGTGCTCTAAATGCCGGTACCACTCGGTACAATGAAGCTCAGGGAAGGGCACACAGCAGGGGCCTTAGGGACATGCCAGTGGCTTAGAATGAAATTCTGGGACATCTAAAGTACTGTCTCATCTACTTTGCACAAGAGTGGCAGATGTAGCTTTGTATAGTCAAAGTGAGTCAAGTCTCTCCTGAACAAAAAACATGGCAGCTGTAACGCCAACCAAAGATGGATTGAATCTTGGCAGGTTCAGCAGGGACTAGCCGAGATTCAATCCCTCTATGGGCAGACTGGTTGTATCCAATCCATAAATCAATCCATTGATCGTCTTGGATACTACCTTAATTTATAGGCTGCTTAATCCAGGCAATGCAGCAAGTCCAGCTTCTTTTTATCTACTAGTAGCTTGCTTCCTAAGAGCTAAACTAACAACAGAACTAACAATTTTAGCTTAAGGAATGGCTCCACTACAAACTATTTTCTTATAATGAAAATAGAAAAATACTTTTATTATTATTAATATACAGGATTTATATAGCGCCAATAGCTTGCTCAGCGCTTATACTTTTATTTTTATACTAGTAATGGCGTTGATCAGCGACTTATAGTAGGACTGTGATAGTGTGGCTGGCAATCTGACACTAATGCAAACTTTTGGGACATTGTGCGAACCAGTGACATTAATACAGTGATCAGTGCTAATAGTATAAACGGACACTGTACTAATGACACTGGCTGGGAAGGGGTTAACATCTAGGGCAATCAAAGAGTCAACTGTGTGCCTAACAGTGCTTGGCAAATTCACTGTGTGCTGTTTTTACTAAAGGATGTACCAGTTTTTATTCCCTGCTTTGCAGGGAAACAAAAACTGGCACATCCCCGGTGACAGGACAGAGCTCTGTGTTGTTTACATTCACAGAGCTCTATCCTGTCTTCCTCTACATCGATCAGCTGGTCTCAGCTGGCAATCATTGGCTGGGACTCACTTATCGGCTTGTGCTGGCGAGCGCTTAAAGTGATTCTAAAGGCTGAAGGTTTTTACCTTAATGCATTCTCTGCATTAAGGAAAAAAAGCTTCTTTGTCAAGCTCCCCCATCCCATACTTACTAGAGCCGATTTCAATCCAGAGTTGTGCACGAGAACAGCAACTCTCTCCCTTCTCATAGGCTCAGAGAGAGTAGTAGTAGCTCCTGCTACTGTCAATCACAGCCAGTTGGGGGGCTTGCTCCAGATCTGGCTCGGGAGCCAGCTTGCAGGAGTGCCTCCATAACAAGTTGCATTCGGTAGGGGGAAGGAGCCAAGATCGCCAGTGGAGGACCCCAGAAGTGGAGAATCTGGGCTACTCTGTGCAAAACCATTGCACAGAGCAGGTAAGAATAAAATATTTGTTATTTTATTTATTTCAGGCACTTATATAGCGCCGTCAATTTACACAGCGCTTTACATATATATTGTACATTCACATCAGTCCCTAACCCTCAAGGGATGTACAATCTAAGGTGCCTAACTTACATTCATACATACACATACTAGGGCCAATATAGACAGGATCCAATTCAGTTACCAGCATGTCTTTGGAGAGTGGGAGGAAACTGGAGTACCTCGAGGAAACCCACACAGGCACAGGGAGAACATGCAAACCCCAGGCAGGTGGTGCCGTGGTTGGGATTGGAACCAACGACCCTAGTACTGCCAGGCAGAAGTGCTAACCATTTAGCCACTGTGCTGCCCAATAAAAAAAGCGAAAAAAAATATGGCTTTATAATCACTTGAAGTTGTTATGCTATCTTAGTTTAGCTGTTGAAGTTTATGTAAAGCCAAAATGTCTGTGAAGGTTCTTCTTTATCCAGGACATGATAGTTGTAGTTAATCACATTAAACTGGACCCGTCCTAAAAAACTCAAAGTGAGTCATGTTCTTCCTCAGCCAAGAAACATGCAATGGTTTCTGTAAGCCAGGCAATGCTCACACCATAGTCCAGCTTCTTTGTATCTGCCAAGATTCCGCTTCCTAAGAATTAGCTTCATAACAGAACAAACCACAACAGGAAGGACTCCACCTCAAACTGTTGGGGGAGAAGACAAGGGAACTAGAAGCTTGATATTCTAACTGTCACTAAGGTGTCCAACAAAAGTGACAGTTGTTTGAGGTTGGGACATACCATACAACACTGCTGGGGTGCTTACAATGGTCATCTTTTATTCATAAAGTTTCCAAAAGAAAAAAAGTTACTGTGACTGCTTAAAATGTGTCAGCTGGTAAAAAATAACTCCATTGTTGCTGAGAGAAAAAAAAACAATTCCCAACAATTGCAATGTACTGTACACAATTCCCAACAATTGCAACGTACTGTACCTACCTATTTCTGTTCTTAAGAAAAGCTGAATGTTCAATTATGTCTTTGTAGTGCTGATTCTTGAATGGGAGAGTCTGTGTCCATTATAATTAGCTGATGTACTTGCAGTCTTCCAATGAGGAAAGTTGCAGTGTCTGCATCCCTTTAGATATAATTACCCCTATGGAGTGTCTCACTAAAAATATTACAGGGGATGCCTAATATATAACTTGCATCTTAGTACAGACTTTTTGGAAAATCAGCGAGTCAATCACACAAGCAAAAAATAAAAATTTCTGGGGAAATTCTGTACACTAATTATATACAGATTGCCTCCAGGCAGCCATAACGCTTTGAATTTTACAGAAAACTACATCGGCTGCAGATTGAAAAGGAAAGGTAATTTTTAACAACATTAAATTACAACATGGTTTGTGTAGCAATTGTATATGCTTTTTTTTTTTTAAATTTGCTAGGTTTTTTTTTTTTTGTACAAAAGTGGAGTTACCCTTTAGGTCCTTCAAGCAGTTTAGCACCTTACATACACTCACAGGCCACTTTATTAGGTACACCTGTTTAATTGCTTGGTAACACAAATTGCTAATCAGCCAATCACATGGCAGCAACTCAATGCATTTAGGCATCTAGCCGTGGTGAAGACAACTTTCTGAAGTTCAAACTGAGCATCGGAATGGGGAAGAAAGTGGATTTAATTGACTTTGAACGTGGCGTGGTTTTGGTGCGAAACGGTCTGAGTATTCAAAACTGCTAATCTACTGGGATATTCACACACATCCATCTCTAGAGAAATCAAGACTCACCAGGTCCTGAACCTCACTATCACCCCACCAAGGGGTGGTTAGAATGGAGTGTATAGTACCTGTTCTTTTCTATTTTGTTTACAGGCAGAGTTTCATTGTACTGTTACTTCTTACTTTCATTGCGTCCCAGTAAGAATTGGTCAATCGCTCACTCACTGTAATTTCCTAGGAGTGCTATCTACTCAGGATATAACTCAGTTACATTCAGGGTGGGGTATCCATTAATCATTTATATAAAGGGATCCCTCCAGGACTGCTTTCATCACAATGTAAAGAAATCAGGCATTTTAAGTAAATACCCCCTACCTCCCACAGGGTTTTCACGTATAATTTACAGTATGTAGTATGAGCTAAATCTTGCTAATGGACTTATGTGCCCCTCTATAGAATAAATGGATGACAAATGTTTTATGGAGAAACAATACCCATTAAAGTAAACCTTTTACAGAACTTGACAATTATTTCTGAACATATGATGAAAATAATGTACAGGCAGAGGTTGCCATAAATAAAAACAGTATGGACAGACAAATAATTGATGCAGAAACATAAAACTATGTTCTCTAGTCATAGCAAAAGTTATGGCGCCCCCTGGTAGTTGACACGGGGCTCAACAAGGTATGGGATCTAAGCAGCAGTTGGTTTTCACCAGAGCTTTTGAAGGTAGAGCTGGGCTAGAGACCCTAGCAGTCCTGGATTACTTTGTGGGTAACTGTCACCAGGTCCTGGACTTCACTATCGCACGACCAAGAGGATGGCTAGAATGGATAGGCTATGACGTGGGACTGTTCATAAAGCCAAGAATGACTTTACAGGAAAATTTGGAATAGAGGTGTAATTTCAACTGCTTATATCTCTGGATCAACCTATTGTTCTGATATACCGATTTTACTAAAGATAATGCCTGATTATGTACCCCCCTGGTAGTTGACATGGAGCTCAACCAAGGTATGGGGTCTAAGCAAGAGTTGAATTTCACCAGAGCTATTAAAGGCAGAGCTGGGACAGAGACCCTAGTAGTCCTGGATTAATGAAAAAAACTCCTGCGCTCAATGGAACACCTATTAATAAGCAGCACACACTCGCCTCAACCACAAGGAAAGAACATAAAAATACAAAAAATAGTGCAGCGCTAACAACCTATACTAAAATACAAATGAGATAAATGGAAATATCACATATAGAATGCACAATAAATATTCAGTGTTAGGTGCTCATAAAATGAATACTATGTGCAGCAGTCCATAAATGCCAATGATGGTGAAAAATCACAGCAAACCTCCGTGAGGTGATCACAGTGCCACTCAGTGTGCGGTCAATCCACAGATGGCCAAGATGGCCCCTCACCTCCTTGATGCGACCCACTGGGCCAAACAGCTATGTAGGTGACCTTATACACCCAATAAGGCATCATCAAAGGATGGAACATATGGATAGATCCCTCCAATATCTTCTCCTATCTCCTAGGTACTCGATTCCACAAAACCGTTTAAGATACCATTAAAAACAAAGAAGATCCTCCATAGTGTAATCCAGTTTTAATAATAACATGAATATAAATAAAATGCCCACTCACATGTAAAATGACAAAGATCAGCTTTTTCCCATATCATGGGTGTGTTTCGATGGTTCTCACGCTAAGAAATGCATGCAGCTCCACAATCCCTCCAGAAATGGCGCCGACGCCGGAAATGACGTCACCGCGCCACCGGAAATGATGTCAGTGCGTACCTTAACGCGTTTACGTCACGATCCAGGTGACTTCCTCAGAGTTAAGATAATGCCTGAATATGTACCCCCCTGGTAGTTGACATGGAGCTCAACCAAGGTATGGGGTCTAAGCAAGAGTTGAATTTCACCAGAGCTATTAAAGGCAGAGCTGGGCCAGAGAAGCTAGTAGTCCCGGATTACTTTGTGGGTAACTGTCACCAGGTCCTGGACTTCTCTATCGCCCCACCAAGGGGCTGAAGATAATGCCTGATTATGTATTTTCAATTTTTATGCTCAGTTGGTTGCCTGGGGTATGACAGGTTTACTTTAAAGACACTGTTGCCTCAAAAAAGTTTCCTAAAAGTAAAGAGGCATTTACAAAAGACTGCTCATACTTACATCTCTAGAAAGCGCTGCCTCAGATCATCAATTGTGGAAGTGCTACGGCTGCCATGGTGAGATGTGGTTTCTCTTGTCATTCGCTATGTCGCAGTTTTGTCCTGTAGTGATGTTGCGGCCATCAAGATGAACCACAGCTCACTGCAAGGCACCAGACATCCAATCCCGAACAGTGTTGGATGCTAATATGTCTTTGGTAGCCCTAACTTTCAGCAAGTGACGATCCAGGGCAGCGCCTGTAGGAGAGGTAAGTATGATCGGTCTTTTGTAGCTGCCTTTTTTTGGAAAACCTTTTCCAGTTAACAAATTCGCTTTACAGGTTGAGAATATTTTAAATGTTACATTTTAGCCCCATGTTTCAAAAGAGAATGAAGGTAAAAGTAGTCAAAGTTTTAAAAGGGGTTTATTTATAAAGCAGTGAATGTGATTTTCACCAAACATTCACTGGTGGTGAGTCAATCACTGTCATTTTAAACACCGGCACCTGGAAGATTCACCTACAGTGAATGTTTGGTTCATGTCAGATTCACTACTTTATAAATATGTCCCGTGCCCTTAACACTTTCATGTTTTTGTTTTTATTTGTACTCTGTACTAAGTTTTTTAATTCATATAGAAATACTTGTGTTTTTTTTTCTGTACTTAACTGAAAAATTATTTCCGTAAATAATCTAATTAAAAAAAATGTCCCCTGATTCATTCTCAGTGTAGTTTGGAAATATTAAATCCTAATTCTGGGCAGGATTACCTTCACAGGCTTAAAGCAGGCAAACATTCTCCTTCCTTAAGAGGGCCTCGCTGTAATGCAGTCATACTTTTAAGTCCTGCAATCATTTAGCTCAGGGGTTTTTAAACTATGAAAATCCTCTGGGGCAGTGAAGGAAAAGGACAAAATCTGCCTGTACATCCCAATGTCAGTGTGTTCCGTCTAACTCGTGTATACAGAGAGGAGGGAGAGAGCACAGCTTACACCTCCTCCCGGCTCATGCCTCCTCTCTGCTCCTTTCTGTAAGGTTGAGGAATACTGAGGTAGCTTATCTTTTGGAGGAAGTCCAACTTCCACTGTACTTCCTGGCCCCCCTATCTGTAAACATTGCAATTTCATAAACTCCAGTGCTATGGTCGCATCTCTCTTCCTTACAATTCCCAGAATACATGACTCTAGGCCTCATCTTGTGAATGACCAAGAGGAGAGGGGTGCGGAGATGCAACTATAGTGCTGAAGCCCCATAAGACATGCAGTGCTTATGGCCGGAGTGGCAAGAGCTGGGCTTTCTCTGCCATATACAGTTGTGGCCAAAATTATTCAACCCCCACTGAAATTGAGTGTTTTGGCCAGTTTGACATTGCTTTTGATCATTCAGTCATCTTGCTTACATTTACATTAAAGAGGCACTTGTAGGTCAGACAAATATAACATAACAGTTATAATGAAATAACCACAAATGTCTTTTCTGTGCTCACAGCATTATCAGTTTTATTCAACCCCCAAGTGACATTCAATCTTAGTACTTAGTACAGCATCCTTTTACAGTTATAACAGCTTTTAAACGTGAAGCATAGCTTGACACAAGTGTCTTGCAGCGATCTACGGGTATCTTCGCCCATTCTTCATGGGCAAAGGCCTCCAGTTCAGTCACATTCTTAGGCTTGCGCACTGCAACTGCTTTCTTTAAGTCCCACCAGAGGTTCTCAATCGGATTTAAGTCTGGTGACTGCGATGGCCACTCCAAAATGTTCCAGCCTTTCCTCTGCAACCATGCTCTAGTGGACTTGGAGGTATGCTTGGGATCATTGTCCTGTTGAAAGGTCCAACGTCTCCCAAGCCTCAGGTGTGTGACGGACTGCATCACGTTTCCATCCAATATCTCCTGGTACTGAAGAGAATTCATGGTACCTTGCACACGCTGAAGCTTCCCTGTACCTGCAGAAGCAAAACAGCCCCAAAGCATGATTGACCCTCCACCATGCTTCACAGTAGGCAAGGTGTTCTTTTCATCATAGGCCTTGTTCTTCCTCCTCCAAACATAGCGTTGATCCATGGGCCCAAACAGTTCTAATTTTGTTTCATCAGTCCACAGAACACTATCCCACAACTTTTGTGGTTTGTCCACATGGCTTTTGGCATACTGCAGTCGACTCTTCTTATTCTTTGGAGACAGCAAGGGGGTACGCCTGGGAGTTCTGGCACGGAGGCCTTCATTACGCAGTGTGCGTCTTATTGTCTGGGCTGAAACTTCTGTACCCACATCTGACAAATCTTTTCTCAGTTCCTCAGCAGTCACACGGGGACTTCTCTCCACTCTACGCTTCAGGTAGCGCACAGCAGTCGAAGTCAGCATCTTCTTTCTGCCACGACCAGGTAGCGTTTCAACAGTGCCCTTTGCCTTGAATTTGCGAATGATGCTTCCTAAGGTGTCTCTTGGTATGTTTAACATCTTTGCAATCTTCTTATAGCCATTGCCCTTCCTGTGAAGAGAAATCACCTCTTCTCTTGTCTTCCTGGACCATTCTCTTGCCTTCACCATGTTTGTAACCACACCAGTAAATGTCTAGAAGGAGCTGAGTATCACAGTCATTTTAAAGCTGCCTAATTGGTGCTTATTATGCTTGATTGCTGCTCGGTGACATCCACAGGTGTTTTCAATACCTGATGGAAAGCACCTGTATGAACCTCTGTTCTTCAGAGTGGTAGTCTTTAAGGGGTTGAATAATTGTGGCAATGAAGAAACCACATAAGAACCATTTACTACTGTATTACATAAACAATTGATGTCATTTTAGTTGCATTTGGGTAGTTACAACGTCCTTGTAGGATTTGATTCTGAATACAATTCCAAATGTACACTATAGTCCCTAAACCCCTTTACAGCATTGGGGGTTGAATAATTTTGGCCACAACTGTAATTTGCAAGGATTAAGGTAAGGTGGGAATACACAATTATAAAATCAACTAATCGGTCATCCGACGACCGAGAGGCGTTCGTTCATTGAAATTGTGGCCCACATTAACCAATCTAAAAAAATTGTTCGTTGGGCAATATGCAGTGTTGACGTCTTCCGTACAAGTGGAAGTGATGCAGTGTCCGTGTGACCTTGTAGCCATGCCCTTCCGGCCAGAACGAGCGATAAACACAACAATTACCAGCAATGAGTATAATATAGTTTATTACATTATCTATATACATAAATAATGATACATAAAATATTATTTTATTACTTATCTCATTAGGCCAATCTACATTTAACATTTGTATTTTTCGTTCGTGGTTACAAAGATTCCTTGGACATAAACATCCGAGTCATCTTCTGTTTCTTCTCATGCATGACAGATTTATTTCGTACGACCGTCATACCACCGCATAGAAAATCGGTCGCTCGTATGCAAAACGACAACATTTTTCACTGTTGTTCAACCAGATTTTTTCGTTCACTATATCGTTATCGGTTAAAACATCCTGCTCATCAACGAAGAGAAAATCGTTCGATCAGTGGTTCCGCTAAAGTTTTCGGACAATTTTCTCATCGTGTGTATGGGGCATTGGAGGTGAACTTGTAAGCAGACTAGCTTCCTGAAGAATCCTGTGAACTTCCAGTATAAACCGCTGACATATAGCATCTGAAGCTTATACAGAATGATGGAATTACAGGTACTTATTTACTACTCAAAAAGGTACTGGTGGCCATGCCCTAATGCAAGAGGATATAAAACACATACAGTGCATTAACACAGTTTTTTTAATCATTAATACATTAGTAAATGTATTTTTTAAATGCATACAGTGTAAGTAACTGAATTTGATCTGGTGTCAGCCTCTTGCAGTCCCTGGAGCACAAGCAGCCAAATAGTACATGTGCTGCCAAGAAACTTGCTGATAGGAGGAGAAAGCAGAGTAACAGAGGGATGAACTTATCACTGTGTTGCTTCTCCAATGAGTCTCACATCATGCCACATTCTGTACAGTGAAAAAAAAATGGAGACTGAAAGGTTGAACAACCACAGATAGATGCACCTAGGACAGGGGTGTCCAAACTATGGTCCTCCAGGTATTGAGGAACTGAAAGTCCCATGAGGCCTTGCAAGACTCTGACATCCACAGGCAAGACACCCAGAGGTAGAGGCATGATGGGACTTGTAGTACTTCAACAGCTGGAGGACCATAGTTTGGACACCCCTGACCTAGGAGCTCAGATGTGAAGATCCCACAGCTGGGATCCCAAAAAGATATAAGATGAAAATTCAGCGTGCCTTGATGTGCTCAGAACTGAAGGTCAGTACTGGGTGGAGTGATCCATTAATGAGGCACAGACAATTCTGTAGAGACATCTCTAACAAGCATGGATGACATCCCATGGATGACAGCAAAAACCTCCTTGGAGACAAAAGAATGGCATTAGACCAAGTCATATCAACAACTGACACATGGAATGACGTTTTCTTAGCCAATCCTTCACATATGAAATGTGTGAAAGGAACCTTACAAGACCTACTTAAAGGCATACAGCATCATATATATGCAGAACCCACACCGACTGGGGTTCATTATTTCAGACGAGCAAAATGATTCTCAGAAACCATCTACAAGGTGATAAGTAACAACATCAGCATCTGCTAATCCCATCTGAACAGGCTAACTGTATAATTATTATCAGGGCTTTTTTCTCAGAGTTTTTCTCCTGTTCCAAGTCACCCCTTGTCTCTGCCCCCTACCCATCCCCAAGCACCATCTCTTAGTTCCACCCTCAACCGACCTCCCTGTTCGGTCCCTTTTAGAGAATACAGGACCAAGTATCATTTTGTGGTGCTAAGTAATAAAGGCTCCACGTACACGGTGCATTTGGAGAACTCTTTGAACGCTGGAAATAGACAGCAGGAAAATGCAGGTTTAAAAAACGTCAGTTTTGCCACGTTTGCACACCGTGTTTATGCTCGTTTAGTAGCGTTTATAAGCATTTGCGTTCAGAAGTGTTTTTTAAAGATAAGCACAGGGGAACCTCCCAAATGCCCAGAATGCTAGAGAGAGCAGTATTTGTTGAGATTAGCTGTCTTTTTCTTTTTTTTTTGTGGTGTTTGGATGTGTTCCAGCTCATTTCTGAAAACTCAAAGTATGGTGTACCAGGTATATTTGAGTACCGGCAAAACGCTTTGCATGGATTTTTCATGATGATGCTCTGGACAGCATCTGGAAATGGAAGAGTTAAAAAAAAATTTCCAAACGCAAACGCTTAAAAAAAAAAATGCGGTTAGATGCATTTACAAGTGTTTGGAACGCTGATAAAATCTACCGCTGAACGCAAGTTTGGTGCGTTAAAAAAAATGACTGTAAACTCAACTGCCTGTAAACGACTGTAAATGACATAGTGTACATGGACACATAGGAAAACATTAGGGAGAGTTCAGGGGCTGCTGAAAAAAACGCAGAAAAGCTCCTAAACATGAGTTTATCAGCTGCAGTGTACATGGAGCCTTATATTGAATGTGTTAATAACAAGAAAAGCAGTAAAATAGATTCCCTGCAGGCAATAACAGACCCCCCCCCAGCAATATAGACAGGAGCCATGCGCTGTGTAGTTTTGTGGTCATATAAAAAACCTTATGTGGAGGTGAGCCTTTAATAACAACATCACAGGATAATAGAATAAAACACCAGCCTGTGGCTTTAAGAAGCCCGGTTCCTAGATGGACGGCCCATCCGCTCAGAGGGGAGCAGTGGAAGAGATGAACGCCTGTCAGTGCAGGGACCACGTGTTCCCGACGTCCTGGGTGACATCACCGCGATGTGAAGGAGATGGAGGGGAGGAACCCACGCTGGAGCCGCAGCTTAGGAGGAGGAGGCCAGGGCTTGAAAAAACGCATGCACGTGAAACATGTTGTCTCGGCAACCGGCCTCCTCCTCCTAAGCTGCGGCTCCAGCATGGGTTCCTCCCCTCCATCTCCTTCACATTGCAGTGACGTCACCTGGGGACGTCGGGAATACGTGGTCCCTGCAATGACAGGCGTTCATCTCTTCCACTGCTCCCCTCTGAGTGGACGGGCCATCCATCTAGGAACCTGGCTTCTTAAAGCCACAGGCTGGTGTTTTATTCTGTTATCCTGTGATGTTGTTATTAAAGGCTCACCTCCACCTAAGGTGTTTTATATGACCACAAAACTACACAGCGCCTGGCTCCTGTCTATACTCTTCATATACCTATGTGTTTTTACCATGGCAGCACTGAGCTTTTACCACTGACAGTTGACATGATTCACTTTTTACTTTTGGGACACATCTGTGCGCTTTTATCCATAGTGTTTATCCCCCCCCCCCCCAGCAATAACAGAACCCTCAGCAGCAAAAGACTTCCACAGCAGCAATAGATTCCCCATAGTAACAATTTACCCCCCACAACAAAATACCCCTAACAATAGATCTACCCCTGCAACAATAGACCCCCACCAACAACAATAAATCGTCCAGCAGCCATCAACAGTAGACCCTCCCCCAGAAACAACAGATCCCCCACCAGCAACAATAGACCCTCCTGCAACAATAAATCCCCCAAGTGACAATACATCCCAAAGCAGCCAGCAACAATAGACCCCCCAGCATACCCACACCACTTTGCCATTACATACATTCTGTGCTGGTGGTACTGGAACTGCGTTCTCGGTGAGAAAAAAAGCCCTAATTATGAATACTTTGTGTGTTTATGGTGAGCGGTGTTTTCTGTCCCATTCAAAGCAAAAACATACAGTAGGAGCACCGAATCAAAAGAGTCCAAAATATTTTATAAAAATTGACATAAAACAGCCAACTCATTTCAGGGAATCACAGCACACCTCCTTCATCAGGGCTACAAAAGTAAATAAAAACAGAATGAAAATACTGGCTTTCCCCTATTTATAATGTTTATATTTTTGTAGCCTGAAGAGAAAAGTGTGATGTGAGCTCCTAAAGCGCAATGGATGTTTTATGTTAGTTTTGCTTAAAAATCATGAAAACACATTCGACTCTTTTGGCTTATTGCTTCTATTGTATTTTTTGTTCTGCACCCACTTTAGGGGATCCTTGTTTGATGTGAGCAGCCTTACTGAATGTAGTAAGCCAATTAAATGAATGTATTTTTCATTATTCTGAATCAACAGGTATTGAAGGTTCCAGCACCTCTTGCATTGGCTTTCTTTAGTCCCATGTCACGACAGTGATTTTCTAGCAGTGGTTTTATAGCAGCCCTTATTAATTTTATTGCTAGACAAAAATGAGTTACAGTCAATGTTGTGTTGCTGAAATTCCAAGCAATTTGTAGCTCTTTGCTGAGTGATTGACCTTTTGCTAGCAAAACATTTGCCATCTTCAGTAGCTGTTCATGTTATCCAATGCAGCTGCCGATGGCCACGGCACATTAGAGATCTGTGGCTGTCCAGATAAGCAATGTAGTCAGCAGCAACTCTCTACAAGCTACAAATCATTAGAGGAGAAGTGTGGGAAGTAAAAACACAAACATACATACTCACCTATATGGCTGCAGCATCGACTGCTCTTAGCTTGAGAACTGATCGATCACATGATCGCTGGTCACTCAGTTCTTGGGTCTGCCTGAACAGTGTCTGTAAGTCACCAGCTCTCTGGTCTGCCCCTCCATTCCTCACTGGAGCTCCAGGCTGTGGACAAGGTGGGAGCAACTAACTCAGGCTCTCAGCAGTGCACTGAGAGGCTGAGCAAGCTGCTGGTCAGGCATCTGGGTAGATCCTGACATTATTTTCAGGGTACATCCAGGGACTAGAGCAGCTCTGTAACATCAGTAGACAGTCGACTTTGGCCCACTGTCGGCTAATTCTGGGTCACAAAAGTGCAAAAGGAGTGCAAGAGAAGAATGGTAAAAAAAACTGATACATTTTTAACTAATATAAATCTCTGCTACAAAGTTTCCCTTAGGCTTAGTTTACACTTACAGTTTGGGGGGCAGTAAAAACAGACGGTTATTCCATTTTTTTACTGCCTTTCCCAGGCTGCAAAGGCATCCATAGGGAGCTACACACATGCCATGGCCATGATACTATTCATCATGGAACAGCGAAAATTATCCCCTTGGTGGTTTCAAACAGAACGTCTTTGGCAAGTAGAACTAAATAGGACAGCACAGCAACCTCCCTGTAATGTACATGGTTGAGACATGGTGCTGTGGGCTTTGTGGGGTTAAAATAGGCAGCGAGAAGCAGACATAATGGCACCTCACGATCTCTCAAACACACTCTGAAAAGCGACCCATCCCGGATTACTCTTCAGAGAACTACAGTATGTGTAACCAAACCCTTACTGTATTTTCCCTTGTCAGTTCCTCTGAATTCGGCTGTCTTCCAGACTGTATAGAGGTCTCCTACACATCATGAAACTTTTTCTATTCTGACAACACCGCAGCCTATGGGACAACATTCATCACCCTCTGAGACTAAACATACTGCAACCATTATGTCATGCACACAGATTTCTATAGTTTTTTTTCCAATTAGCAGATAATCCACAAGGCTATGTACAAAGTCACATCCCTTTTTTAAGCTCATGCTATATAAAACTCAGTGGTGTGACAATAGTCACAGCAGCTTGATGGAGCCTGGGGTAGGAGGGATGGAGGAGGGGAAGAAGCTTAGATCCACAAATTTAAGGGACCTTGGCCAATCCCCTGGCAGGAGGCTGGGCATGGTGACCAAGGCAACCCCTAAGTATTGCAGAGCCTGGGAAGAGAAGGTTAGAGTTGGGTGGAAGATGGTGTGAGAAGGCTGGACTGTGGAGCCTGGGAGGGGGCCCAGGAGAGGGGCCTATCTGTAGGCAGGAGCTGGAGAGGAGGATCTCTCAGCATCACTGTCCTCTGAGAGAGGACTACCTGTGGAGCAGGGAAAGAGCCGGCCCACCGTAAGGCCTAAAGGCAGCCACCAACCCATCAACTTCAACGGAGAGGACTGAGTGAGTAATCCTACACCCCCTGGACCAGATAAGGGGAGAGGGCACTCAGGTGGCAAACCCAAATAGCTCCTCATCTAGGTCTGCTTTGCTGAAGTGGCAATTTCTAGGTCCCCTTGCCAAGGGATTCCCTCAGGCATCTGGGGAGGTACACCAGGAGGGCTGGAGAGTTCTTCAATGGAGAGGCTTTCATTCATTTTGTCCACATCTGTACATACTTGCTAAGGAGTTTGTCCTCAAGCTTCTACAGTTCCTTGGGCATCCCATATACCCCTACCCCTCAACCCCATCCAAGTTTAATATCCCTTAATAAAACTACAAAAACAAGCTGAAGAACTGTTTACTCTTTCCACTGTGGAAGAAAATGTGTGTTGCCTGGCTGTGCAGAACTATAGGTCGGCCCAAAAACTCAGCGACTTCTAAGGGGGTAGTGCTACACCTGCATTACACATCATTGTGTTGATGAGAGGATCTGTCAGTATTTTTTCCAATCAACATGCTGGTTGAAAAAAAAAAAAGAAACAAAAAAAAAACCTGTGTGTGTATACCCAGCTTAAGCCAGTCAGAGTCACAAGAGTTCCTCTCCAGCTAAAAACCTTGTAGGACAGCTGTTTTGAATGCTGACATATGCATTGACATACCTTCTTAGACACAGTCTGTCTGGACAGTATGGTAACTTGCTCACCTTGCATCATCAACAAGCAGCTTAACTCTTTAATAAAATAATTGAATCCAGAACAATTTTACTTCAGCTAATTACAGTATACAGGATGCTTTTCCAAGTCCTTTAAATTGTAAAAAGACAATGGGGGAGATATACTAAAACTGGTGCTCACAGAACCTGGTGTAGCTCTGCCTAATAGCCAATCAGCTTCTAACTTCAGCTTCTTCAATTAAAGTAGTTGTAAACCCTCTCACATACCCAGTGAAGTGAATAGCCTCAGATGATACACAGAGATGAAATCAATCCTATTATAAGTTTTATCTGTTTATCTGCAGTCTTCTCTTTTCTACATCCCTTCAAAAGTGCTGAATATAGATAAAATCCTTCTGCATCTGCCAGTAGCAATGAGGAGGTGGCGGGGAGCTGCAGTTAGAGCTCTGGTACAATTTGTGAAAGCTGATTGGAGGAAAGGGACCCACCCCCCTTCACACACAGCACAGAAACAAAGGAATGGTGCAGCGCTGTGTTGTGAATAAACAGGCTGTGTGCTGAGCTCTCTTCCAGGTCACCATTTTATCTCTGGTGTCAGTATAACTTGTCAAAAATGACACATGCTGACAACAGTAAACACTACAGATATAAGTACTTTGTTCAGATTTCATGACTGAGGTTTACAACCACTTTAAGCTTTGCCAATAAAAACTAGAAGTTGATTAGTTACTATGCACAGATGCACCAAATTCAGTGTATACCTGTTTAAGTAAATATCCTCCAATTACTTTTCTAAGCCCTGTCTCTGTAAAGTACTATTACTGACTGAAGGAACATGGAATAAATGGGGAGGGAAGCAGAGTAAGAAACCAAAATCGCATAGCAACTGAGTTGTAGTGGCCTAAAACTAGGCTAAGATGAAAAATTAGATGGGCTAGATGTCGGCATACTATGGAACAGTTGATGCTACAAAACTGCTACAGAGGGTTAGCCAGGGAGCCCCATCAAAATTTTGCTGTGGGGCCCCAATATTCATATTTACATCCCTGTTAACATTCAAGCTATATCTGTTGTTTTTTGCTGCACTGGTCCTCCGTCTCCTTTCTACACAAGACTGAATGTTGGCATGAGTACTGAACTGCGAATCAGACACAATCACCGATAATATCCTGACACATGTCCTATTATTTCAGAGAGTTCTGAACAGGAAATTTCTTTCTCTATGAAGAGGGTGATCCGTATAAAGACAGGCCACAGATGTTCATCACATTTGTATAATAGACACTATGACAATTAACATACCAATCCCTTATGCTGTTCTTCCTGTGACTTAATTTGTTGTTTTTCTTTATTGACTATTGATTTATGTTAATTCATATAAAAAATGACTTATGTGAAAGGTTAGGTTCACCTTTGGAACATGTTACATGTTCCACCCGTTTTTAGGGTGGAATATATGTTCCCATAGTTGGAGCCGTGCCCAAAAGGTCCAAAAGGTGAACTTATCCTTTAAATGATAGTGAAAGAGTTTTTTGGAAACTTATGATAAAAGCATGTCGCCTACTGTATATTCTTTTTAAAATGTTCAACATTGTTGAGAGTTTTCTTAGCTCAAATAAATACTTGGAATAACAACTATTTTGCTACATTTTATCAAACATTTGGCCCTACATCAACTTGTAAAATAAATAAATAATCCAATCTCATAGGGTTTTCTTTTCATAAGATGGCCTTCTGTACTAATAACACTAGTATTATTATTTTGGAAGTGGATTCATCATCTGATATAATATTACTAATAATAATAAAAAGCAGGGTCACAGCATTCACTATCTTAGGTATCCTTGGCTCTTACATACTGAGAGAAATTTCAACAATATCAATGTCAAAAACATAACAATATCAACCCATTACAATCAGTTAAAGGTACTGAAATAGTCCACACAAGTCCAATTTTTTTTAAACCAGACATAGCCTTGAGTGTTAATTTTTTTGTTAACTCCAGGTATTGTTTGCATTGCAGAGTTACATTGATCCAGTTTGGACCTTTACATTACTGGCTCTTCATACATATGCCCCCTACTGCTGGCTCTCGTCCCTAACCATAAATGATGTTATAATGCAGTGGTCTCCAAACTGCGGCCTGCAGATTGAAGGAAACCCTTTTTTTGGCTTTATCCAGCTTTTGCGGCACTTTTTCTCTCACCAGCAATGAGCCATCATTCCTTCCAGTAACACCAACAGTAGGGCACGAATCCTTGAACTGACACCAACAATGATGCATTATTACTTCCAGAGACACCTACGATGAGGCACTACTCCTTCCACTGACACCAATGATGAGGCATCATTCCTTCCACTACCACCAACTGGGAGGCATTAATCCTTAAACTGACACCAACAGTGATGCATTATTACTTCCAGAGACACCTACGATGAGGCACTATTCCTTCCACTGACACCAATGATGAGGCATCATTCCTTCCACTACCACCAACTGGGAGGCATTAATCTTTCCACTGACATGAACGATGATGCATCATTCCTTCCAAAGACACCTACGATGCAACACTATTCCTTCCACTGACACCAATGATGAGGCATAATTTCTTCCACTACCACCAGCAGTGGGGAATTAATCCTTCCACTGACACCAACAATGATGCATCATTCTTTCCAAAGACACCTACGATGGTGCACTATTCCTTCCACTGACACCAACGGTGAGGTATCATTCATTCTACGGACAACATTGGGGCACTAATACTTCCACTGACATAAACAACGATGCATCATTCTTTCCAAAGACAACTACAATGGGGCACTATTTCTTCCACTGACACCAATAATGATGCATCATTCCTTCCAAAGACACCTACAATGGAGCACTATTCCATCCACTGGTACCAATGGTGAGGCATCATTCATTCCACTGACACCAACAGTGGGGCACTAATCCTTCCACTGACACCAACAATGATGCATCATTCCTTCCAGAGACATCTACCATGGGGCACTATTCCTTCCACTGACACCAACGATGAGGCATCATTCATTCCACAGACATCAACAGTGGGGAACTATTCCTCCTACTGATACCAATGATGGGGCAATATTCCTTCCACTAACCAATGATGAAATGAAAAATTACATTTATTAACAGGGCTGCCCTCACCAAATGCATCTTATTAAATAACTTATAATATATACAGTGGGTATAGAAAAGAATCCCCCCTTTAAATAATCCAATTTTGTTGCTTTGCAGCCTGAAATTAAGACAGATGCAGTTTTTTTTATTCAGCAACTTATAACATCCAAATTAAAGACATAACACCAGCATGTGAGAAAAAAATTCAAAAATTCAAAAACAGAATTACTGAGTTGGAAAAAGGATCACCCCCCCCCCCCCCTAAAAATGACTTGTAAACTCAATTAGGCACAGCAAATCACATTCTCAATGGCACACAAAGACAATTGACTTTCAAATGTAATCAGCTGTGGTCATTTTGATTAGCTTAGCATGAAAAGAGTTTTCCTGGAGCATTTCAGTCCCTGATAGTGCAACTGAAGCAAACAATCAACTATGGGTGGGATATCACTGGGATAAAGTTGTAGACAGGCACAAGTCAGTAGAAGGCTACAAAAAAAAATCAAAGACTTTATCAATACTTAGAAGAACAGTGAAGTCTATTATTAAGAAGTGGAAGGTATTTGGTACAACACAGACCCTCCCTGGAGGACGTCAGGAGGAAACTGGTCAGAGGCTACCAAGAGGCCTACAACAACTCTGAAGCAGTGTCAGGCAGTGATGACAAAGAGTGGTCATTGTGTGCACGTGACAAAAATATCACAAAGTCTCCACGTATGTAGCTTGTATGGGAAAGTTGAAAGAAAAAAGCCACTCCTCAAGAAAGGCCAAAACGCACCTTGAAGACTCTGAGGCCACATGAAAAAAGGTGTTATGGTTAGAAGAGACTAAAATTGGATTATTTGGCCATAACACTAAACAATATGTCTGGCGGAAATCCAATCCAGCTCACCATCCAAATTACACCATTCCTACAGTAAGCAATGGAGATGGTAATATCCTGTTATGGGGGTATTATGGGGGACTGGAGCACTTGTCAGGATAGAAGGAAAAATGGATGGGGCTAAATACCGTCAAATTCTTGGAGAAAATCTGCTGCCTTCTGCCAGAAAGTTGTCAATGGGAAGAGGTTTACCTTTCAACATGACAATGACCCAAAGCACACAGCAAAAATGACCTCACAGTGGTTGAAGGACAAAAAGGTGGATTTCCTTACATGGCCTAGTCAGAGCGCAGACTTAAACCCCATTGAAAATTTGTGGAATGATTAGAAGACTGCAGTTCACAAATGGTCACCATCAAAATTAACTGAACTTGAGCAGTTCTGCAAAGAAGAGTGGGCAAATATTGCAAGGTCTAGATGTGCAAAGTTAGTAGAGACATATTCCAACAGACTAAAGACTGGAATTAAAGAAAAGGGTGGTTCAACAAAATACTGACACAAAGAGCTGATTCTTTTTTCAGCTCAGTGATTCTGTTTGACGTGTTGGTGTTATATCATTCACTTGGATGTTATAAGTTGCATTGAGTAAATACAGACTGCAAGCAACAAAATGTGATTTTAAAGGGGTGATTCTTTTCTATACCCAATGTAATATTAAGTCCTTTTTTATTATTATTATTTTATAAATTTAATATTTACAGATTTTTATAGTTTTAGTTATGAATTTCATGAGATGTATGATGGTTAATATAGGATGCCCTTTAAGTATTATGATTGGTATAGTAAGGCCCTATAGGGGGAAATATTATGTAATATAGGAGTTAATGGTTATGAAATAATATGTTGTTAAAGTAATTATTTCATATTAAATGAAGGTATTCTATGTAGCTATTTTATGTGGTTTTTATCAATGTATTATGAGTTGAGTTTAGTAATATGGTGATCGCTCTTGTCCCAATCACACTGTGAACCAGTATACACCCAAATCAGGGTGGATTTGATTTAAATCAAGTTGATTTAAATCACGATTTAATTCACTAGTGAAAAAGCTCGATTTAAATCAGAATTTTTAAAGAGCAACTGTCATCTTTGTTCCACAGCGGCTCCTCCTCTGACCTGCTGTTGACTCACTGACAGTCCCATTCACTTTAATGGGACGGCTGGTGATGCAGCAGTGACACAAGGTGAGGGACGTGGTGGCATCAGGTGAGTGGATGCCCGCTAACAGACGCTGCCATGATGGATCTAAAATGACAGGTGCTCTTTAAATGTAAGGAATCCAACTCATTCTTGCTGGTAGTTAGAATCTTTAAAATTTGCAGACCAAATGAAGGTTTCCTTCTTAGAATAATAAGCGGTAAGGTTAGTAAAACAGCGATATCAGAACCGATTTTAGGTTAATCACACATAGTTGGAGAAATACTTAAATTCTGTTATTTCATGTTTTTTCTCATGGTTACTGTGAAATTATGTCAATGTATTAATGCAGTGCATATTATCTCAGCTTGCAGAGCTTGGATTCATGAATGAGTTTACCAAAAAAGTAAATATTGCAGAATATACAGCCTCATGCTACATAGCTAAGCTCCATTTCATGCTGAATAAACTAAATTATTAATGTATCTTAAATAGAAAACTATCTTTACATAGATTTTTTACTCCAAAAGTATTTTATTAAAATAAATTTGAGAAAAATCCAATTTAAATAAAATAAATCCGATTTTTTAAATTTTTTTAAAAAAAATCGATTTTTATCCACCCTAACCAAAATAGATATCAATATGGACAAGGGAGAAAGTGGAAATTAGATCATAAGTAAGGTGTACTGGGTGGTGACTGGGAAGGAGTGGGAGTAGCGAGTGACATATAAGACGAACAAATCACCAGCAGCCATAGCTGCTGTGAAAGGGGCAAAATGCATTAGGCGGGGACATTCGGTGACGTCACATATGGTGCGGCAGTGTTTCCGCTTCAGCATTCTGTACCTTTCTCATCTATTTTCTTGAGAGTGTAACTAGATTTTAATGATTTTTTAATTAAAAAAAAACAGTATCAAGCTATGTAGATCTATTTTGTAATCCTCTTTACATACAATGAATATACATCTCTGAATTCCACTTTTGATTTGAGGAGTGATGGAGCCCAAGTTTAGATTTTTTCCATTCAAGCGCATTTTGACCCTTAGGGCTGGTTCACACTACATGCGTTCCAGTGTGTTTTTTTTTTGTAGCATCCAAACTGCACTGAAAGTAGGTTACATGGTTGTCAACGGAAAGCACTGGAACTGTTCTTGCAGTTCCAGTGCTTTCCGGTTACAGAAAAAAAGTAGATTGTGCTGCATTTTTCCTGCACAGAACTGTATTGGAATGTGGTAAAACGCAGAAAAAAACACTGGAATGCACAAAAACGCTTCAAAAATTAACCGAATTGCACTGGAATGCATAAATAATGCAGTGGGTCTCAAATTACCCAAAAAAGAGAAAAGGAAAGGCATCTGGAACACATCAAAAATGCACCAGCACGTATCAAAAACACGCATGCAGAAACGCATCCAAATTACATTTCTATAGTGTGAAGCAGCCCTTAGTGTTTAAGGATCAACACCATCTGGTGAGTGGTGGAACACAGGCGGGGAACACAGCACTGTGGTTCCTGCACCATTATAAGTATTGCACTTTATTCCAGGGACTGCACTTACTTCCCTTTATTCATTTTGATTGGATTATTGCGCATAAGGCCTTCATAATATATGTTATTTAATAAGACACATCTAGTGAGGGCAGCACTGTTAATATATGTAATTTGTTAATTGGAAGGTTCATCCTTTATAACAGCAGCAGTTCCAGGATTGTTTTGCTATTTACTGTATAGTGCACTTTCATTATTATTAATATTGATTCTAATATATATTTACCATAGCACGGGCATATAATAATCAGTTTAGTATAATTCCTCCCATGGATATAAACAACTGAGCAATATTCCTACCTCTAATACCAAATACCAATGACGGGTACTATTACTCCCTCTGACAATTAAGTCTGAAACATTGTCTACTCCTATACTGATGCAGGGGCATTTTTTACTCTTGGTAGTTATTGTTCAGCCCAGCTAAAGTCTGAAGTACAGCTAACTGGCCCTTTGTTTAGAAAGTTTGGAGACCCCCTGTTATAATGTACAGTCTGAGTGATCACTGGAAGGAGGGAAGACTGAGGAAATGCTTCCCAATGCCTTTAGCATATTCAGAAGATGTTGTTCTCTCCCAGCATGCTGACCTTGACAGAATATGTGTAGAATTGCATTTTAATGGTAAATAAAAACACACTGATAGGTCCCCTTTAAGTAATGGAAGTGATATAAACACCTCTTGCAATAAAGCACAGACCAGATACAACAGACAAAAGTCATTAGTTTAAATAAAATATTGTCATGAAAAGAGATACAGTATATCAGACAAACTGGGCTTCCCTTAGCAAGGTGTCTGAACACATAAAGAGCGTTTCCATTCCAATAGCATATTTGTTAGTTCACACATGTTGGTCACAAACAGTCTAAATCAATATAATGTCCATCTATCTGTCTGTGCAAAATAATTCAACTCAGAAAACACTAAAAAATGACAATCATTGACGGATCTTTCGTGTTATATAAAACGTATGCATCTGCTATATAAATAACAGGTCTTACCTTGACTTGTGGTGCTGAAGCCACCTTGGCAGACCAGCATCAGTGTTGTCAGCAGCAGCCAAAAAGCCATTTCTCTGGGGCCTGCACAAAATAAAGAATATGTTTATTTGTGTAGGTGATTATGCTCTATAAATATAGCAGAAGACTGCAGATAATCAATCCTGAACAGAAGCCAAATTTATTCAGAAATAAGATTCTAGCTCAATACTAGGGGTGTAGTGCCAGAATGCATAGTCAGGTACAGGTGGCTCCATGTTCAGAGTACCCCAGGGAAAGTCTGAATTGGTGGTTGTGGCTTTCATGATAGAGGAATGGCAAAGGCTTCACCCAAAGCTCATTTTCTCCAACAAGCAAGAAAAAAGTAAGGAGAGTGGCTTTTTCTTTTTTTGATATTGTGTATGGATCACGGACCATCTGGATCCAGCAGCCATCAGATGGTGGAGAGCAGTGACTGGGGTTGTCTATAAAACTGATTTTAGTTACAGATGGATGCTGGTAAGTTGAACTTTGACTTTTTATATTGCTGTGGATCTTTAGCAAGGAGCTGTCCCCTCTCTGCCTCCCAATTTGTGTAGTTTAACTGTAGCTCCTATTGTATCAGCTGTATTATGGGGCAGCACAGTGGCTAAATGGTTAGCACATCCACCTGGCAGTACTAGGGCCGTTGGGTCGAATCCCAACCACGGCACCACCTGCCTGGAGTTTGCACGTTCTGCCTGTGTGGGTTTCCTCCAGGTACTCCAGTTTCCTCTCACACTCCAAAGACATGCTGGTAGGTTATTTGGCTCCTGTCTAAATTGTCCCTAGTATGTGTATGTATGAATGTGAGTTAGGAACCTTAGATTGTACACCCCTTGAGGGTTAGGGACTGATGTGAATGTATAATATATGTGTAAAGTGCTGCATAAATCGACAGCGCTATATAAGTACCTGAAATAAATAAAAATTATGCGGGAGGTCCAGAGGGACTAGAGATCTCACTGCTGGAGTTCTAGAGAAATACAAGAAGCTGGCGTCCACCTAAAATAGAAATGCCAATTTGAGGGGGACCAAACCTTTCGGCAAGGGGAAACCATTCCACAGGAGTGCTGAAGCTGAACGTCAAAGCTGGGATTGCTGTGCATGATTACTTGTTGAAGGAGAACAAGTCATGAATGTGCTTATGTGAGAATTTCAAAATTTAGTTTCAAATAAAAATAAATATGCAGGCTTACCTTTGAAAAAACTCCTTAGTAACTGACCCCCTCTACCTTGACCTACAGTAATGGTAGGACAGGCCAGACTTAGAAGTGCACCCACATAGACCGCTCCAACTTTTTTATCAATGCACACACACAGTGTATTCTCTCAGCCACTGCTGCTACAGAGGGAGTGCTTGAACAAGCCAGAGCAGCCTTTGGGGTGCAGTCCTAACATCCGGCTCATCCAGCAGAAGAGGGAAATCAGCTACTAAGGGGTTTATTTGGACAGGCTGCATACAGCCTACATGTATGGAGGTGAACAATCAATTATTTGAACATAGGTATGAAATGTACTTGGGATGCTGGAATGCATGAAGGATTTTTTGGAAAATGTCCGTTAAAGGTAAACCAACCCTTAAAGATCCTTTTTTTCTGTAAATAATATTTTTAGTGTCTTTTTGGAGTAGGTTTTTGGAGTACGAGTATCGTGTTTTTGGGTGTCCTGTGCCCTAGCCTGGAGTTTATTGGCCTGAATAAACTCTAACTCTCCAAAATTGACTGGTGCCCATCTCTTCACACCTTTACTACAAGAATGCTACTCTGTAGAGAAACGTCAGCCCACCTGACCACTGGGGATCCCTATTAGCCTTCTGGGATTATGGGGTGCTACAGCAGCTAATACTTCTGTGATCCAGCTCCAGAAACACTTTTCTAATGGCTGGCATTTTTTAAATCGGGTTGATCTCATTTTTAAATACAAGTAGATGTACATAGAGGAAATGTAAGCGGATTAGCAATAATCCCCCTAAGGGCTTCCACTTTTCTGTTATGACCAGTTATCTTTACACAGCATGTGGCTGACACATCATTGAAACAAATATCCTGTGCTGTGTGGTAATGCAAAAATAAATTAAATTAATAATTGCACAATACTTGGGAGTTCTGTACAGTTATTTAACTGGGTCCTGGCCACGAAAACAACAACAGCTGGAGTTTTCACATACTTTGCGGTTTGTAGAATAAACAGAAGCCAACTTAGCTTGGTTGAAATATTTAGTTTCATATGTTTTTAATTTTAATTCTTCCCCATGGTAGACCTGTATATGGTAGTAGATGCTCCATCATGGGTAGGGAAGAAACAACCAATAAATGAAGGCTCGGCCATCCATTTGCCTTACCTATTGTACAAGTCCCCATAGTGTTGGAGTATACACTCCCCACACTCACTTTTGTATGAATGAATGAACCTGGTCAGCATTAACAGAACACCCCCAGAACCTCCAAAATCAATATGTACAGACACCATTCAGATCTGGTGCTTTGGGACTGCGCTGCAGCCAACAGCATTTAATCAAATGCTGTATTATGCATTGGTTTAGCAATGTCTATAGATACAGAGGTGAATGAAGTCTTATGTTTAAAGTAAAACTAAAAACAAATCTTTTTTTTTTCATTTTGGATAGAAATAAGCAGGTCACAGATGAGTTGAAAAACTAAATTTGTGTTGATCGTGGAATCATTTGTTTCTCATCATTACTGTGCCAGCTGTGACACGCGACCTTGCAGTAATTGAAAGTGCCAGATCCAACATGCTGGGTTTTTTTAGAAAATCTAAACAATTGATGGCACAATCGTATGAGTGATTTTCAATTTTATATTGACAGAACTTTCATTATTCAACTCGTCTACGGCCTGCTTTAGAGAGGGTAATGCAGGCCATAGACAGGGAGAAAACCGGACGTTTTTTTTTTTTTTTAAAACAAAAAAATCGGTCGTTCAATCAGCTGACATTACCACTATTGGTAAAAAAAAGGTTGGCTGATTTTCGTCCCGTCTACGGCCAGCAATTATATAGAATATATGCAGTAGAAGAAGAAATAGAATATGCAGAAGAAGAAGAAATAGAATATGAAGAAGAAGTAGAATATGAAGAAAAAGAAGAAATAGAATACGAATAAAAAGAAAAATAGAATATGCAGAAGAAGAAATAGAATATGAAGGAAAAGAAGAAATAGAATACGAATAAAAAGAATATTCAGAAGAAGAAAAAGTTGCAACATTGTATCTATTTGTATCCATTTCGGATACAGATGTTTCTATTCGGATACAAATAGATACAATGTTGCTATACTTTTAAATGTCCAATATAATATCGGACTGAAATTCTTTTTTTTTTCTTCTTCTTATTCTATTGCTTCTTCTTCATCAAATTCGATTTCTTTTCATTTATATTCTATTATTTTCCTTTTCTTCTTTTCCTTCTTCTTTCATGTCACTGGTCATGCGCATTTTTAAATATCGGAAAAAGATCGGCAAATTTGTCCATCATTGCCGCGAAAATCGGCAGAACGACAAATGTGGCCGATTATTTTCCAGCAGGACTGATAATCTAAAAGGTAAAAAATCACGAAAAAACGGCCGACCGATTACCGCACTAACGATCCGAAAATAGGCCGATTTTCGGTTGTTTTTCATCTCATCTATGGCCCGCATTATACCGGTCTCAATTTTTTTTTTCTATCCCTTTGCCCTGTCCCATAGCCACAACAGGAATAAAAATATGGAGCGTATATTTAAATAATAAAAGAAACTATTTAAAAAAAATACCTATCCTTTTAAGAGTACCATAGTACCCGTGCATCAAACTTCTAGTAATGTTGCACCACAAAGGTGCCATAAGGCTCATAAGTGCACCTTATGCAATTTCTCTCTCTTATTTTTCTCTCTCTTGCATTATTCTCTTTCTGATTATTCTCTCAAATTCAAAATAAGCTCTTTTGGCATTGCTAAAGCGAATGAGGAGTCTGTATGCGTTGGATGAGGGGCAAGGGTTTCCTCTTCTCCTCTACTGAAATAAAGTTGTGCAGAGTCCTTGAAAGTAAGTATCTCTAACTACTGATGGGGATGAGAGTGAAGAGTCTCTGAAAGTGTGTATCCCTCACTGCTGAGTATTTTGGGCACTGTAGCAGGTAGTGGGTCTCATCCTCCAGGATCCCCTGGCCACATTGCCTGCAAAGTCTACTTTTCTTGGGCTTATAGGTCTGTTTATAGGCCTGATTCGTTTTCCAGGCTGTGGGCACTCACTTTGTACAGGCTCAGACCCCAGGCTTGGGGTCTTTTAACATCTCCAGGAATCGGGCAAGTTTGTAGTCTCTCTGTAATTACTCTCCCTCATTATACACATTAAAACACCCCTTAATGGGAAAAGCATAATTCTGCTTTAATATACCTGAGAAAACAAAAAGACTGAGCAAATATATAATACATTGTATAAGGTAAAGGAAATAGTTATAAAGGTGAAAGAATTGCCTCATACTGCCCTATATTGTCCAGGGAAATCCTTGTTGCTTCACGTATAACACCCTCTACAATTTAAATGTGAGCTTATTAACCTGAACGGTTGGAGACATAAATAATGAGCCCAAGAAATACGCAGCTGTCAAGTTCCTGGAAGGTTCAGAGTGGAAAACCTGTGAAAGTAACAATTAAATTCCAGCCTAGTGCTCAATTCCAGTCCACCTACTACAAGTGAATGTTACAATTCGATTGGTCTAAGTTCTGATCAAAACAAAGAAAAATGACTCAAATTTCTAAAACATTTTTGGGAATTCCTCTCTATCCATGTTTTGGTCATACTATCAAATGAGCTATTGGCTTAGCTTTAACTCTTTCACTTCCAGTGCTGTTTTTGCATTTTTTTCACACGTTTAAAAAAGTAATTTTAGACCTGAAGATTACATAAAACCTCCAAATATTGTATATTTTTTGAAAGCAGAGAATAAAATAGTGGTAGTTCGGTTTTTTTTAGTTCACATGATATTGGCTCAATATTCAGTAGAAAATACACTTGTTAATTTTAGGGCACACAAATGAAATAAATTACACACTTTTTGGTATAATATAAAAGAGGTTGTGCTGAGTAAATAGATACCCAACATGTCAAACCTTAAAACTGCATGCATCTGTGAAACAGCGACAAATCTCATTATCCTATATTTTCCATGGGGGATGCTTTAAAAGCTCCTACAGATCTTCAATTTAGAGTTAACCGTAAAAATATTGGGTGTAGAATTACTGCTCTCATGTAGCACAAATGCTGTTTTTGTGCATAAGTGCCCCTGGCGTGTACATGTATGTTCATACTTGAATGTATTTGGGGGTAGAAGGGGGTTCAAAATTTTTTTTTTGGGGGGGGTTAAGTGCTTTTTTGGAACTTTAAGTGATTTATAATGTTTTATTTACTTAACTTCTTGCAACATTTATTTTACTTACCTTTTTTGTCATTACATAGATGACAGTAAGTCCCCAATGTGTTGATCTGTGGTGAAAGGTTCTCTTTAACGAGACACCAGGGGTCTAAAAGACCCCTGATGTCTCACCTGTCCTCCAATTAAGTTGATGTAATGCAGATCGCACTCCGTCAACTTCTTCGTAAGTGACACAGGGACCCGGAAATGACGTTTTACATGTTACTTCTGTATCAGTAAGAGGAAGGTGAGTACGACAAACAGACAGTTGCTGGGTTCCCTTCCCTCTACCTGGTGGCACCGGGGTGCATTTAATGTATGTTATTCATGCTGTTTACTTGTAAAAAATGTGTAACCATCCAACTGTTTTGAGAAGGTGGGTGCGCCATCTTGTATGTGATGTCAGCCGGCCCATTAGATTCAAAACACTCTATAGCACGGGTGTCAAACTGGTGGCCCTTCAGCTGTTGCCAAACTATAAGTCCCATGAGGCATTGCAAGATTGACAGTTACAAGCATGACTCCCAAAGGTAGAGGCATGATGGGACCTAGATGGCCAGCAGTTTGACACCCCTGCTCTATAGCATTTCCCTTCACTGAACTCCAGTAGCTACATTAAAGGTTATGTAGGAGGTGGGAAGAGCAGTGGACGAACTGGGCCAGCTTTTGCTTGTCAGCTAATTTCTTTCACAATTTTCGATCGGTAATTCAGATAAATTGATATGTAGAGAACTGTGTGTGCAGTAGGGTTGCCACCTCATTCCTTTAAAACCAAACACATATTAATGACACAGGTTCTGGGGCTGATTAAGGTGATAATTAAACTCACTTAGTGCTTTGTGTGCATTAACTTAGCCTCAGAACCTGTGTAATTAATATGTGTTTGGTTTTAAAGGGATGAGGTGGCAACCCTAGTGTGCAGTCAGTTGTAAAAATGTCTATAGTTCTGCTTTAATTTCTTAAAGTGACTGCAATGGGGGCTGATATTGCAGTCCACTTTCTCAAATGCTAGGTGCCTGGCTGTGTTGAAGCTAGGTATTCTTCTAACTCCTATCCTGTGATTGGTCAGGAGAAGCAGGAGTTCACTCCTCTGCTTACACTGCTCTCTCCTTCTGTCAGTGTGTCTCTTGTCAGCACATGTGCATGGAGAATATGTGATTGGTTTCTAGTGTTAACCCTCCCTCTTGCAGTGTTGTTGAAGATATACCAACTTCTAAAATAGAAATTACAGATTCTTAATTACACTTACACAAAATCAGATTGCACTGTGTTTAGCCCTCCTTGAGTGATAAAGCATTTATTTAAAGTGTTACTAAACCCAGGACCCTGCATTTGCTACATCTGGTCTCCCACAGTACACAGAACATGGAAATGCAATTATTTTAGTAAATATAAACTGCTAAATACCTTTTCTTATCAGCAGTTAGAGCAGTCCAGGGGCAGACTGATCATATGGAAACTTGGGCACTGCCCGAGGGCCCGGGGTCAGTAGGGGGCCCCATGAGATGCCCCTGGTACCTTTTTCATAGGCTTTTTTGAGTTTGGGCAAGGACACAGGGGTCCCATGATCCCCTATTGCCCGGGGGACCCATGAGTTGTCAGTCCGACCCTGGAAAAGTCTTTTCACTTCTATCAGTGTCCAGCAGAGCACTGGTTAAAGCTTGTAGGAAGAGTGTTCATTCTGCTGTAGGAGGATGCAGAACTCCTGACCTGTGTTTGGACAGTGCTGATTGGCCCTGTGCTGATCACATGCACTCTCCCAAGGAAAAAAAAAAAAACCTCTCTAGCAATACACACCAAACTGAGCATGTGCAGAGTGTCTACACAATATGCCTTATCAGGAGATAAAAAGGGGCACTGGAAGAAGGGGAAGACCAGCGATGTTAGGATCAAACACCATTTTTAAACAATGCAGAGGATTACCCCCTTAGGTTCCACAGTGAGTATAACAATCATGCTTTATTGCATATACAGACTGATTTTACTGCTGTGGGTTTAATAACACTTTAACGTCAAAATAAACCTGTACTGGGAGAAAACAAAAGCAGCAACTGTTATTGTTGCCTAGCTGTTATGCCAATCCAGAGGCTTCAACACTGATCCAGGGTAATCAAGAAATCTGGAGATCAGGGTTCTATCTTTCTTCTAAATCCACTTGCTGCATACTTGTTCCGAGTCAGTGATCAAGAAAGTGCTCAGGCCAGGGACGTCTAAGTAACCAGCATGAAAGTCAATAGTAGACTCTGTAGGCTCAGCCAGGCAACCAGCATGTTCAGAAGAAGCCCAGCAATAGCAGGCCCTGCATTTGTCTCAGTCCAAGTTTCCTTTAATACAGAACTGTTGGTTTTGTGCCATTGCTATCGTGCTTCCCCATACAGCGAAAAAAAAAATCGATCTTTACATTGGTTGCATGTCTTGGACAATGTAATTGCATTAATCAGTCATTGCTAATGTCTTACAGACCTTCCTGTCCCTCCAGATGCAGAGGCAGGACTAGTCTAGAAAAAGACTGCATTGTGAGCATAGTGTGTATACTGTGATTCCGCTTGTCTCCATATTTCTAACAAAGCTCATTTGATAAAGATGATCATCTTCTTTGTGAGCTGTAATAAGGGCTCATTCACATCATGGGCATTGCTCAATGCAGCCCATACTCAGAGACAAGGCAACCTGCCTTATGTCCTACTAGTTCAGTTCACACAGTCACGCTGCATTATATGAGCTGAAAAAAAAAAGTTGGGTAGGATGCATTTTATGCTGTACAGCATGTTGCAATGCACTACACCGCATCACAATGTGCTCTGCTGCATAAAGTTGAATACAATTTTTTGAGACATTTCAATAGAGTGAAAAAAGTTAACTTTTTTCCTGCGCTGCTTCCCTTTTTTTTTCTTCTAAACTTTAATGGAAAGATATATTTCATTCACTTCTATGCATGGCAGCTCAATTGCTAAGCATAAAAACTCAAAGTCTCAAGGAGACCCGTGGAAAAATAATGGCAGTTTTCTGCACAGTTCTGCAACACAGATTTTAGGCAGGTGCTTACGGGTATTAGTGTTTTGTTAAGATAGTTTTTCAGTCTGCCCAATTGGGAAGGGGTTTAGCCAGGCTCTGCATTTTCCCACAGTTTTCTGGGCTCTGCCCTATGCCCTGTGTTGCTAATAAAAAGGGAGAAGGCTCTGCTCAGGGGCTCTTTGCCATGGCCATATGGAAAATATATCAAGAGGTCCATCACAAGGATGTAACAAATAGCTTGCATAACACCCAGAAATCCACCTGGGAGAGAACTCTTCCAGACCATGAACTTTACTTGGGGAAGGTTTGCAAAGGGGAAGCCTGCGGATAGATAGCTAGGAAAGACTGTTTATGCACTTGAGACTGTACTGTTGAAAATGTCCAGTAATGTTGGAGGTGCATAGTAGTATATGTCGTATTTAGAAGAACAGGACCTGTAAGCACATACAGGGATGAAGAGGAAGAAACGGAAGGCCACCACAAAGGGTTTACTGAGCATAGACGGTGGCGGGAAGTATGTAGTAGCTATGGTTAACCATGAACTGGTGGGAATATAATAGCAGCTAGACAGTGGAGAGTGGTACCAGGCATGGGTGACAAGTACTGCAGTAGTGAGGGGGATTGGTACTTTGATTTCTTCCCTCGTGGTTGGTTCCCCAGAAGTAATCAGGACTGAACCCGTGGTATGGAGACTTCATGTACTCCACCGCAGGTACAGGAGAGTAAGCAGTAAATAAGTTCCGTGCTTAGTGCACGGCAGGACCCTATTCTGTCACTGGGAGTGAGGTGGCAGAGCAATGCTGGACAGGCTCAGCAAGATCCCACTTTTTATGCCACATTCTGGAAAGACAAGGTGGGCAACAATATGAGATGAAGTGTGTCACAGGAGGAAGTTGAGGGTTATTACACAGCTGCACAGGGTGTACGGCCCATTTCTAAGCTGGGGTTCCGCCTTAAAGTGATATTAAAGAGTATTAAAGGATATATATATATATATATATATATATATATATATTTTTTTTTTTTTATAATAAACATGTTATACTTACCTGCTCTTTGCAGTGGTTTTGCACAGAACAGCCCCAATTCTCCTAGCCCCGATCCTCCTGCCGAGTGCCCCCAGTGCAAGCAGCTTGCCAAGTGGGCACCCGAGCAGGCTCGCTCCTGAAACACTGCTCTCTCTGTTCATTTAGACACAGAGCACATCTGCATACCAACCCCCCCGCACTCTCCTAGCTGGCTGTGACTGGCAGTAGCACGAGCCAATTGCTCTGAATGCTGTCTCAGTCAATGAGGAGGGATCTCTTGTGCACATTGCTGGATCAAGAGGGAGCTCAGGTAAATAGAGGGGAAGCTGGGGGCACTTCTGCACACAGATGGTTTTTTACCTTCATGCATAGAATGCATGAAGGCAAGAGACCTTGAGCCTTTACAACCACTTTAATGTTGAATCCACATGACCACGGCCCCACCTGGTCCCAGGCATTAGTGTGCACATACACGAGATGAGGTACCCCTATGCTCAGGGTGAGTAGGCCCCACTCACAACCTGACAGCTGTGAGGAAGTGCAAATGAGGCACCCACAAAACCATTGTTTTCTATGCACCCTTGTGGAGACCTGCAGTTTTCTTATACAGAAAAACACAGCGCTTTTCACAAGTGTGAACCTAATGCTTACAGATTAATTTCTGATGCTCCAATTATGTCCTATTGTCTTGGCTATTTTACATCTCCCATCTGCAATTCAGTATTAAAACCACTTTGCATCGGCCATTACCATGCTAATCAGCCAATCACATGGCAGCAACTTTAGGAATCTAGATGTGGTGAAGACGACTTGCTGATGTTCAAACCGAGCATCAGAATGGGGAATAAAGGGGATTTAAGTGACTTTGAACGTGGCATGGCTTTTGGTGCCAGGTGAGTTGGTCTGAATATTTTAAAAACGGCTGATTTCTACGCACAACCATCTCTAGTGTTTGCAGTGAATGGTCCAGAAAATATCCAGTGAGCGACAGTTGTGTGGACAAAAATGTCTTGTTGATATCAGAGGTCAGAGGATGGGCATTCGATTTCAGCTTCATCATTCAGAAGGTAGGATCAGAATTTAGTGTAAACAACGTGCAAGCATGGATCCATCCTGCCTTGTATCAATGGTTCAGGCTGGTGGTGGTGGTGTAATGGCATGGGGGATATTTTCTTGGCGCTAGCAAGGTGTACCTAATAAACTGGCCAGTAAGTGTATATGTGGCTTTTTAGTGGATGGGCCTCAACTCTGAGCGGCTGCATGTATGTGGCCCTGTATAAACAACTTACAGTGCTGAGAGCACATGGGATCGGTAAGCTCCCAATGCATACATGCCATCGGGAGCCTTCCAATCATGTGACCGTTGTGACAACCAATCACAGTGGTCCCATGACCCGAATGCCGGCCTCCACCTTCCAGCATCTAGAAGCTCTTAAAGGGCTGGGAGGCATGGGCACCAAGGGGTTAAGGTTTATGATTAAAGTAAACCTCTCCTGAGAAAAACATGGAGGATGCCATTACTGACCTACTTCCTGAAGTACATGGCTAGCCCATTACTCCTATGCATGCACCTTTTTTGCAGGTGTTTTTATTTTAATTATTTTTAGCCAATGGAAAGCTAGTCTCTAGGGAAAAAAGTTCAATACATGCATTTTGCACATTTTTCATTCACTGACATCTATTGGGTTAAAAAACGATTGAAGTTTGTAACCAAAAGCAGGTCATGTGCTTTTCTGAGATTCAAGCTTCAAGCAATACTCGAGTATGAACAGGCACATTGAAAACCATAGGATTTTCAAGGTTATGTTTTTCAGGGAGCTTCCTTCAACAAAACTCAAAGGTATGAATGGGGCTGTAGGGCTATGTGTAGGAGATGGAAAATGCTGGTGTAACTCAGGGGCGGACTGACAACTCATGGGGCCCCCGGGCAATAGGGGATCATGGGGCCCCTGTGTCCTTGTCCACACTCAAAAAAGCCTATAACCGGGGGCATTTCATGGGGCCCCCTACTGACCCCGGGCCCTCAGGCAATGTCCGAGTGCTCAAATGGTCAGTCCACCCCTGGTGTAACTACATTGTGGTGGCAGGGTGACAGTGTTTCAAATGATGCTTTTGTATCTGCACTTCAAATTGTGTTTTTGTATCTGACTGACTTGCAGCCTTAGGTCGTTTTATTTCATTATTAGTTATCTTTGCTGGCTTGTATGCAGAGCAGTGATATAAAAATAATTAAGGACAGACGGTGACCTCATAAAATGTTTCTGTCCCCAGCACAGACAGGAGTGACCTTTACACATTTCCAGGAGACATCGACCACATTTTCTTATCATCCTTCCATCACGTTTCAAGATAAAACCTAGTCTAGTTTTAATAATCATTAGCCTCAAAGAAGAAACAGGAAGGGCCACGCTGACAACCCAGGTCGCCACAGAGAAGCCAATACCATTTCTGTTATCTAGTTGTTTTTTGACCTGAAGGTTGGGGAATAAAGAGTGAATCGCACTTGGCTAATGAGCAGACCTGTGGGAGGTTATTAAAGCGTCAGAAGGCCTAACATATATAGATCCCTTTTACTAAACACAATTATTCTCTAACATCTGCTTGGCCTTACAGGCTGTTGACAAGGCTTGGGAAGTGCTTTACTAATGACAGAACAAGTGGGTCCATGTTGTTTTCCTTAAAGAGGATTCTGGGTATTGTTCCCGACTTTCTTCATAAAATGCACTTATATTGTAGTCGCTTTCATCTTGGTTTACAACATCCTGCAATGTCGCCTTTGCATTGCATTTTTTTTCTTTCTGTTCTTCTTATATAGGATTTATATAACGCCAACAGTTTGCGCAGCACTTTACAAAATGAAGGTAGACATTACAGTTACAATACAACTTAGTACAAGAGGAAACAGAGGGCCCTGCTCATTAGAGCTTACAATCTAGGAGAAACTGAGATAACACTTCTGTGAGAGTCAAACTTGGAGAACGGCATCTCAGAAAATCCCTCTGTATCCTTCTAAGTTCAGGATATTCATACCAAGTTCTGCATAGGTTACCTAAAACAAAAATTGCCCTGACTGTTTTCCTTCCCAAGCCTCTATCTTTTTTTTGGGGGGGCGAGTAGCTTTTTGACAGTACTCACTCCCGCTTCCTCAGTCCTCACCAAGGCGAGGATGACATCACTAATTTAGCTTAGCAGGAAAGACATTATTTAATTAATAAACATTATATCTTTTACACTTTAAAAAAACTGTCAAACATCGTCCATTCGGAGTCTCCTAAAAACCCACCCACGTCCACTTGTACTCCCCTTCCCCGGGTTCTCCTGCCACTCTGTTGTTCTGTAGTCCTCACCTTTTATCAGCAATGCACTGAAAGGTGTTGATGCTTCCATGGGGTTTTTAATGTCACCCCTTCTGTCACATGACAGTGTTTGGCCCTAGAGGATGGCCGCTCAGGCCCAAACAAACAATGCATAATGGGAGGAGGTTAAATGCTTCCACATACCCAACAACACTGGGAATCCAACAGCTCTCATAGGTCAATGGAGTGGTATAATAAAGCAGAAAGGGTGAGAAGACCCATTCAGTGCAAAGTGAACCCTGTCCCCAGATCATTAATTTCAGCAACAATCTTCTCATATACTGTATGTATATTTAACAAAGTTTATGCATGTTGTTTATCTATAAAAGCTTCCCCTGTAGAAATCCAAAAGGCCTGAGACTGCAGCTGTGCCTGCCATCTTGGATGCTACGTGAGCTGTCATTCAAGTGATACTCTATAGCAGGGTTTCTCAACCAGGCTTCCATGAAACCCTAGTGTTCCTCCAGAGGTTGCTAGGTGTTCCTTGGGCAATCTCTGTCTTTCAGATAAGTTCCCACTGACACCATTGATCATTTCAGCTATCTGTAAGGGGGTAATTGTTCTCAATGACCTCAAGTTTGAGGAGCATTCTTCCCACTGACCTGATCACATTAATATATCATGAGTTGTAGATAAAGTCATTTTTAGCAGGGGTTCTCTGAGACTGGAAAGTTATGTCAAGGACTCCTCTGTGAAGAAAAGGTTCAGAAAGGATGATCTATAACAGGGGTCTGCAAATTTTCTAAACAAAGGGCCAGTTTATTGTCCTCTAGACTTTAGTGGAGCCAGAATGTGGCCACTGGGAGTAGAAAACATCCTGACGCCAGGGTAAAAAAAAACACTGACACCATCTTTGGTGTCAGTGGGAAGAATTGTGACCCATGGTTGCTGTTATTGGGCCCCATGGTTGGAGTCATTGGGAGAAATTGTGCCTCATCATTAGTGTCATTACAAGGAATTGTTCCTCTTCACTGGTGCAGTGGGTGGAATTAAGCCCCATTGTTGGTATCAGTAGATGAAATAGTTTCCCAAGAGCCAGATAAAAGCAAGAAAAGGGCCATATCTGGCCCCTGGGCCGCATTTTGAGACAGCTGATCTATAGTATACCTCTTTGCTCTTCCCCAAGAAGCTTAGAAAAAGTTACTGAGGAGTGAGGGGAGGGAGATGGAGGAGCTAGACCAGCACAGAGAGCAGTTAGACACTTCCAGAAGAGGAGAGGGCTATGATCTATACAGAGAAAGGGGGCTGTGCTCTTGGAAATGTCAAATTTATAGTATAAAAAGGTTCAAAGACACATTGCAAGGGAGAAAAATGTTGTATATGGAAAAGAAGAAAGCTGTATTTAAGCATTTAAAATACCTGATTTTTTAAGTTGGATCTTTTAACTTTGATTTTAGTTTGCTTAAAATATTTTAACTTCCATCTCTTTTCTAAAGACTTCAAAAGTCATCTGAAAAATGATCTATCCTTCCTCTTATTTTTCCTTAAAGTGTTACTAAACCCCGGACCCTGCATTCACTATATCCTGTTTTCATTCTCCTCTGGCTGTCCTATGAGGCTGCATAATCATAGACCCTTTGTCTGGGACAGAGATAATTGCCCTGTGCTGATCACATGCACCCTCCCAAGATGAAATAAAATCTCTCTAGCAATACTCACTGAACAGAGCATGTGCAGACTTGCCACTGCTGTTCTGTGCTATGGCAGATGGGTGGGGACAGCAAAAGAAGGGGAGGATCAAAGAAGACAGGATCAAATAGCCTTTTTACACAATGCAGAGAATTAATCCCTTAGCATGCTTTACTGCATATACAGACTGATTTTACTGTTGTGGGTTCAATCAACCCCTGACTGATCTCTAAACTGGAAACATTTGGCACATAGATGTGCAGGTGAGTCTCATACTACTACCAGAACTGTGAACCCTTCTCTCATTGTTACTGAATTTACCATCTGCTATCAGGCCCTCTTCATTACTAACTTTCTATGGCAGGGTTCGCAACAGGTCCATCATGACTGCAAACAGGTTTTCCTGCCCATACCGCGACACTGAAAGGAGCAGTGATGGCAGAGTTCCTTCTCCTGTCTGAAAGCAGAAGATGAAGCAAGTCAATCCTGGGAAGGAGAAAAGAGTGGGAGGAGGTGCAGGCTGCTCTCTCCTCCTCCAAGAAGAACATTTTGATTGATCAGAGACAGGAAAAGAAAAAAATAACAATAAAAACCAAAAGAAACCAAAAATAAGGAAACAAGGATGAATGTGGTTATGGCTGCTGCAGTCTTCAAAATGTGTCTAACTTCCACATCTGTGAACCCTATAAATGTGTATAGACCGCACTGTCAAAAATGTAAATCAAGGTTACTAAACAGTTTGAAACATGTAAAAATGCAAACATTAGATAAATAAATGAAACCACATCAGAAAATCCAACTAATGTCCAATGTATCAATAAATTCCATTCTAATGATAGTTGTTTGAAAACCAAAAGATAGGTGAACAGGTGCTGGTGCCATTAGTACCAGATAAACAGGTGCCCACTTCCAGATGCTCCAGGTGATCCCACATGGATTTACGCTCACCACAGTGGATGGACCTTCTATTACTGGATAGGTCTCACTGTGCTTTTTTGGTTGGACCCACTGTGTGTCTTGCCACCACTGTGACCATTGATAGGTACCAGGATACAATTTCTTCCAATGCAATACCCCACCACTCAAAAACCGGTATCAGGGAAAAGGTTTATTGCGCAAAGCAGCTGACTTTAATAAACCATATAACACTTTACAATCAGACCACACTCATGTGTATGTGCCTAAGGACCAGCAGCAGGTACATACAACATTTATGGTTAAGATGGCTGCCACCACCCCAAGCCAAGAAGCTGGCTTGTGCTCCAGGGATAGGATGTGACTTATCGGCTGGGGAACACTCAGGGCTGCTGTTAGAAACCACAGGGCCCCAAACAGCCAACCTGACAGCCCCCCCCCCAAATAGTTAGTTATGAATGAACAAAGTGAATGATCGGTGCCATTCACTCATTGTGTTCATTCAGGAAAGCAACAGGCTGGTAAATGTGACATATTTACCGGACCCTTCTCCCTCTCTCCATCATAAAGAATCCTATTGTGTTCTGTCAGTGGAAAGGAGAGGGAAGCCGGCAGCACTATAGGGATGGGTGCACTCAGGGGGGTGCAGGTGAAGTGGAGGGCAACTACTGGAACCAATCCCCTGTATGGCTCTCTCTGCAGCAGCTGAAAGCCAGCGGGAGGGGGAGGATAAGAAGACAGCTTTCAGCTGCTGCAGAGTGAGTCATACAGGGGATTGGTTCCTGTAATTGCCCCCTGCTGTCCAATCACCCTCTCTGTCCACATCCAATTCACCCAGCTGCCTGGGCCCCCCTGCTGGCCTGGGCTTTATACAGGAAGACTAGTGGTACCCCCTTATCCACAGCCCTGGGAACACTGTTTCAACTAGTTTCATCTGTACTTGGACGTCTTCAGGAAGCTAGGGTTCACCATTTTGGAAGCTGGAATTATACCCTACCGAATTAACTCTTCGAGGACCCGATGTAGACAAGCCATCATGCACATCCAGTGATGCATAACTACAACACTAATTATCTGGCTAATGTCTAATTTGCCAAAAGGGAGGTGCTGATCTTCTAAACTAGACTACAAAGGCAGTATGCTGAAAGCAAAAACTGAAGGTCTGTGTTTAATTATAATCAGTCATCTGGAAGAAAAAGTGACATTCTCATTTCTGCTTATATGCCGACATCCAGCCCATTCTTCAGTCTCACAAATGACTGCACGCTAAATGACCTTTAGCGTCTTCAATGATTCTTTTGATAGCCAACCTTGTATGTTACAGAGGCAGAACACACACACACTATGTTGTTTTGGAATTATTAATTAGACTTTTTTTTTTCTTTTTGTCTGAGTGACAAATTAGTTTAACTACACAAAGAACAAGAAGCATGGTATTAAACAAATTATTTTCCTAAGCATGTGCCAAAGTAATAAATAGGGCAATTAAATGCTACTTTACAAGATTAAACTGAAATCTTATTACATCAAGTGCAGGCAGAGAATGATTGGGATTCTAGAGACGGGGATAATGAGGCACAGGATTTAGCTAAACCAATACTACAGGAAGGGTGTAGGGGATAGCAGGATTTATAAAGGCTGTTAGGACGTAATGGGGCTGATTTACTAAAACTGGAGAGTGCAAAAACTGGTGCAGCTCTGCATGGTAGCCAATCAGCTTCTAACTTCAGCTTGTTCAATTAAGCTTTGACAAAAAACCTGGAACCTGAATGGTTTCTATGCAGAGCTGCAACAGATTTAGCACTTTCCAGTTTTAGAAAATCAGTCCCAATGCTGGTTAGATATTTACCAAATTGTATCAGCAAGGCAACTGATCAGGGCACCTCTAGCAATAGTCAGACAAGAAATAGGGAGAACAACCTTTTAAATGGCCACTACTCTATTGTATTTATTTATTTTTGCAGTCAGCAATTGGTCCTGCCATGGCCATGTGGCTGCATATGGGGTTATGCTTGTATTTGTAGTGATTTCTCCTAGATTGTAAGCTCGAAAGAGCAGGGCCCTCAATCCCCTCATGTTTTGCATTGTATTGTTATTGTTCTGTCACATGTTCTGTCCCTCTTTGTAATGTACAGCGCTGAGCGAACTATCGGCGCTTTATAAATACTGTATAATAATAATAATTTCGCAAAAATGAAAATATCATCATGCCCTATTTCTGGGTTAAAGCTGATCTTTGGGCAGCTATGAAAAGACAAAAATCATTGCAGTTTGCAGTCATTAACCACTTGACCTTCAGACGATTTACCCCCTTTCCCGACCAGGCCAGTTTTTGCGTTACGGCGCTGCTTTACTTTAACTGCTGATTGCGTGGTCAAGCAACGCTGTACATAAATGTCCTTTTATTCCCACAAATAGAGCTTTATTTTGGTTGTATTTGATCACCTATGCAGGTTTTTTTTTTGCGCTATAAACAAAAAATACAGACAATTTTGAAATAAAAAAACATATTTTTGACGTTTTGCTATAAAACATATCCAGTAAAAAAAAAATTTAAAAATCAAATTTCAGCCAAAATGTATTCTGCTACGTCTTTAATAAAAAAAAATCTCAATACATTTAAATTAATTGGTTTATGTGAAAGTTATAGCATTTACAAATGGCGGTAAATATACTGGAATTAAATATTTTTTTTTTTAATACTAGTAATGGCAGTAATCAGCGACTTATAGCAGGACTGCGGAGGGAATTCTGACACTGGGGGGGGGACTGACTAACTGCCACTGACATCCCAATGACACTATTACAATGATCAGTTCTAATAAAAAGCACTGACACTGTACTAATGACACTGGGCAGGAAGGGATTAACATCTGGGGTGATCAAAGGGTTAACTGTGTGCTGCTTTCAGGGCTGTGGATAAGGGGGTACCACCAGTCATCCAGTACGGGGCCCAGGCCAACAGGAGGGCCCAGGCAGCTGGGTGAACTGGATGTGGACAGGGAGGGTGATCGGCACAGCAGGGGGCAATTACTGGAACCAATCCCCTGTATGACTCTCTCTGCAGCAGCTGAAAGCTGGCTTCCACTCCTCCCCCTCCCTTTCAGCTGCTGGAGAGAGAGCCATACCAGGGGATTGGTTCCAGTAATTGCCCCCAGCTGCACTTACACCCCCTGTGTGCCCCCAGTGCTGCCGTCTTTCCTCTCCTTTACACTGACAGCTGCAAGCACACAATAGGATTCTTTAGGATGGAGAGAGGGAGAAGGGTCCGGTAAGTATAGAAAACCTTTGCACAATAAATTAATTGTAGCGATCCTGTTAGATTTCTGTTTAGGCACAGCAGATTTTAGTAACATGGCTAATGCCATGCAGGCTTCTACAAAATGGCGCTGAAGCGTCCCTTATACAAGGATGCACGAGTGGCATGTCGTCCAATCATTTTCCCCTGATGGCCTGGAGGCGTAACGTGTAGGGGAGGGGCTTTTATGTCACAACGCTCGATGGTTTTATACTGACACCAGCTGGCTATACACAGGATATCATCACTGCTAAAATTCAGGAGGCAATTTCTCCACAAAGTTCTTTTTGTACATTGATCATGTGAGTGTACTATTTTATATTAATAAATGAGTGTTTAAGGATAAAGCAGAAACAATGGAGTACTGTCCGTGATAATTTTTTTATTGCACTAACAAACAATTTTAAGGACAAGCAAGGGGACACTCCCTGAAAGCTTGTCCTTAAAATTATTTGTTAGTGCAAATAAAAAAAGTATCACGGACAGTACTCAATTGTTTCTGTGGCAAATGCACTAATACGGCTACAATCAACTTAAGGATAAAGCACTATGATCTGGTTATTCTCCTAACATACCCACCGTTGGAGGAGAGCCATTAGGTGAGCGAAAGGGATCCCATTCAGCAGGACAACATCCCATCCACACTTGGCCCAATTACAGGGACACAGGCTGTACATGACCTCACTTAATGGTTTGGTCATATATGTGAGGTGAGAGCAAAACCGGTAGGGGTGCACGAGTTTTGAAGTGAATTTTGACACTGTAGGTGAATTAAGAAGCGCAGTGATCAGGTTTTTTTTTTTTTTGTTTATTACACATTATGATTGCTAATACCAATGTATTTCATTGATATTTGCAATCATTGTTACTGAATGAAACTGATCATTGTTGTGATTAGCTGTGATTGGGCAAAGCTCATCACATGATACAGATGGGCTGTGATTGGCCCTGTCTGTACCATGTGACCGCTTTGACCAATCACAGCTAATAACACAATTGTATACAATGAATAGCATGACAGGAAGCCATCCATTGTATACAATTGACATGTGATCTGCTGTGATTGGTCACAGCAGTCACATGACACTGGCAACAGACCGCTGTAGTGATATGTCATCGGCTGTGTCCTGTGGACACAGCTGGTGACAGATCGCCTGGCTAGTTTTTACAGGACGTCATATGACGCCCAGTCACAGCGGCGAGTGTCCCGCCCGGCCGTCAATCTGCTATAGGTTAAGGTTGGCTGTATGGGGCCCCGTGGTTTCTAACAGCAGCCCTGACTGTTTTACTAGGGAAACATGCTGCTGTGTATTTCTCTGCTGTGCAAATACACAGCAGCATGTTACTGCTGGCAGGAGACCTGTGTTGTTTACACCGGTGTTGTCTCTCCCTTGTCACTGTTTCTCGGCGCTCGTCCGGTAGGGAATCTCTGGCTGGGACCCGGTGATGGACATATGTAGCCGCCAATGCCACCCTGTAGAAGTATAGGGTGGCTACAGGGCAGTGAGGAAGCAGTTAAAATCAATAAAGCAATGCTAAGGTCTAATACACAAGAAATAAATAAACACAGAAAAGAGATCATACTTACCTGCTCTGTGCAACAATATTACACTTCTAGTGGTCTCCAGATGGCAATGTCCCCTTCTTCCCGCTCCAGATGCTACACATCCGCTCCCTTCTTACAGGAGTTTGACTGACAGCAGCAGAAGGCTCCCACTGCCCTCAGTGTATCTTGTGAAAGCAGGAAGTGCGAGGAGCGGCGCTGGAACCAGAGACAGCACTGGAGCTTTGTCAGGAGCCAGGTAAGTGTTTAGGGACTAGGGGGGCTAGGACAGTGGAATGCTTTTTACCTTAATGCAGAGATTAAGTTAAAAAAATAAAACTTTGAAACGTTTGAACTTTAAATGTATTTCTGAAATGTAACTCGTATAACTATCTGAATTTGACTTGGTATCAGCCTTCTGCAGTCCCCTGTACAGCAACACAGGGAGAGAGAGGGGTAGGACTGGGAGACAATCAGGTCTACTGCACTCAAATATGTTTTAATAGGAGAGAGCAAAGTGATCAGAGGGATGACCTATTCAGCTTTCTACAGCTCTTTCATTGACCAGTCAGAAGACTTGGGGTAAAAAGAGGACCTCCACTGTATTCCTGGTGTCATCCAACTGGCTTTGCTACAAAGTATTTATTGAGATTTTCAGAAAAAAATGTACAGCACAAGATCCCAATACAACAGGTAATATGTAAAAAAGCAGTAAAACAAAACAGGCTATTTATACAATAATGGCTAAAAAAGCCACAAGACCAAGCTTTAGATATACAGCTGCGCAAAGGAGTTTATGAACTCTTGGGGTCGGCATCTCATGGGCTGTGTGAATTTCAAGATAGGAATGGATGGACAGTGTTCCACAGAAGGTAGCACAAACCTTTAGAAATATTTAAAGATCGCCTGGTGCCAGGATCAGCACCTCTCTTGGCATTTAAGGGCTTATAAACAGTCCTTACAAAGAAATCCTCGCCCAAAGGCTCTTTTATTCAAATTGATTTTAAAAGGCAGCAGCAAGCAGAAAAATGTCTTCATCAATACATAGCAGGAGTGATGTTTGGAGCAATTGCTGGCACTTTTTCGCTTTTTCCAGCTTGGAGCATGCTTGCGTAGCTTAGTGCTGGATGGTACTTTACATGAAAGCTGAACTCCAGGCAGATACTGTATAAAGGGTACAGTACAAGTTCATGTAACTCTGTATTCAATACCACATAATTCTTTTTTTTTTTTATTTGACTTATCGGTATACAGATTTTTTTTCCCCAGTGCAGTGTAACCATGCATTGTTGTCTTGGATTTAGATACTCACCTGCCCAATGGATCCAGCATTGTCCTGCTGTAATCCGCTGATCAGGTGCAACAGCCCGGGTCCCGTGCTGCCATCTGGGTCCTTCTCATCATAAAAAGCCTGCCTCTTCCGTGTTCAGGCTGCCAACTCCTGATGACAACCACAGCTCCATGCAACGGCCACTGTTATTTCCTTTGGAATATGTGACATGGAATCCCAGGAGGCTGTGGCAGCAGGGACACATCATTGTGCCATCGAGAATTGCGTCGAGAGGGTGGAGCCAAGTGTAAAATGGAAAAAAAATAAGGAGCCCAAAAAAGGTGCAGAATTAAATTACGGGGGGTAGTGGCCTGGAACAGAGCTTCTGGTGATCTGGTAGATGAAAGTCTGATTTAAGAGGAGTGGTTTGAACATGCAATGGGGTTGATTTACTAAAACTGTAGCGTGCATAATCTGGTGCAGCCGTGCATAGAAACCAATCAGCTTCCAGGTTTTTTCTTTTTTTTTTTTCTAAGTGTAATTGAACAAGTTGAAGGTAGAAGCTACCATACACAGCTGCACCAGATTTTGTACTTTCCAGTTTTCAACCCCATTGTCTACTTGACTTTTGTCTTTTCTGACCTTAGTGGAACTGACAGGATGCAACTACCAATCTATATAATATATACACACACTTGTGTTCAAAATAATAGCAGTCAGACATCACTAACCTGATCAATCACTGTTTATGTTAGAAATGATATTTCTACATGGCAAATAATTTACTAGCAGGTGTAGTAGAGTAATAGAAATCCAACAGACCCAACAGTCATGACATGCATGCTGCTGATTCTGTGTAATTGAACTAAACTAACTAAAAGGGCATGTTCAAAATAATAGCAGTGTGGAGTTCTATTAGTGAGGTCATTCATTCTTTGAAAAACAGGTGGCAATTTTTGCCCTTATTTAAGGAAGGAAGGCAGCAAATGTTGGACATGCTGGTTACAGTGCATTTCTCTCTGAAATTCTGAGGAAAATGGGTCGTTCCAGACATTGTTCAGAAGAACAGCGTACCTTGATTAAAAAGTTGATTGGAGAGGGGAAAACATATAAAGAAGTGCAGAAAATGATAGGCTGCTCAGCTAAAATGATCGCAAATGCTTTAAAATGGCAACCAAAACCTGAAAGACGTGGAAGAAAGCGAAAAACTACCATTCGAATGGATAGAAGAATACCCAAAATGGCAAGGACTCAGCCAACAATCAGCTCCAGGAAGATCAAAGAAGGTCTAAAGTTACCTGTGAGTACTGTTACAATTAGAAGACGCCTATGTGAAGCCAAGCTATCTGCAAGAAGCCCCCGCAAAGTCCCACTGTTGAAAAAAAGACGTGCCGAAGAGGTTACAATTTGCCAAAGAGCACATTGACTGGCCTAAAGAGAAATGACGCAACATTTTGTGGACTGATGAAAGTAAAATTGTTCTTTTTGGGTCTAGTGGCCGGAGACAGTTTGTCAGACGACCCCCAAACACTGAATTCAAGCCACAGTACACTGTGAAGACAGCGAAGCATGGTTGCGCAAGCATCATGATATGGGGATGTTTCTCATACTACGGTGTTGGGCCTATTTATCGCATACCAGGGATCATGGATCAGTTTGAATACACCAGAATACTTGAAGAGGTCATGCTGCCTTATACTGAAGAGGAAATGCCCTTGAAATGGGTGTTCCAACAAGACAACGACCCAAAACACACCAGTAAACGTGCAACATCTTGGTTCTAGACCAACAAGATTGACGTTATGGAGTGGCCAGCCCAATCCCCGGATCTTAATCCAATAGAAAACTTGTGGGGTGACATCAAAAATGCAGTTTCTGAGGCAAAACCAAGAAATAGAGAACTGTGGAATGTAGTCCAATCATCCCGGGTTGGAATACCTGTTCACAGGTGCCAAAATATGGTTGACTCCATGCAACACAGATGTACAGCAGTTCCCAGAAACAGTGCTTATACAACTAAATATTCATTAAGTGATTCAAAGGAAAGCAAAATCTTCAAACATTTTTCAGTTTATATAGTGAATTTTTGAGTTTGTAAAGAAGAATACAAACACTACTATTTTTTGAACAGTCTAATATTCACTTTTCTTCAATTTTTTTTTAGAGGAACAACACAAATTTGATATATTTTTCTTCATGTTTTGATTTGGAATAGAATGTGTAGTGTTCCCAATGCAGTTGTGTGTATGGAAATAAAAGCTATTAGAAGGATTTTGAGCTTTATTCACTTTTTTCAACACACTTCTATTATTTTGAACACAACTGATTTACTGCATGTTGAAATGCATTTTTATTATACAATATATGAAAAATATTTTTAAAAATACATTTCAAATATACTGTATGTCTTTAAAAATACAAATCTACATTTCTGGAATGCATATACAAATATATGTAAAAATATATGTTAAAATTACTATTTTATATGTTAAAAAAATCTGAAGAATATATTAAAAAAAAATATATATATTTTTAAAATATATTCTTCAGATTTTTTTTAACATATGGGTATGAAAAGCGGCTTTCCACGGGGGCACTCACCGAAGAGCAGGAGCCTGGAGTGCTGGCGGGGTACCCGAGAAGAGGAGGATCAGGGCTGCTCTGTGCAAAACCATTCCACAGAGAAGGTAAGTATAACATGTTTGCTATTTTAATTAACTTAGAATCGAACGGGTATCATTGAAAATAACGTAATGCGACTTTATTTGTCCAAAGTCACATAACAAGTCACTCAAGTGTGAATGGAGCCTAAAGTATATAAAATAGGGGATGAGAGGTCCAAAAACTGGAAAAGGAACAGAGTACTTCAGCACTTTCACATATGAATAGAAAAAGAATTACAAATCTCATTAACTACAAAACAAAATAAATGGGTTAATTTTAATAGTCTGAAAGCAGCTACAAATGACAAGTCTGGGAATTTATTATTACCAGATGGTATTTAACTCAGAATTTACAATTACAAATTTCCCAAGAACTTGCTGGAGGTGCCTAGATCCATCTGCATGGGATTTTCCATGTAAATATTATTACTGGGTGAATATAAAGAATTTACACATGCATCTTCTATTATATTTAGATATAAAAATGTAATTAAGATTTCCTTAGTCCATGTACTCTACAAATACCTAAATATCAGAGATCTCTATATGTAATCTTCTTGCACATACAACAGGATACAGAAATTGAAAATATAATGATTCTGAAATAATTATATTGGGAACACAAATGTTATTCATTTGTACAGATCTGGCCTCTGAGTAAGTTGCAATTCAAATAATTCTTTTAAAGTGGTTCTAAATCCAAGATATTTTTTACGTTATTGCATTCCCTGCATTCATTTAAAAATGTCCCAGTTGTAGTATTGCCCCCTCACCCCTTAAATATGTACCTGAATCCTCATTCAATCCATTGCTGTGCCCATCTGTAGTGGCTCTTTTCCTGCATTCACAGCTATTGCCTCCTGCTGCTGTCAATCAAATCCTGTGAGCAGAAAGTGGGGGTGGAGCCGAACCACTCTGGGCAATGGCGTAACTAGAACCTGCAGGGCACTGATGCAAGAAACCATGAATGCCCCCCCTAACCCTCAGCCAGCGCCCTTCCCTCTGAGCCTGGTGGCGGAAATCCACGGCCCAGTGGATTTTTTTTTCTTTTCTTTTTTACAAGATTTTTAAAAATTCTTTTCAAGATATTTTTAAGTAGCCCCATTGGGGGGCTTTGGTGAGATATCAGGGGTCTAAACAGACCTCTGATGTTCCACCTTTAAGAAAGAGAAAGGAGATTGAGGACACCGCCCTCGATCTCTTTCCCTGCGGGCTCAGCTGCACTGAATGAATGGATAGGAATAGCTCTGTACAGAGCTCCCCCTCTATTCGCAAACTGAAATATAGTAAAAACAGTTTACTACTATGTTTCAGTTATGAATGGACAGAGTCAGTGATCGGTACGGATCACTGCCTCTCTATTCAGAAAAGGAAGGGGCTCTCCATCCTGACAGATCCCCCGCAGCGCTGACGGGTTCCCCCTGCCATCTTCTGCCAGCTGCTGCAGGTTATTGAGGGGGCAGGCAGGAGACAGCAGGGGGGTCATGAAACAGCTCAGGGTGGCTAGAGAGCACATGGGGGGCAGCAGAAAAAACCTGGATAGGAGGGAAACTGCATATAGAGGAACTGATCTCCCCATGTTCTTCCTGCAGCCAATGAATGCCGGCATGTCCTCCTCTACCCCCTGCAGACATTCAGCGGCTGCAGGAGGAACATGGAGAGATCGATTCCCCTATATGCAGCCACCCCTGCTGTTCCTCCTATCCAGGTATAAAGGGGGGGGCGCACGTAATTGTGACACCTGGGACCTGGGACCCCTGTAGGTACACCCCTGACTCTGTGTGTGTATTTGGAGGCACACGGCCCATTTCAGGAGAGAGCCCCAAATGTCTGCTTCCATAACAAGGAGCTTTCTATGGTGGCAGACACTGAAGAGGGAAAACCAAAGGCACCAGCAGGGAACCACAGAAGAGGGGGTTTGAGGCTTCTCTGTGAAAGTCCACTGCACAGAGAAGGCAAGTATTGCATGTTTGTTTTGTTAAGAAAAAAAGCAATTATAACCACTTTAAATTATCAAATAATCTTTTTATAATTTAACTTTGGCTATAATTTCCTATTTCTTTCTTTTAACAATGTTTCAGAAAAGGATGCAATGTTTTTCACTTATAGTTTAAAATTTATGACAGTCTATAATTGGTAAATATAAGGAAATGCTCCCTGATATTATTTGCTTTACATGAGACAATGGGTTGATTTGCCAAAGGACTAGACCAGGGGTGCCCAACCTCTGGCCTGTGGGCCACATGTGGCCCTCAGAGCCCTCTGATGTCGCCCTTGACCTCAAATTAAATGCAGGAGTTTTTGTTCTATTTTAGAACGTGCACCACACTTGCAAGATATGATAGAAGTCTTTGGCAAAGCGCAGAAAAGCCACATGTGCACTGCTCTGCACTCGCAGTGTGGGTAAACCACAGCACATCAATGTGAAAGCAGCCTTAGAAGGGGCTCAGAACAGTAAGGGCTTGTTTATATTTGTGATTTGAGGGACAGGTGGTTTTTACAACACCCGCCAACCACTGGTGTAAGGGTCACAGTGGCAACCCCACCCTATGATCCATGGGGCCCGTGCAGCTTCCTGGTCACATTCTGTTTTATGCTTGGACAGGAGAGGTGACAGGGGCAGCATATACAGGAACTGATCATTTCTATTTTCCTCCTGTAACTTCTCCTCCTCTCCCTCCCACTAGCATTCAGCGACTGCAGGAGGAAAATATTCATTATGCTATTGAAAAAATAAAATTCGAAATTCTGAACCATTTCATTTTATTGTGGTGTATGACTGGTTACCAAATCATTTAAGTGGCCCTCATTCTTCAAAAGGTTGAGCACCCCTAGACTAGGCTTTAGCTTGGTATACATGTGCAATTTTTTTCAGTTCAACCAGTGGTTTGAATGAAAAAAAAATTAAATGGGTAGATCCCCACATCAACACAACAATATGTGATGCAGGGATCTCTCCTGGAGTGACCTAGCTGGTCTCCAGACCTTAATCCTATAGAAAATGTATGGAGGGAGCTGAAACTTCAAGTTGCCAAGGGAGAGCCATAAAACTTTAAGGATTTAGAGAAGATCCGTAAAGAAGAGCGGACCAAAATTCCTTCTGAGATGTGTGCAAACTTAGTAACCAAGTAACCAGAAAGTACAAGAAACGTCTTACCTCTGTGCTTGCCAACAAGGGTTTCTCCACCAAGGACTAAGTCATGTTTTGCTTGGGGATCAAATACTTATTTTACTCACCGAACTGCAACTCAATTTATAACATTTGTATCGTGTTTTTTCTGGATTTTTGTCGCTATCATTTAAAATGCACCCATGATAAAATTTATAGACCCTTCATTTCTTTGTAAGTGGGTAAACTTACAAAATCTGCAGGAGATCAAATAATTAAAAAATTTTCCCCATTGTATGTAAAATCCTATTTTTTTTATCTTCCTTGCACATGATTGGGTGGTTTATGAAAAGTGAATTTGTATTTAACGGCAACTTAATCTATATGACAATTTACTTTGACAAGCTCTACTCCTCAATCCCACTATGTTAACATGAGAATACATCTTTTTCTCTACAGGTTGATACATTATAAATTTATTGCCCTATAAAAAGTTTAGAAGAGACTTTTGTTCTTTCTTTATTCCTCTTCCATATACAGTTTTATTTACAATACTTGAAATGAGGAGTTTTAGAGGAGAACAAATTATGAATCTCTGGTGATCACCAGCCCGTATAATAGAAGTACACATGGATATATTTCTGCTCCATACAAGCTATATTTATTTCCAACAAAATCCAACCCACATTCCTCTCTCCTTGCCTCATGGTAGTATTTACTGCAGCACAAAAGACATTTTTCAATTCTTACATAAGGAGATGATCTCTGCCCAGCAATAAATGCTATGCCATATTTCTGCTTCAGCTCTGAAGGTCTCCTACCTAGATTATATTCCCCCTCCCCAGTGTCCACATTTTTTGTGCTTTTATAGGTTCCCATCCATACCCATTCCCACCAAAGACTACTGAGGTCAGCATGAAGGTCCCTAACTAAATATCTATCATCGTGAACTAAAGAGCCACTAACTAAACTTGCAGTAGAGCCTCCATAGCACATCCGTAAACCTTGCTAGTTCAATGCCTTACATAGGGCAGTAGTTTCCAGTAGAGATGACTAGTCACTGTTGCACTCTCACCTTCTGCAGTCCTGTTACTGCCCCCTTTCACTTCTAGCAATGCAGTCCTGCTGAGCCCTTCCCCTGGCAGCCAGAAATCACTAACAACTTGGAGGACAAGTGGTGACATCAAGGGCAAGAAAACTTAATTGTTCTAGGCATTAGTTTAAGACAGGGGTAGGCAACCTTTGAGAAGTGGAGCTCTACCTGAACAACATGGAAGACATCAAAGATCACCAGGGTTCAGCGACATTTAAAAAAAAAAAAAAAAACTAGCAAGGAAAATGTAGAAAAATAGAACACACAAATATCACTGTAAAAATACAAACTTAGCCTACCTTAAAAATGGACAGTATCAGTCAGTAGGGCAGTGGACGGTGTCAGTAGGGCAGAGGTTGGAGTCCGTCAGTAAAGCATTTGCATGGTGTTAATACAGCACTGGACAGTGTCAGTAGGGTAGTGGATGGTGTTTGTAGTTTTTAATTGTACTTTTTTATTTTTTTAGATTTTTCACAATTTTTTTAGGAGCCCAGTTGAAAGGGGAGCACTTGGGGAAGGGGCCAAGCAGCAGAAAAAAAAGGAGGAACAAGGACGGGACGGGCAGCGGGGGGAGCATTTAATAGAACCAATCCTCTGGATTTTCCTCCTGCAGCAGCTGTACGCTGGTGGGAGGGCGAGGAGGAGATGTTAACTTTCAGCTGCTCCAGGAGGATAATAAATGGGATCGTTGGAAGGCAGGTATTTTAAAAATCGGAACTCCCGGCAAGTGGCTGGAGATCGGGATTTTTGCTTTCCCCCAGCTACCCTGGTGCCCTAAAGCGGCTGCCTAATCAGCCATATACTGGGCGCCAGCATAAGGCTGCTTAGGCAGCTGCCTTAGGGCACTAGTGTAGGGGGGCAGAAAAATTCCGATCCCCAGCCACTTGCTGGAATTTAAGATTTTTAAAAGACCTGTCCATGGGACGGAAGGAGGAGAGGGGGTGAAGAGAACACGGCTGGTAGGGGGGCTAGAGGCCACTGCTATGGGGGAAAGGGGGGCAGAGGACATTGCTGGGGGGTGGAGAGATGGGGCCAGAGGTCACTGCTATGGAGGAAAGGGGGCGGAGGACATTGCTGGGGGGAGGAGCAGGGGGCCAGAGGTCACTGCTATGGGGAAAAGGGGGGCAGAGAACATTGCTCGGGGGTGGGGAGAAGGGGGTCAGAGGTCACTGCTAAGGGGGAAAAGGGGGGAGCAGAGGACACTACTGTAAGGGGGGGTGATGTGGGACAGCATGGCTCAGGATGGAGGGTGGGAAGAGGAGCTGGCCAAATTAACTTTTCATATTAACCAGCAGGTGATTGGTTGCTAGGTCGGTCTTAGTAACCAATCACCTGCGGGTTAATAGGAAAAGTTCATTAGGCAGCCAGGTTTGGGGGTGACACTCAGGTCTAGGTGTCCATAACACTCTGTTCCAAGTACAGCAAAGTAATGCAGAGCCTGATAAGCTTTACTGAGCTCCCTGCCTGGTCAATGCACTTGACACACAGTCAGGAACAGTGGTTGACCCTCTTCACTGACACGGAGCCTGCTAACAATGAAGGCTCAATATCACTGAGTACAGCACTGATTGTGTTACAGACACAGTGATGTTGAGCCCGTATTTGCTAAGGGGGGTTGTGCTGGCAAAAATGGTTGCTTCAGAAGAAGGCATCTGCTTCTGAAACTGCAAATCTAGAGGAAGGGGAAAGCAAAATTTCTGCTTCTCTGCATCATTAACTTCGATAATGCAAACACTGATGGTATTCTACAAATTGTCATCAGTTACATTACAATGCAAAATAAGACCAAATGGCATTCGTTTCTTTGTCTGAATCATTAAAGCCCCACTGATCTCCCAGGATTAGCCAGTCTGCATCTCTGGTTAACATCTAAACTGTGTTTATTTTGGACTTATGCACTCTAGTATTCACCGCTAATCCATAGACTAACAAATATCATGTATATCTAGACAGGGGTGACAGCCAAATGATGCTCAATCTATTTAGCCTGTTCTTAACCTCTGAAACTACTAAACAACTTATTCACTCCCTTATTATCTCTCACCGTGACTTGTAACTCCCTCCTCATTGGCCTACCTCATCGCAGGCTATCCACTCTTCAGTCTATCATGAATGCTGCTGCCAGACTCATCCACCTTACTAACCGTTCCATATCTGCCACCCCTCTCTGCTAAATCCTCCACTGGCTTCCCATTGCCCAATGGACAAAATTCAAAACATTAACAATAACATATAAAGCTATTTATAACTCTGCCCCAAATTATATCACTGATCTTATCTCCAAATACCACCCAAATTGTACTCTCCGATCCTCGCATGACCTCCTGCTCTCTAGCTCCCTTCTCCCTCGTCTCCTCCTCCCATGCGCATTTCCAGGACTTCTCCAGAGATTCCCCCATTCTCTGGAACTCTCTACCCCAATTATCAGACTATCGCCTACTCTGCTCACTTTTTGGCGATCTCTTTAGGGAAGTCTATCCTGCCCTCAGCTAATAATGGAATCTTCTATTCCTCCTACCAGTCCATCCGCCACAGTTATTACCTTTTGTACCACTAGCCCCTCACTTTTAGATTGTAAGCTCCAAGGAGCAGGGCCCCCATAACCCTCTTGTATTGAACTATATTGTTGCTGTATTGTCTCCCTTTATATTGCAAAGCGTTGAGCAAACTGTTGGTGCTATATAAACCCTGTATAATATAATACCAATTTAGTCCTCTGCTGCTTTGGTACAGAGGAATGCAAGCTGTGGGTCAGGTCCTCACTTGGAGACATACAGTGAGGAACAGAAGTATTTGAACTCCCTGCGATTTTGCAAGTTCTCCCACTTAGAAATCATGGAGTGGTCTGAAATTCACATTGTAGGTGCATTCCCACTCTGAGAGACAGTATTTAAAAAAAGAATTCAGGAAATCACATTGTATGATTTTTAAAGAATTTATTTGTCTTGCACTGCTGAACATAAGTATTTGAACACCTGAGAAAATCAGTGTTAATATTTGGTACAAAAGCCTTTGTTTGCAATTACAGAGGTCAAACGTTTCCTGTAGTTCTTGACCAGGTTTGCACACACTGCATCAGGGATTTTGGCCCACTCCTTCACACAGATCTCCTCTAGATCTGTCAGGTTTCGGGGCTGTCGCTGAGCAACACGGAGTTTCAGCTCCCTCCAAAGATGTTCTATTGGATTTAGGTCTGGAGACTGACTAGGCCACTCCAGAACCTTGATATGCCTCTTACAGAGCCACTCCTTGGTTATCCTGGCTGTGTGCTTCGGGTCGTTGTCATGTTGGAAGACCCAGCCACGACCCATCTTCAATGGTTTGACTGAGGGAAGGAGGTTGTTGCTCAAAATCTCACAATAAATGGCCCCTTTCATCCTCTCCTTAATACAGTGCAGTCATCCTGTCCCCTTTGCAGAAAAGCACCCCCAAAGCATGATGTTACCACCCCCATGCTTCACAGTAGGGATGGTGCTCTTGGGATGCAACTCATCCTTCTTTTTCCTCCAAACACGACGAGTGAAGTTTAGACCAAAAAGTTCAACGTTGGTCTCATCTGACCACATGACTTTCTCCCATGCCTCCTCTGGATTATCCAGATGGTCATTGGCAAACTTCAGACGGGCCTGGACATGTGATGACTTGAGCAGGGGAACCTTCCGTGCAATGCATGATTTGAAACCATGATGGCGTAGTATTCTACCGACAGTAACCTTTGAAACTGTGGTCCCAGCTCTCTTCATGTCATTGACCAGCTCCTCCCTTGTAGTTCTAGGCTGATTCCTCACCTTTCTTATCATCAGTGATACCCCACGAGGTGAGATCTTGCATGGAGCCCCAGTCCGAGGGAGACTGACAGTCGTCTTTAGCCTCTTCCATTTTCTAACAATCGCTCCAACATTTGATCTATTTTCACCAAGCTGCTTGGCAATTGCCCCGTAGCCCTTTCCAGCCTTGTGGAGGTCCACAATTTTGTCTCTGGTGTCTTTTGACAGCTCTTTGGTCTTGCCCATGGTAGTAGTTGGCGTCTGACTGACTGTGGGGTGGACAGGTGTCTTTAAAGAGCTCAGACAGGTGCTACTAACTTAGATTAATGAGAGGAGTAGAGGTGGACTTTTTAAAGGCACAGTAACAGGTCTTTGAGAGCCAGAATTCTTGCTGTTTCTTAGGTGTTCAAATACTTATGTTCAGCAGTGCAAGACAAATAAATTCTTTAAAAATCATACAATGTGATTTCCTGAATTTTTGTTTTGAAATTCTGTCTCTCAGAGTGGGAATGCACCTACAATGTGAATTTCAGACCCCTCCATGATTTCTAAGTGGGAGAACTTGCAAAATCGCAGGGTGTTCAAATACTTCTGTTCCTCACTGTATATTTTTGGAGGACCTTCATTATAAGGAAACTTGCCACAAATGTAAAATTTTTTTGGGATATACCAGACTAGTCTGATATAAATGACACATGGAATGTCCACCTGGTAAGGGTTAATGAACTGAAGACCAGGCGGCAGCCTTTCAAATCTGAAAAACTACAGTCCAATGCTGACAAGCACTAAATTATCTGGTGGAGAGCACATTGATCAGAAAGGGGGAACCTTGTCCTTGAGGGCATAAGCTTGAAGAAAGATTTGATGAATCCACCCAGTTAAAGTTGTATGAGAAGCAAACAGGTCCCTGCGGGGACCTTCAGAAGTGACAGCGTCAGACTAATGAAAAGGGTCCGTAGCTGAAAGATAAACTTGAACTGCACACACCACATGTGAAACTCCCTATGCCTGGTACACACAATGAGAATATTGAACAAAAAATACCGCTTTTTGGAGCGATCGTCTGATAATCTGATTGTTAGTACACAGTTTACAAGAGCCCACGACAGTCAATGCGAAATTATCCGAAGGGACAAGCACAAAATTTTTTCTCTTAAGATAACAGAACGATTTTTGTTTAATCAGTACAGTATTCGACTGTAAAAAATTGAGTGACCAAGACTGCGCATGCTCAGAAACTAAAGAATACATTACATCATCTGGCAAAGTAGTATTCTGTCTTCGAGAATTTTTGTAACTCTAGTAACCTATTCGTTTTCAATATGAAACTAGCATGCAAAAAAAAAAAACAGGCTTTAGGCTGTTTAGGTATAGGACATAGAGATGGCAAGTCAATGTCCTGTTTAAGTTGGAAAAAATAAAGCACCTTGAGGAGAAAAAGAGACCACAGGCCCTAAATCAACATTCTCCTTGAAGAGTTTACAGGCCACTGACTCAGGAACTTACCATGCTGAAGTAATGGTGGCGAGAAAAGCGACCCTACAAGAAACAGTAGACAAAGGAATGTTCCCAATAGGGACTCTCTGAAAGACAACAGGACTGGGTTTAGATTCCACAGAGTCACTCTGGGATGTACAGTAGGAACAATGTGAGTGACAACCTGTATGAAGGCCTTCACTAAGGAATTAGAATCAAGCAGGATCTGAAAAAGAACTGCTAAGGTCCAGATTCGACATATGATGGTACTCAAGGCAAAAAGCTGGTCCAGACTAGACTGAAGAAAAAAAAGGATTATTCCCATAAATTGTTTTCTGGGATGGAATTTCAGTATTCACAATAAAGTACCCTTTCAAGGTGAGGAGGTAGACCTTGTAAGTTGCAAACATCCTAGCTTAGCACAATGGCCAAAAGATGTCTGGCTAACACTGTGACTTATGCAGGTAGAATTGGAATTTGGTGAATCTGTTGGAATACAACTAGCACATACAGTATATATAGCTTAGGAACAGGTATATGATTGCTAACCAAGCCATTGTATCACTAAAGAAACTACCTTTCCAAGGGAGAGGATGCGAACTCTAATGATTTTGCTATGGGCCCAATCACACATAGTTACAAGCTTCATACATAGTAACTATTACACCGCAGCTCTGTTAAAGATTCCAAATTCAATCAAAGCTCCACCTGCGTAAAAATATCAATAATACTGTGGTTCAAGGTAAAGAATGTTTTCCCATGGGATATCAAAGACACAAGGATAACCCCAGCTGTTAGTTGCACAATGCTGCTTTTTATGCCAGCAAGGAGGGCCCAAGGAATGCATATATGAGCCTGCATGTACAGTCAATGACCATTTTACAAAGAAAATATATACTGTGTAATCATCTATATAAAATATATACTGTATGTACACTCACGGCCACTTTTTTAGGTATACCTTTCTAGTACCGGGTTGGACCCCTTTTTGCCTTCAGAACTGCCTTAATTCTTCATGGCATAGATTCAACAAGGTGTTGGAAACATTCCTCAGAGATTTTGGTCCATATTGACATGAGTTACTATTGCCTTTCTATCATCTCGAACCAGTCTGCCCATTCTCCTCTGACATCAACAAGGCATTTTTGTCCACACAACTGCTGCTCACTGAATATTTTCTCTTTTTCGGACCATTCTCTGTGAACCCTAGAGATAGTTGTGTGTGAAAATCCCAGTAGGTCAGTAGTTTTTGAAATAAAACCAGCTCGTCTGGCACCAACAACCATGCCACATTCAAAGTCACTTAAATCCCATTTCTTCCCTATTCTGATGTTCGGTTTGAACTTCAGCAAGTCGACTTCACCAAGTCTAGATGCCTAAACACATTGAGCTGCTGCCATGTGATTGGCTGATTAGCAATGTTACCAATAGTGGTGTTACCAAGCAACTGAACAGGTGTATCTAATAAAGTAGCCGGTGATGATATATATATATATAGATATATATATATATATATATACACACACACACTGTGTGTGTGTATATATATATATATATATATATATATATATATATTTATACACAGATACAGTATATTACAATTGTGGGGAAAAAGTAGAAAAGAAACCAAACAGCAAACAACAATTTCAAATGACACTTGAAAGTCACATTTGCAGAACACCATGAATGTCAGAACATAGATTTTTATCATCTTACACTTGCCTTAGTTAGTAGCAGACCTCAGTATACCATGACTACATATAGGTGTATAACTACCTGCATTCATTGATAACTTGCTGTTTTCTAAGCTGGCGTCTCAAAATTCCAGTTCAAATTTTTTACAAGTCCTTTCAGGATCAAAAAACACACCAAACAAATAAACTAATAGGACAACAAAAAGTGCCTTGAAGATATAAAAAACCCATAAAAGAAAATAGAACCTGTGAATGTGAAGTCAATTCCAGTCAAAGAATCACACAGCAGTATGTTCCCCAGACACCAAGTATCTCTCCCTCCACTGTGTTCTGTCTTCTATCCCATGTACTAAAGAGCAATGATTTAACCAAACAGTGCGTGCCCCTTGGCCTCTGTGAGCAAATACTGTCACTCGATAATGGCTCCATTTTAAGGCTTTCTATTCCATGTGTATTTAATTGGGCAATTTTTTTCACAGCACCACTGTTTTTCCTTCTACAGCAAGAATAAAATAAAGAGAACTGCCTGTGTTTCTAAAGGTTAGAATAGTTATTATGATATGTTTAAGAATCTAAAATAATTGAGTGAATTTACTAAAGGCAAATAGGCTGTGCACTCTGCAGTTTCTCCAGAGTCAAGTAAATGAGATGAAACTTCACTTTGCAAAGAATACCTAATCACATACAAGAAAAAAAAATTCTGCTTGCGCACGATGGATGATGGAAGTCAGCTGCGCTTTCTTCATTTATTGGCTCTGCAGCAACTGCACTTGCAAAGTGCACAGTCTATTTGCCTTTAGTAAATCCACCCCATTGTGTCCTGAGCAATTCCTTTGCTGGTAAAAAAAAAAAAAGCCACCAAAATCCGTGTCATCAATGAATACGCCAGATTTCCAGCTGCTCTTCCTTCACTACAAAATCATACATCGACATTTTACGCCATGCAAAAGCAAGTTGAATGCTTTATTTCTAAATTAGAGTAATGTGGTGAAATTTTTTTATCCTAATTTTCTCTAATTTTTTGTTTTTCAGTATGTTTTGCTTTTTACTAATTTTTCACTTCCCTTTAATATTACTACTGTCCCTCGGAAAACTTAAAAACCCAGAGAAAAAAATGAAGCAGCCATTTCTTTCATGTACTGTATATCTACATAAAGAAGGCAGTTTCCTGTTGTAACTTTAAATAACCAGACAAGCAGCAGGGGGCAGTAGATGGACTAGAGTTTAGAAAATGACATAGATGTCCCTCTAGACCAGTGGTCGGCAAGCCGCGGCTCGCGAGCCACATGCGGCTCTTTACCCAGTCTAATGCGGCTCTTCTGTGTGCCGGGCGCCTGCTCCCCTCCCTCCTCTCGGTCGGCCGCTCCCCTGCCTCCTCTCGGTTGGCAGCCCCAAAAGTCCGCGCGGACCTTTTAATCCGGCCTGCGGATGTGGCTGTCAGGATGTGTGTAGGCGGGGCAGCGTGCCGAACGTGAGGGGAGGGGAGCTAGGCTCCTCTCACAGTCCGCCCTGAAGACCCGAACGGCGCGGGAAGACAGCGAGAGGAACGCAAAAGGTAAGTGAATTGACACGGGGGACTTGGCTTACTAGAAGGGGGGGGGGGGAATAGTACTGTGGGGGATGAAATACTATATGAGGGATGAATTACTTTATGAGGGATGAAATACTATATGGGGGGATGAAATACTATATGGGGGGATGAAATACTATATGGGGGGATGAAATACTATATGAGGGATGAAATACTATATGAGGGATGAATTACTATATGAGGGGATGAAATACTATATGGGGGGATGAAATACTATATGAGGGATGAATTACTATATGAGGGATGAAATACTATATGGGGGGATGAAATACTATATGGGGGATGAAATACTATATGGGGGATGAATTACTATATGGGGGATGAATTACTTTATGAGGGATGAAATACTATATGGGGGGATGAAATACTATATGAGGGATGAAATACTATATGGGGGGATGAAATACTATATGAGGGATGAAATACTATATGAGGGATGAATTACTATATGAGGGATGAAATACTATATGGGGGGATGAAATACTATATGGGGGGATGAAATACTATATGAGGGATGAATTACTATATGGGGGGATGAAATACTATATGGGGGATGAAATACTATATGGGGGATGAATTACTATATGAGGGATGAATTACTTTATGAGGGATGAAATACTATATGGGGGGATGAAATACTATATGAGGGATGAAATACTATATGAGGGATGAATTACTATATGAGGGATGAATTACTATATGAGGGATGAAATACTATATGGGGGGATGAAATACTATATGGGGGGATGAAATACTATATGGGGGGATGAAATACTATATGGGGGGATGAAATACTATATGAGGGATGAATTACTATATGAGGGATGAATTACTATATGAGGGATGAAATACTATATGGGGGGATGAAATACTATATGAGGGATGAATTACTATATGAGGGATGAAATACTATATGGGGGGATGAAATACTATATGAGGGATGAATTACTATATGAGGGATGAAATACTATATGGGGGGATGAAATACTATATGAGGGATGAATTACTATATGGGGGATGAAATACTATATGAGGGATGAAATACTATATGAGGGATGAAATACTATATGGGGGATGAAATACTATACGGGGGATGAAATACTATACGGGGGATGAATTGCTATGGGGGATGAATTACTATATGGGGGATGAATTACTATGGGGGATGAATTACTATATGGGGGATGAATTACTATATGGGGGATGAATTACTATGGGGGATGAATTACACTATGGGGGATGAATTACTATATGGGGGATGAATTACTATGGGGGATGAATTACTATATGGGAGATGTATTTTCAGTTTTAAAAATGTGGCTCTCAAAATAAATTTCAATCATGGTTTTGGCGAGATTTGGCTCAGTTGAAAAAAAAGGTTGCCCACCACTGCTCTAGACCAGCCTTTCTCAACCTTTTTTAACATGGAGGAACCCTTAAAGTAACTTTTCGGTCTCAGCGAGCTCCTGCAAATAATTATTTTATCTACAGCTCACTGTACATTAGCCTCAGCAGAAAAAATGCCTGTGACCATTGGGAAGAACCCACCCATCCCAATCTTTCCGCGCTTACAAATAGCCAAAAAAGTGGTTACTTATCTGAGAGGCAGAAATTGCTAAGTGCTTAAGGAACCCCTAGTAACCTCTACAGGAACCCCAGGGTGTCCCGAAACCTTGGTTGAGCAAGGCTGGTCTAGACTGTGCTGTGTCTGGTTTGCGCACATGCCAGCAACACTCCCCTCCACATTACTGCCAGCTGTCAGTCCTCATGCACTCTGGACGTTTTTACATTTTTCTACAGCCAGTAAACTCTCCAGCATGTTATCCTATGTGTCCATGCACACATAGACTGTAATCAACGGTTTCTGGCAGGGACTTTTCTTGGTTAAAAAAAAAACTATAAAACACAGCAAAACGCGGCTAAACGCTAATACAAAATCACTACAAAAATGCTGAAAAACTCACGTCTTTAACAGGACTTTATATAGCTAACGTTACCAGTGTTATTAAACGCCCAGTGTGCATGGAGCCTTATCCTCACTTCACATCCTCACGTTATAAAGACTGGTTTTACATTTTTTGACAAGCTGTAACCTAAAAACTCTGTTTTTTGGATGCTGCATTACAGCTTTACACATTACAGCTTTACTGCATTACACACAGTATGTATATGTGAACTGTCATAGGATTGGAGATCCAGACACACCTTCCAGATAAGACAGATTTTGCACTCTGTAGGACTAAATTAAATCTGTAGCAAAGAACAGAGCCTCGTCTAAGAGGTCCTCCCCATTCTGTTACATCTATCAAGATGTTACCGATGTTAGAGCATCAGTAAGCAATGAAGAAGAATGAATGAAAGTGGACGTGTGGCAGACTGTGGGAACTCATGTATTTGCAGTAAATAAATAATCTCAACAAAACGCAAATTAACTTTTAAAAAAGTCCCCAATGACCTCTGTAACTGCAGGCACTGTGCAGCAATTAATCCTCAAAGTAAAGTGCAAAAGAATTGGCCACCTTTAGGCATGTGCCTGCTGCATGTCATTATTTTGTTGTATTTTATCTGTGTTAAATGAGACGTTTGGATTTTTTCCCCCCTAAATTATACTTACCTAGGTGGATGCAGCATTGGTCCAATGTTGCATCTGTCCCCCCGCCGGCTCTAAGTGTGAGCACTGAGTGATCACATGACTGCTGATCACTGAGTTCTCACCACTGTCTGCTCTGCTCCCTCACTGGAGCACTGGGCTGTGAAGGGGTAGGGAGCAGCTGGCTCAGGCTCTCAGTGGCTCGCTGAGAAGTCAGGATCTTTCCCCAGCTTGGACTGGCTGAGTGATATCAGCTGAAAATGGGTCAAAGGAGTGCAGAACGAACTGCACTCCTGTGAGCTACAGGAAAAAGTACAGTCAAAGAAGCTTTGGCTGTACCTCTCCTTTTATGGTGTTGTGAGACTTTAAATGTCCTGGCTGATTGCTGAAGGAGTTGGGTCGTATGAGTGACTTCTTCCTCTGCAGGAATGTCATATCCTGTCTTTCTGGGGTATATATAGCTGCACAGGACTGACCCTGGGGGAATCCTATGGGAATAGGTTTGTGAGGACCAACTGCTGTGATATAATTTCTATTCTTTACTATCTACCCCTTCCATGGGCCCTTTCTACAGATAATCCAAGTTTCATTGACTTTTCAGTGCTATGGACTTTATCCAGTGCAGGTATGGGCCACGCTTAGTTCTCTCTGTATCTTACCCAATGTCACAGGCAGGGACAGTGAACCAGTACAGCGGAACAGCCAATTACACCTCAACAAATAGCACAGCCGAGCTGTACACAACCAATTGTACATGTACGTGGAAGATTTTCTGGAGAATGATGTGAAGTGTACAGTATATGCAACTCTCAAGTTTATCAGTAAAAAAACTTGACGAAGTTTTTCATGTCAATTACTGAGAGGAGTATTCAAGTCAAACTCTAGTGTAACCTTGTATCCAAAAGAAGTATACATTGGGAGTTTAAGCTATGCATCCCTCTGAGTTAGGCAGCCTTGTGCTGCTGGAGAACATTTGTATCAGGTTAACCCTTGTGGTCAAGCATATATTGTGTGTAGCACATCTTAACCTTTAAGGTTGGGACAGATGTACATGACATAGCGGCCAGCCTGGGTAGGAGACTGCAGCCCTGGTTGGTGAGAGGACAGGTCCCTCATCTCAGGGCTCGTTCCCATATTGGAGCCTACAGTGGTCTAGGGAGCTGATCTGGGGAGTCACAAGAGAAAGGCCTTGTGACATAGAAAGTGTGATGGCTCCCTGTGAAAAGTGCCTATAAGGCAGAGTAAATACAATAAATACATTGATGCTGTTGTCACAAGATGTGTGTCAAGTGAGACACGAGTGGCTGGTGAGGAATGCATCATGTTCTGCATCACCCTCCGAAATGCTATTATATGCAGAGGAAAAGACAGGGTGCGTCCTCAGTGTCTTGGTTCTGGGTTTGAATAGTCAATACCTTAGGAATGGAAATGTGGAGTATTACTTCAGTGACTGGTGGTTTCCAAACTTCTCCAGCCCACGTGAACGATCATAAATCTCAGGACTAAATGGAAAGAAATGCAAATCTTTTGCACCTGTCTAAGTTCAGCTTTACACATATGTTAGTGAATTATGTGCTTCGGAGATCCTTCTGTGACAAAGAAAGGCACATAAACTACCCAGGCCTGATCCTCCATGATTGTTCAAAGTACCCTGTGAATATCAGGACTAGAACTGTTATCTCAAAGCTCCAAGCTTCCTGAAAGTCTACTAATGTCAGGAAACACGGCAGAGCTTTGGAATGCTGAGTGAGGTAGAAAGACTTTGAAATATAAACTGAGAGAGGAACACAAATTGCCGAAATTTCAGGCTTAAACGCGTTGTGATGGCAAAACAAACAAAGTGGAAAGTCATTACTTCAAAAGCAATCTATGCTTTGTGTAACACTCTTGTTTCCAAGTCAGATGGTGTATTTCCTGGTATTCAGGGCTTAATCCTTGTTATCACAAATCCCTGAGTGTCATTTCAATGTTGCAGCGTATCAGTAGTATTTGATTTTACTAGAGATCATACAAATACTATCCACTACAATATATGAAACATATATCATTTATAGGAAAAAGACTAAAGTATTGAGGCCTAGTGTACTGAGTCTACATTTTGAGCTGTTTTTAAAGCTGAACTCCTGGAATGATCTGTGTTGCATACTTACACTCACCGGTCACTTTATTAGGTCCACCTGTTCAATTGCTTGGTAACACAAATTGTTAATCAGCCAATCAGCAACTCAATGCATTTAGGCATGTAGACATGGTGAAGATGACTTGCTGAAGTTCAAACTGAACAAAGGAGAAGAAAGGGGATTTAAGTGACTTTGAACGTGGAATGGTTGTTGGTGCCAGACAAGCTGGTCTGAGTATTTCAAAAACTACTGATCTACAGTACTGGGATTTTTACACACAACCATCTCTAGGGTTTACAGAGAAAGGTGAGCGGCAGTTCTCTGGACGAAAATACCTTGTTGATGTCAGAGGTCAGAAGAAAATGGGCAGAGTGGTTGATATGACATTCAGATGGTAGGGTCAGAATTTGGCATAAACAACATGAACGCAGGGATCCATCCTGCCTTGTATCAACGGTTCAGGCTGGAGGTGGTGTAATGGGGGGGGGGGGGGAGTATTTTCTAGGCAATAGTAAGGTGTACATAATAAAGTAGCCGGTGAGTGTATATTGGTCCAGCTTGGCACAATATGCATGTCTCCTACCTTATCTATGTAGTAGTTCGCACTACTACAGGGAAATTTGTGATGTTCCAGGTTCTGTGCAATTGGCTTTCCCTCTGCACACTGACCACAGTGGGCTCCTGGCTTGGGACTGCCACCATTCATAGAACGCCATGTATGCAAGACATTCTCAGATTTGACAAGGTGGAAATTGTGATGTCACTACTACTCTTCTCCACTTCGTCCAATCAGAGAATACCTTTTTTTCATTGAAAAAAATACAAGGGGCTATATTTTTGGTGGTAGTGCCAAGTGAGCACCCCTGTGTTTAATGTGCAGGGGGGAAAGCCTCTCACACAGAATCCAAGCAGGACCTGGAAGATTGTATCTATCACTGTAGTAATGCCAACTACTAGTGATTTCCACTTTACCCACCCAGCGGAATGCGATATGCATATCTATAATATGCAAGGTTGGACCAATGTAAATATTCAATACATATCACTCCTGGAGTTCAGCTCAGTTACTGTTAGCAACTGGGAACAAAAGGATCAGCAAAACAGCCAAGCAGCAACATTTTCAGAAGTTGGTCAGAAAAAATTTTCTCATGACAATTTTGCCGTGAAAAGCTGTCTATAATCCAGTAGGTGTTTAGTAGGTTTGCACCGATACTGACAACTGTATCAGTGCCGATACTAAGCATCTGCATGAGTACTGGTACCTAAAAACTAAAACCTAAAACTGATAATGGAAGTGACGTCATAGAGGAGGATCCGGCTTATTTCTCTATCATGGCAGCTTCCACTGCTTGGAACTAATCCCAATGAAGCAGGTTGTAGTTTCCCCCTCCGCAGAGTCTGTTCTATGATATTTCCACTTCCACAGATCGTTTAATAGACCATACACTGTGATTTTATTGATATACATGTTTAATGTGATTGTGCTTGCTGCCACAGCCAATCAGACTAATGATCAATCAGTTTACAAGGAATAAAAAAACACTTCTCCGATTAATGCGATCTTATAGTCCTTTCCACTAGAGGTCCTATACACCTTTCTTTTATATTATTTGAAGAACTGTATAAATCGCTATGTGTCTGGCCACCATTATATCCAGCTAATTATATCCAGCTAAATTTACTAAGGCATACCCCTCCTGGAGACAAAAGCCGGCCCATACATGGTTTCAAATTCGGCCAGTTCAGCAGGGACCAGCCGATTTTCAATCCATGTATGGGCACCCTGGTTGCATCTATCAATAGACTTGTGTACAACCCACCTACTGGGTTTTTCCTGAATGATTAGTTCTGCCGGATTTAGCCAGTAACACTAATCAGTGTGTTCTACCAGCAGGTAAGGGTCCTCCGCTGGCAGAAAACAATAGCACTGCATGGGAGGGGGGAGGGATTTCACCATCAACACTGACTGTGTTAATGGAGGAATCCAGCAATTTTCCAGCAAGTCTCCTCTCAACTTTTGTGGCCTGCCAAAGACGTATTACAGCCAAAACAGCTTTGCCAATGCACTGATGATGTTCAAACTTCTGAAACCTATGGAAACGACTCTGCTAAAGATAAATCGGATACTTCAACAGAAAAAAAAAAGAAAAATTAGATACAATTATCAGTGATAAAATTCTGGTTGTTTGCCAAGATTATCCTAGTTACACATCACCACGCCTTATTAAATAAGCCTGTCTGAATGTATTTAGAGCAGACACTATATTTTGCTGTTCATTGGAAGGCCAGGCAAGTTCTAAAGTGCACAGAAAGGTCTCCTCCTAGGAGCGTGCCTATGGGACAGTAAGGTAGTCAGAAGATTAAAAGTGACAGCCTGTTTCCTCTATGTTCCTCTGTATGGGATAATTAAATGTGTAAGGAGGAGATGTATGAATGTCAGAATTTGGCTGAAAGGGAAGGAAGCCTTCTCCAGTAGGAATATCCTTGGCTGATTGCCCTGTACACACCAATATGAGCATACAGGATGAGCCGCATATGTCAAGACATGATAGAAGTGGTAACAAGAAGCAGACACCTGTGCTCTCCCTGTGTATTGCATATATGAATTTTATGTGCAGAATGAGATGGAGATGAGGATTGTTTTTGAAAAGATGCTAATTTTTATTCTATAGCCTTGCATCATTTAGAGGTGAATCACAATTGCACATAAAGTCCAACAGAACTGAGTGGCAATTGTAGAAGAATGCTAAAGATGTAGCTAAAGTGGTTGTAAACCTCTGAAATGAAAAATGGACAAAACGTATCCTTCTGCAGCAGGGGTGTCCAACCTGTGGCCTACAATGGCTATGAATGCGGCCCAACACAATATCATAACCTTGCTTAAAAATGTTGATTTTTTTTTTCTGCAAAAATGTGTAAACGCTTACAGCGGAATAAAAAATTGACAGTCTCTTTACTGGACTTTTATAATTTTTATCTTCTCAAAGAAATATTTTCCACTCTTCACAATCGTGCCTTATTCATGTCATCAGTTTTTGGCAGCACCCATATTTGTGAGAAACTATTTTTAAGGATGAAGCACACGAACAGCAGAACCAAAATATCTGATGAGCACCTTGAGAATTGCTACTACAGCCACCAAACCAGAGATTGATGCGTTAGTTTATAAAAAACAGTGTCAAATATCGCACTAGTTTTATGTTGCCATCTTTCACTTTTATAATAAAGAATATTACCAAGAAAATGAAGTTTTATTACTCAGATAGGTACATTATCTATATCGGTGACCTGTCTGACTTTTTCTGCTCATCAGCTATCTTTATTGTTAGTGTATGTGTTTATGTGCGGCCCTAGACAATTCTTGTTCTTCCAATGTGGCCCAGCCAAAAGGTTGGACACCCCTGTACTACAGTATAGTGTTTACTTGCCTCAATCCAAAGCACCAAGTGTGATTTCTGTCTCATCTCTCATTCCTCTGCTATCTGCATAGTGACATCTGACAGGTTATGCCCACACTAAGCAATCCTGGGAGATGGCCCCGCCCCCCTCCGACACACAGCAGTTTATTGAAAGCCTTAGCTGTGCATGTTTCCGTATGAGACTGTGTAGAAGAGGTGTGTCCATTCCCTCCATTCAGGTTTCAGATTACACTTAACTCCCTGCTTTATGTTTTGCAATGTGTGACATCAGATCCCCACCCCCTGACTTCTACTGCTAAGAAGCCTTTGATCGGTGTACTCTGAATGACTGTAGAGGTGAGAGCACCGCAGATAAACAGGTACAACTTATGAAGGAGGATTTGAATCATCTCTGTGCATCCCCTGAGGTTAGTCACTTTAACGGGTATATTAAAGAGTATACAACTATTTTAAAATATGACGTGAACTGATTTTTCTGCCATGACATTTGTAAATTCTGTTCAGCCAGTGTTGCTGTTTCAATGTTCACTACAATGTTTGTTACCAGATTGCTTGTTGGACAAAGAGTTAGCATGATCACACTGGCAGAATTATCTTTTCAGTTGTGGAGTACAAGAGAGTTGTGCAAATCGCTCCACAGCTGCCTGGATCACTTTTACTGCAAAACCGTGAGCTGGCTGAAAAAACAGCATCATGCTCATAGATGGAGCAGTGAGATGGTTTTAACCACGTGAATCCAGGCCATTAATATACCATCTATGGACAGCAAGTGATTAAAGAATAAAAGATCATATTTTTTACTGTATATGCAAATCATGAGGGTTCAGTTGGGCTTTAAATATCTGTACATCTGTGATTGACCCATATTTTATATTTACAGCGAGTAATAGATCAAAAGGGATCACTAGGCTTTAATGTATTTTTATATAAACCACTCTACAAAAGATAACATGACATAATGCACACAGATTGTCATACTGTACTATACCTTTTCTGTTTTAAATGTTAGAGAAATCTTAGAGAAATTCTAAAATTTTACCTTTATAACTATTCTTTTCCCTTTCTTTAAAATAGGTGAAGCAGTCAAATCCATTAAGTATGTATATTTTTGTGCAGAGTGGTGTTTTAGTCCTACACATTATCCCTTCACGCACCCTGAGCAGAAAATATTTTAGGCAACTTTTCCATTTTAGTGTATAATTATCTATGTGCTGAGCAGATGCATTAGTGGCCTTCACTATATAAGCTGCAATTTAGCTACCGTGTGCGCTATACCACTATCCCCTATTTCTATGAAATGACCTCGTTAAGCAGAGAACACCATAAATTGTATGAACTATATGTAAACAGATGGTTCACAGCTTAAATGGTTGTTATTGATCCTGCTTTTATCAGTTTCCATAGAGTACAAGGCACGCTTGTCCTGAAAATGAAATGTGCTGAAAGTGGCACTTGTCATATGGACACTGCTATGGTGTAAGTACAAAGTTCAAGATGGATTTGGGCAATCAGTGGACCTCAGTATGTCAAAAAAACTACAAGATACACAATACCAAACAGCCATGTTACTAGCAAATGTCAGTACGGTTATACCAGTATATTTTTCATCTTCCCAAAGCTATATCCTGTGTCTTTAACAGTCCTAAAGCCCCAGTGGCCATAGCTCTAAGGGCTAACTTCAAGTGAGACAGAAGTCGACACACTTTGTATGTACATCTTGGATCCAATCCCTGAGCACACAAAACTGAAAAGTTCACAAAGTAACTTGGGCCCATACTTTGGCAGTTTTGTGAATATAGACATATTTCATATGACAGGTTGAATGATGCTCAATGATAGGGGGCAATTTGAAGGCTGGGGTCCATAGTTCCCATTCAAATTGGTCCAATTATGGCATTTAAAACAAAGTAACTCATAGGGGTGTATTTACAGTAGGGAAAATAATTATTTGATCCTCTGCAGATTTTGTGCTCTCTTACAAAGAAATGATAGGTCTAATTTTTTTTATCATCGGTTTATTTTAAATGCTAGAGACAGAAAATTACCCAAAAATCCAGAAAAAACACAATACAAATGTTATAAATTGAGTTGCAGTTCAGTGAGTAAAGTAAGTATTTGATCCCAAAGCAAAACATGACTTAGTCCTTGGTGGAGAACCCCTTGCTGGCAAGCACAGGGGTAAGATGTTTCTTGTAGTTGGTCACCAGGTTTACACACAACTCAGGAGGGATTTTGGTCCACTCTTCTTTACAGATCTCCGAATCCTTAAGGTTTCTTGGCTGTCGCTTGGCAACATGAAGTATCAGCTCCCTCCATAAATTATCTATAGGATTAAGGTCTGGAGACTGACTAGGCCACTTCATGACCCTAATGTGCTTCTTCTTGAGCCACTCCTTTGTTGCCTTGGCGGTATGCTTTGGGTCATTGTCATGCTGGATGACCCATCCACGACCTATCTTCAGTGAGGGAAGAAGGTTCTCATCCAAGATTTTACAATACATAGCCCCTTCCATTGGCCCCTCAATGCAGCAAAGTCGCTCGGTACCTTTAGCAGAGAAACAGCCCCAAAGGATAATGTTTCCACCTCCGTGCTTGACTGTAGGGATGGTGTTCTTAGGGTCATAGTCAGCTTTTTTCTTCCTCCTAACATGACGAGTCGAGTTAATGCCAAAGAGCTCAATTTTGGTCTTATCTGACCACAGCACTTTCTCCCTGTCCTTCTCCAAATCATTTATATGTTCATTGGCAAACATCAGACGGGCCTGTACATGTGCCTTCTTGAGGAGGGGGACCTTGTGGGCACTGCAGGATTTCAATCCATGGTGGCGTATTGTGTTACAAATGGTTTGTTTGGTGACTGTAGTCTTAACTGCTATTGAGATCATTCACAAGCTCCTCCCGTGTAGTTCTGGGCTGATCCCTCACTTTTCTCATGATTATCCTTTCCCCATAAGGCAAAATCTAGCATGGAACTCCAGACCGAGGGCGATTGATGGTTATTTTGTATTTCTTTCATTTGCGAATGATCGCTCCAACAGTTGTCTCCTTCTCACCAAGCTTCTTGCTGATAGTCTTGTAGCCCATTCCAGCCTTGTGCAGGTTTAAAATCTTGTCCCTGATGTCCTTTGACAGCTCTTTGATCTTGCCCATGGTGGTGAGGTTTGAATGAAAGAAAGAGATTCTGTGGATAGGTGTCTTTTATACACATAATGAATTTTCATTAGGAGCACCTTCTTAAATTGACAGGACTAATCTGTGTACCATATGAGTACATAGCCAGTTTGTGGGAGCCAGCAGTATTGTTAGATGGTAGGGGATCAAATACTGTACTTATTGAACTGCAACTCAATTTATAACATTTGTATCATGTGTTTTTTCTGGATTTTTGGTTGATATTCTGTCTCTATCAATTAAAATGCACCTATGATAAAAATATAAACCCTTCATTTCTCTGTAAGTGGACAAACTTACAAAATCTTCAGTAGATCAAATAATTATTTTTGCCACTGTATAAAAACTTGCCAGAGATATACTTCCTGTAAATTGCATGTACATTAGTTCTGTGCAAATGGGGCACAAATAAAAAGTTATTGGGCTTACACTATTACATGTATTCTGGAGGTGCCCTTCCATCTGCATGTTCTGGCAGTAGGTCCTTCATATAATACAACTTACAGACATTTCCCTCTGTGACAACCTCACCAAGGTCTTGCTAACACCTCTTTCTCAAAGACATTATCCCAAGTCTTTACTGATCCAACTCAGGCTCACTGAGGTGCAGAATCTAAGCACTAACCACTGCTCACCAGAGCTCCTGATGGTGGAGATGGATTTTGCTCCATGTTATTACTGGGATGCGGTTCTCAAGTGTACCCCACCAGGAGGTGAGTGTGTGGTCAGTAAACAAACCAAATGTCAGTAACAAGTGGTAGCAGGTTGGGGTTAAGCAGCAGCGTAATTGAGTAACAAGCCAAAAGTTGGTAATGAATGGTAGCGGAGATACAGACAGCAGCAGGAGTGACAAGAGCAAATTATTGGCTGGAGAGAGCACAATTATCAGGCAAATAAGAAGAGCAAAGACATGGCTTCATTAGGAAGTTGATTAAAGGAGCAAGGAGTTCAGCAGAAACAAGGCACAAGGCAGGATTGCCCAATGGATCATAGAGGTTGCTGTCCAGCATCTCAGGTGGATCAGCAAAAAGAGAAATCGCCAGACACTGAAGAGGTCACAGCTTTAGACCTTGGTCCTGACTTTGGATACGGTTTCCATGTTCTAAGGGGCTGGAATCTCACCAAAGTAGTACAGGAACCTTTTCCAAAATTGCGCTGTGCAGAATTGCATTTACATGAACAAGCACCATTAAAAACAATGTGAATTCCATTGTCATGCAACTCTGTGATTCTGTTCTCAAGTCGCATCTGAAATTGCACTAGAGTTATTGGAGCCTGAACAGCCATGACAACTATTTTATTTACAAAACAAAATAAATAACACATAACATTAACATAAAAAATAAACAATTTTGACAGTGCAATTAGGAGGGGTTTTGGGGTGTCCTGAAAGGCACAATTCATAACTTGAATCACCTATGTCCTCAGCCAGGCCCCAACCAACTAAAAGTCGTTATGAACTCACATACTTACTTTTTTCCCCCCCAGGGGACCAAGCTCCTGGGAGAAACACTAATAACCAACCATGTGGAAGTGCCTTACCCTAGATGGGTCCCCCAGTTTTGTAAACATTCATGTAAAATCTGATGCCCCCAAATACCCCCTCATCCGCCAAACTGCTTAGAGAAAAATTATATATTACATAGTTATTTATTTTATATGTGAACACCTCCCAACAACCCTTGACTGCAAGTCAAGGGAGGTTGGGTGGGGAAATGTCTTCACCTGAGCTTTCTGGAATTAATACCCAGCACCTTTCATGTGAACAACCCTTATGGCTCCATCCTGCCCATCAGCCTCCAGTCAGGCAAGACCTACACCCCCTAAACACAGAACTCACATTTGACTCCTCTGACCTGTTACTCCTTTAGTCATGTAGCCTTGTCCATTTTCACTCACTCTCACTTTATGGCCACTAGATTAAGCTGACAATCATAGTACATAAGTAAGTAATATCCTGATTTACTCTATTCTCTACAAAGGAATACCATTTGATCAGGAGAAAAAATTATCTAACAGAATTTTGATTACGAATGTTCATGGGGTTTCACAAGTCGAACAGCTCTGCAAATGATTTTATAAATAAATCCCTTAGTGTACTGCATCATTGTAGGAAACATAAGTATGTTAATATCATGGATTAATATAGTGGATATAAGATCGTGGATTATGAGAGCTTAAGTATTTAGTCGGCAAGATTAAATATTACAGACTAGATGATACTGGCTGGAATCGTGCCCAATGACTATGACCGTATTAATTTACTACCAAGTCCACCCAAAAATATACTTCCAGTACTGGAATCATCTGATCTCTTAGAGATCCAGCAGAGAGACAACTCTTCATTGATGGTTAGTTACGAATTTGAAAGACTCATATTGTTAGCCTCATTCCAATGAACTCTTCACCCTGTGCAGCATATTGAGAAGGACCCAGATAACCCAAGGCAGTGAGAGGAGAGACAATCAGAAGGAACTTGAAGTTTAGCTAAGAAGGAATAAAAGTAACATTTTGAGTTTATATTTTTCTTTAACAGTTTCGGTTTAAATAACTAAACCTTAAAGCAGGCCTTGAAATTTCCACTCGCCTGCTCGCATTGGTTAGTGGAAATTATAGTGGGGGGCAAGTGTCCCCAGGGCCGTCTTGCTTAGCAGGCTTGGAACTCAGGGCCGGATCTGTCGCACTCACACTGAAAGCCGTCTGACTGCAAAGTGAAAGCAAAGCAAGGAGTGTGTGCTGTGCTCTCTGCCTCCCCCTAGAGTGCAGTACCCAGCTCTGTGAGTGAAGTTAACGCAGTACTGCAACTTTTTATAGGGTGTGTGTGTGTACGTGTGTGTGTGTACGTGTGTGTGTGTGTGTACGTGTGTGTGTATGTGTGTGTGTGTACATGTGTGTGTGTGTACATGTGTGTGTGTACATGTGTGTGTGTGTGTGTATTTGTGTGTCTGTGTATGCATGTACATGTGTCTGTGTGTACATATGTGTGTGCATGTACGTGTGTGTGTATGTATGTACATGTGTGTGTGGGTGTACATGTGGCTGTGTGCGTGTACATGTGCATGTACGTGTGTGTGTTTGTGTGTCTGTATGTACATGTGTCTGCATGTATGTACATCAGGGGCGGACTGACAACTCATTGGGCCCCCGGGCAATAGGGGATCATGAGGCCCCTGTGTCCTTGCCCAAACTCAAACAAGCCTGTGAAAAAGGTACCTGGGGCATCTCATGGGGCCCCCTACTGACCCGCAGTGTCCGAGTTTCCAAATGGTCAGTCTGCCCCTGATGTACATGTATCTGTGCATGTGTATTTCTGTGTATGTACATGTATGTGTGTCTGTACATGTGTCTGTGTGTGTATACATGTCTCTGTATGTTTGTGTTTGTACATGTGTCTCTGTGCGTGTGTGTATATGTTTCTGTGTGTGTGTATGTACATGTCCATGTGTGTGTACAATTGTCTCTGTTTGTGTGTGTGTATGTACATGTGTCTGTATGTAAACCTACATGTATGGGTGGTTTGGTCAGGTTCAGGATTATGTGGTTATTATGGGTGGTAGAGGATGGGGCATTTGAGGCATTGCTGGATTGGATAGTAGGTAGGTTATGCTTGGTAGAGTTATAGTTTTGTGAGTGAAAGATTATGGGGGGTTATGGTTCTATGAGGTGCATGGTCTAAGTATGCTGGAGTGTTTAGGGGGACATTGGAGACCCTAATGTAATGTGGGGGGACTCTGGGGACACTGATGTAATGTGATGGGACTCTGGGGACACTGATGTAATGTGAGGGGACTCTGGGGACACTGATGTAATGTGAGGGGACTCTGGGGACACTGATGTAATATGGGGGGACTCTGGGGACCCTGATGTAATGTGGGTAACATTTAACAGTGCCATTTCATGAAATAATTTACGAGGGCATGTTTAGGGGCAGAATTAGGGGTGTAGCAGGGTAAGGGTTGGGTGGGGCAACTAGTGACGAGTAACTCTCAAGGCCTGGCTAGTAGCTCAGAACTTGACATTTTAGGCCCTGCCTTAAAGTGTACCTGGACTTACCTTAAAATATGTTCATTTGTAAATGATACAAAATACAGACAACTCTAGGAGACTCAAAACCAACAGTACACAATAGAACCTTGACTAACATCTGTATCTGGCACTTTAAAACTGAACTTAATTTTCACTTTGCTTTAAAATCTGTTGCCTGGCATGTCTGCAATACAAAAACAGCTTCTGTCAAAATACTCCCATTCAACCTGTAGCTGTAGGCATCCTAGGCATCCCAGTGGTAGGAGAGTAGAGAAAGCAGTGCGGATTTGAAATCCACTCTCCTTGCAGCAATGACAGTTCAGGCTAAAGGACATTTGATTGGTCAGCACCGTCACATGGACATCACATCCCCACCGCTTTCTCTTCTACCACTGAGACTCAGCATGGGATGTCTTTAGGGAGTTTTCCTACACCGCTCCTGTGTGAACCAGGGCAATAACAAACACAGGAGCAGTTCGAAATTCCTGTTCAAATCTCATGCTAATCTTTGCGGTGCAATTTGCATCCATTAACGCAAATCGCACTGCAAAGTATCGATTAAGGTATCAGGAGTATTTTCAAAAGTACGAGTACTCATGAAAATACTTGGTATCGGCATCTGTGCATCCCTAATAGGTTCTAAACCAGGGGTGGGCAAACTTTTTGACTTGAGGGTCGCAATGGGTTCATATATTGGACCCGAGGGCCGGACCAAGAGTAGATGAATGATGTGTATGTGTCATCCATAGTAAGTATAGTAATATTCCCCCATAGTAAGCATAGTAATTAATCCCCCATATAGTAATTCATCCCCCATATAGTAATTCATCCCCCATATAGTAATTCACCCCCCATATAGTAATTCATCCCCCATAGTAATTCATCCCCCATAGTAATTCATCCCCCATATAGTAATTCGTCCCCCATATAGTAATTCATCCCCCATAGTAATTCATCCCCCCTATAGTAATTCATCCCCCATATAGTAATTCATCCCTCATAGTAATTCATCCCCCATAGTAATTCATCCCCCATATAGTAATTAATCCCCCATAGTAATTCATGCCCCATATAGTAATTCATCCCCCATATAGTAATTAATCCCCCATATAGTAATTCATCCCCCATAGTAATTCATCCCCCATATAGTAATTCATCCCCCCTATAGTAATTCATCCCCCCTATAGTAATTCATCCCCCATATTAAGTCCCCAAGTTCCCCCTCTGTCAATTCACTTACCTTTGCTCCGCGCGTTCCTCTCGCCGTGTTCCCGCACCGTTCCGGTGTAGCATGAAAATCTGTCTCCTATGAGGATCTGTCCCCCTCGACGTATCTGCGCATGTGCCAGTTTCAGGCATTAGCAGCCGATCGGTGATCTCCGGCACATGCGCAGATACGTCGAGGGGGACAGATCCTCATAGGAGACAGATTTTCATGCTACACCGGTCTTCAGGACGGACTGTGAGAGGAGCCTAGCGGGAGCCTAGCTCCGCGGGCCGGATTAAAAGGTCCGCCGGGCCGTATACGGCCCGCGGGCCGTAGTTTGCCCATTGCTGTTCTAAACTGTATTTCCATCTTTTAGGGAAACCATTATTTGAATCACAACTGGAATATTAACTGTAAAGAAATGTTATAATACACACTTGCCTGTTTTGTAGAGTTTCTGTGCTGCTCTGTGTTAAACGTGTCAACCGTGTGGGTGTGTGTCCCCGAACTCAAACTTTCTGCATTTAGGGACACAGATTTGTGTTCATGCAGCCGCTTCTCCCAATAGGCATGAATGGGATTGCCTGCACACACATGACCTGAACACTTGTGCATCCCAAGTAGGCAAAAACAACCCTGGCACAGGTGTATGCTTAAAGCGCGGAGTTCCACCCAAAAGCTCTGCTTTAAAAACTTGTCCCCCGCTCCCATTAAGGATTGGCAACTTTGGGTAGCGGGAGGGAAAGGAGGAGCAGGTACTGAAAAACAACAGGTCCCCACTCCCATGTTTACTGTCCTTCAGACTTTAGGAGGGCTGGAGTGGCCAGTGGGAGTAGAAAATGTCCCAGCGTCAGTAAGAGTAAAAAAATTACATAGTGCTTGTAGTCAGTGGAAGGTGGGGAAGAGGAGGAATGGTCAAGGGGAAGAACAGTGGGAGGAATAGTGCCCCATCAATGGCGCCAGTGGGAGGAATGGTGCCCCATCATTAGTGTCAAGGGGAAGAAGAGCCCCCATCATTGGTGTCAAGGGGAGGAATAGTGCTCCATCATTGGTGTCAGTGGGAGGAATAGTGCCCCATCATTAGTGCCAGTGGGAGGAATAGTGCCCCATCATTAGTGTCAGTGGGAGGAATAGTGCTCCATCATTGGTGTCAGAGAAATGAATAGTGACCCATCCTTGGTATTAGTTGGAGGAATAGTACCTAATTGTTTATATCAGTGGGAGGATTTGTGACCCATCATTGGTGTCAGTGGAAGGAAAAATGCACCATAGTTGGCACCAGTGGAAGAAATGGTGCCTCCTTGTTGGCTGTCAGTGGGAGGAATAGTACCCCAAGGGCTGGATAGAGGCAGGCAAACAGCCGCAGTTTGGAGACCACTGGTCTAGGTTATCAGAAGTGAAAGTTGTCCTCCCCCCTCCCACTGTAGTCTTTTGGGACACATGACAAGTCCCAGAAGACTACGAGACCATTCAGAAAGCGCAGCACTACTCGCACATGCGCAGTGGGCACCTGGCTGTGAAGCGGTCACAGGCGGGTGCCCACACCGAAGATGCCAGTGCTGAGGAGACAGGATGGTCGGTCCACCTGACCGGTGCGAGGACACCCCAGGATCGAGGGAGAGATGAGTGTCTGTTTTTCAAAAGTCAGCAGCTACAGTTTTTGACTTGTATTTATTTACAGTGTGACTGAAACTCCCTTTAAGTACATCCATGTGAACACAGTGCTTGTTACTATATTAATAACAGTCTGCACCTAGCTCCATGAAAATATCTATGCTCCCTGTTTGTGGTAATCAGGAGTCTTCATCGAAGAATAGCTATAACCATACATTCTTTTTTTGGACAGAATAGGGAAACTCCTGTCAGTTTTTACTTCAATCCAAGGTTCAGTAAGAGAGATTTCCCCTCACTTCCTGTGCTGTGGACAACTTTTTTATCGAACAGGAAGTAAAGGAATCTCCAAATGCAGTAAAACCTGACAGCAGGGCTAATCCTTCCCCACTCAATCCAAAACTAAAAATACATTTTGGGTATAGATACACTCTTAGAGTGGTCTGCTCTTCCTATTAACAAGCTCTGCAGTGGAAGTTGTGAGAAGATAGGATTAAACTAAAATTAGGCCGTGTCAATTCCTTTTCAATGACAACATACTATCTTATCCTGGACACATTTATGAGATCTAATAAGACGGCTCAATTCACCCTACAGCTTGTTTATCTAAATGACTCATGTCCAACAGCCCAAGGCCACTGAATGATGATAGGAAATACAACTCTATTGACAAATATAGGGCTACTGCATTGTTGAGATCATCATTCTGCTACAACCTACCAATACATGTTTAATCAGCACACAATAATAATATCCCCAGAACAGAGGGGTTTTTGTATTATCTTCAGAACAGAAGCAGGCAGGAGTCCCCAGAACAAAGCACAATCAATTAGTAAAATGACTTAAAGTGGTTGGAAAGGCAGCTGTGTGCAGCTCCCCCCTAGCCCTGCCTTGAACTTTCCAGAGCCTGATCTTGACCCACCATTATGCAGCAGCTCTCATGGCTCCCTCTCTCATTGGGCATGGAGGCGGCAGCAGCAGCTAATGGCTTTTGCTGTTGTCAATCACAACCCGCGAGGAGAGAGCGGGGGGTGGGGCTGAGCATACACAAGTGCCCCCATAGCAACTGGCTTGCTAAGGTGGGCACTTGGCGGGGGGAGGAGCCAGGAGAGGTGGACCCAAGAAGAGAAGGATGCTATATGCAAAACCACTGCACAGAGCGAATAAGTATAACATGTTTGTTATTTCAACCACCTCCCGTCTGCCATACAAGGAAGTGACGGGCGGGTGGCGTCTCTCTCATTCTGGGAGGATGTCATACGATGTCCTCCCACTCTAACTGCGCATGCGCACGCCCGGGGGCGCATGGCGTGATAATTGGTGGTGCGCTGTGTCCCTGGGACACAGCAGATCACAGTAAAGAGCTGATGACACAGGATCTGTCATGTGATCAGTTGTTTCCAATCAAAGCTGATCGCAAGTAAGCAGGAAATGCTGGTTATCAACAGTCCTCTCCTCCCACTGACAGTGCATGAGGAAAGGAGAGCCGGTAAGCGGCATTCCTCAGAGGGTACATCTACACTGATCATCAGGGCACTGATGGTCAGTGCCCTGATGATCAGTGTAGCCCCATCAGTGCCACCTGTCAGTGCCCATCAATGCTACATAACGGTGTCCATCAATGCCACATATCAGTGCCTACCAGTGCACATCAATGCCAACAAATAAAAAACCCAGTGGTGATTAAATACCACCAAAAGAAAGCTCTATCTGTCAAAAAAAAAAGATAAAAATTTAGTTTGGTTACAGTGTTCCATGACTGAGTAATCGTATTTCAAAGTGCAAAAGTGCTGAAAGCTGAAAATCGGCCTGGGCAGGAAGGGAGTAAAAGCGCTTGGTGGGCAAATGTATCCTTTCCAATCACTTTAACCAGTTGCCGAATGACAGCTACACTGCGGCCGGCCAGTTCTGGGAGGGCGTCATATGACGTCCTCCCAGAACACGCACTCCTGCGCACCCCGGGGGCACGCACCCGGCAATCTCCGTGATCGTTGTGTCCTATGGACACAGCTGATCACGTGATGTGGTAAAAGGCCAATCACAGCGGCCTTTTACCACGTGATCAGCCGTGTCCAATGACACACTGATCACAGGGAAATGCAACTGCCGGTTCTCGGCTGCACTTTCCTCATGCCTTCATGCCTTCAGATCATGATGAAAGTACTGCCGAGAACCGGCGGTTGTTAGAACAGGGATCGGCACTGATCATCAGGGCACTGTTGATCAGTGCCCTGATGATCGGTGCCCAGCAGTGCCACCCACCAGCTCCGCCCACCTGTGCCCAGAAGTGCACCCACCTGTGCCCAGCAGTGCAACCACCTGTGCCCAGGAGTGCCCACCAGTGCCACCCAGCAGTGCCACACACACCTGTGCCCAGCAGTGCCCACCAGTGCCACCCAGCAGTGCCACACACCCCTGCCCAGCAGTGCCATCCAGAAGTGCCACCTATCTGTGCCCAGCAGTGCCACCCACCAGCTCCGCCCACCTGTGCCCAGAAGTGCACCCACCTGTGCCCAGCAGTGCAACCACCTGTGCCCAGGAGTGCCCACCAGTGCCACACACACCTGTGCCCAGCAGTGCCCACCAGTGCCACCCAGCAGTGCCACACACCTGCCTGTGCCCAGCAGTGCCATCCAGAAGTGCCACCTATCTGTGCCCAGCAGTGCCACCCACTTGTGCCCACCCACCTGTGCCCACCAGTGCCACCCACCTGTGCCCATCAGTGCAGCCCAGCAGTGATGCCAGTCAGTGCCACCAGTCAGTGCCCAGCGGTTGTGCCAGTCAGAGCCCAGCAGTTGCGCCAGTCAATGCCTAACAGTGCCGCCAGTCTATACCTAGCAGTGATGCCAGTCAGTGCCACCTATCAGTGCTGTCTATCAGTACCCATCATAAGTGCCGCCTATCCGTGCCACCTCATTAGTGCTGCCTATCAGTGCCCATCAGTGCTGCCTATAAGTGCCCATCAGTGCTGCCTCATCAACGCACATCAGTGAAGGAGAAAAATTACCTGTTTGCAAAATTTTATAATAGAAGCAAAGAAACTATTTTTTTTTCAAATTTTTTGCACATTTTTTTGTTTATAGCGCACAAAGTAAAACACCCAGCAACGAGTAAATACCACCAAAAGAAAGCTTTATTTGTGAGAAAAAAATGGTTAAAATTTCATATGGGTACAATCTTGCATAACCGCGCAATTGTCAATCAAAGTGCGACAGTGCTGAAAGCTGAAAATTGGCCTGGTAAAGAAGGGGGTATAAGTGCCCGGTAGGCAAGTGGTTAATCAGAATCTTGCATGTTATGTTGTATTAAAGTGTATCCACATCCAAGAAAAAAAATGTACGACGCTGATGCTTACTAGTGCTGAGGTGGCTGCATTCGTTTTTAGTAACATACTATCTGTCCTAGGGTGAGGTTGAAGCTGGCTATACACTAGTAGATTTACAATATTATATTCGTCTGAAAATTCTTTGTAGATTTCATGACTGGATGAATATTGTTCAATAGTACTTCAAAATTTAGTTTGCTTTTAACATTTGATTTTGGTACAAATGGAGTTTCCTGAACAAGAACCTCAATCACAATAGAAATTTGTTTATTCGAGAAAACATTTCCATCCTGCTCACCATTGACAAGAATGGATGTTGATTTGACCCCACTAATGATTATATAATTGAACAAACATCCTTAAAGTGATATTAAAGGCTAACTTTGCTCCTTATTGATGCTGGTTTTCCGAATGATGACAGAATCTTTTAGGTTCCCTTATGACACAATTCTATCTGTAACATATGTGGATTGGAGCTCATTTTCAAGCTGTGCATGGTGTTGTTACTGGTAAATAAAGCAGAATTACCACACGTCTGAGCACCAGGAACCAACAATGCCTTTTAATTCATTTTTAATATTCAAAGCAAACGCCCCCATCCATCCAAGTCTCCGTGTTTTGTTTTGCTGATAATTCACTTTTAAAAAACACCCCCCTAGCATTTCTGGCCATGGCCATCTTGAGTAAGGGCAGATGATTCATGTAGCATTTACTTGCTGGAATCCATCTGCCCTTAGCTCAGGCATGCAGGCAGGAAGGTGTGCTTAGTTGAGAAAGCTTCTCCTCACCTCCTGAAAACTCCAGGGATGTATGACATAATTTGCCTAGACAAGAAACCAGGAGGTAACTGAAGAAATGTAAAAAAAAAATAAGTTTAACCTCCCTGGCGGTATTCCCGAGTGTAGCTCGGGGTAAAGTTTTAGTCCCTCCTGCAGTGTCCCCGGCAATGTAATCCGGCAGATGCCGACATCTGTCATCTGGGTTCTGTCCCTTGCAAGCGTCGGGACGTACGGGGGACGGAAATTTGAAAATGACAAAAAGTGACATTCACTAAAATCACTAAAATAAGATAGTAAAACATTACTGTATGAAACCATTTCACATACATTTTGTCCCGAGTGCTTTGTCCTGTGCCCTGCCTGCATTTTTACTGTTCTTTCTGCCTGGAAACTGAGAAACGTCCATGGCGTCCAAAAAGCGTCCCTTTAGGTCAAAAGCGGTTTTAGACCGGCTAGAGAACAGCGATAGTAAATCAGAACTATTTGCAGAATTGAGTGATAATGATTCGTGGGGAAATTCGTCATCAGACACTGAAAACGATTTTGCGACTTTGCTCAGTGATGTGTGAACTTGGCGCTATATTTCAAATTTCAGTGTTTTTGGTTTGATTATATTATTGAAAAAAATGTATTATTATATTATTATTTTTTATGATTATTTATTAAATTATAATTTATGATTTCGTGTTTCAAGTTTTATCCTACCCGGGATGTTTACTAGACTCTTGTTCGGACAGATTTCAGTGGGTTATTCCTAAAAATTATAGGCCTACAATAAAAAAAAATACATATTTCCATGCAAAAAAATGTACCGCTTTGAGCACAGAAATATGGACATAATCAGACCGCTAGGGAGGTTAAAACAAGTAAATATGATATACTCTTCTATCTATTTACTAATGCTAGCAGCATAAGGATTAAAAATAGGCAATGTCGATTGAGTGAGCTCCCACTTTAAGCTCTTCCTTTCTTCTTTTAGGATTCTCTTTCTTCCCCTGCCTCTTCCCTTCTTCTTCCCTTCCGGTTTCAGTAGTGCTCTCTTATCCCTCCTTTTTACTTTTCTCTACTAGACTTTACTGGCTATGTTGGAAATGGTTTACCTCAGGGATGTTGGAATCCTATCGCCCGACACCTGGGACATGTAGTTCCGGGTGCCGGGCAGGTAGTTTGTTTCTACCTTTAGCACTGCTGCGGGCAAGCAGCAGGGCTCATCTGTCAGGTTAAGCAATCTGTGGCAGCGCTGCCGCTGATTGCTTCACACAGTGCCAGCCTCTCCTCTCCCCCAGTGTGAGGTCTCCTGGGCTCCGCTTGCCCATCTGCGGGCCCGGCTCACCGTTGGCTAGAGGGGAGGGAGAAGAGTGGACATCAGCATCAGCAGATCACTGGTGCCATGCAGGACTCCTGCAGACTGTCAATATAAGCTGTCTGCTCGTACACTCATATATCATACAGGCAGGCAGTTTCATACTTACAAGAAGAATCAATGAACTGCCAGAGTGCTCAGCAGCGCCCTGATAGCTCACTGAGAACTACAAGCCAACATTCAAAAAGAAGCAGTAGTTAATTAATTCACAGAAGTCTGTGAATGAATGACGTGGCCATGTGGGCAGAACCCTGCATGGCTGGGCTCTTTTCATAAAGTGACAGCTGGAATGGGGAACTTCTCTCCATACTGCTATCACACAGAGGACTTGGACCGCCGAGCCGCTGCAGGAGCAGGAACACCCTTTATAAAGGGTGGAACATATAACATGTTCCTGAAGGTGAACTTATCCTTTAACTTAATTAACTAATTATTTAAATTAAGTTTGGGCAATCTATGGGTATCTTTGAAGGTAGATGATGGGTTAAGTTGACCTCTCCTTAAATTTGCGAATGTCTACTGTCCTTCTGAAAGAACAACAATGGTTCGGGTGTATGCAGAAGACACAAAAATTCAAGCATGTGTGATCATTAGTGTAGGTATTCATGTGTTGTACCAAAAAATGTATTTCTGTCATTAAACTTTTAAAGTATAACTGGAGGAAAAACTTATATTTCTAGTTTTGAATACAGTGGAGAAGGAATAGAACATCTGCCAGATTTGTACTGCTGCCTGTGGGACCACTGGGAAGACGTAATCTTACTATTTACAGTTGTCACCATGATTGTCCAGAGGGAACACCTGTCTGGTGTTCATTCTCAGAGGAAGGATTTCTCCTAATTTCGGGAGATTTCCACTTAATTCCCATTATCTATGCAAATTAAAAGTTCAGGAAAATATTTAAATCTGACACTGGTTTTAACCCTTATCACACTATCTGTAATCTAGAAAAGAAAAGCTGTAGTTGAAGTTACCCTTTAACTGATGCCTGACCATTACCTACAATTCAACTGTCATTGGATCTGTGTAGATAGGCTTTGGCTTGTAATGATGGCATCAGTTTGAGATCCTTCTGAGAATATTCAGAATCTATTGACATGTGCCTTTAACCAGCAGTTGACCTGCTTCAAGTGGGTTTTGCATTAATCTAGTATGAGAATGCAAATCCTGTTTACAGTCAACAAAATCCCTTTGAAACAGTCTCAAACACACATGTACAAGTGACCATATCTATGCATTCTGCATATTTCTGCATCACCTTGGCCACCTGTTATTGGCTTGAAAAATTCAAATTCACCAATAAACCCCCTTGCCGAAGATCCACTGCAAAAATAAATTTTATAGAGATTTCAAGTAGTAAATAGATGTCGTAACTGACACTAGATTCTAACAAAGTCAAACAATGGATATTTGATGTGCCTCATTACGGACATTAGCCAGCTTTCAGTTATAATTTTCAGCCTTATTAAATGCCAATCTCATAGTCTTGTGTTTGCCAGATGACTGATAAACTGTATGTACAGTGGATATAAAAAGTCTACACGCCCCTGTTAAAATGTCAGGTTTCTGTGATGTAAAAAATTACAAAGATAAATCATTTCAGAACTTTTTCCACCTTTAATATAATGTATAAACTGTACAACTCAGTTGAACAACAAACTGAAATCTTTTAAGTGGAGGGAAGTAAAAATAAAAAATAAAATAAAATGGTTGCATAAGTGAGCACACCCTTAAACTAATACTTTGTTGAAGCACCTTTTGATGTCATTCCAGCACTCAGTCTTTTTGGGTATGAGTCTATCAGCATGGCACATCTTGACTTGGCAATATTTGCCCACTCTTCCTTGCAAAAACACTCCAAATCTGTCAGTTTGCGAGGACATCTTCTATGCACAGCCCTCTTCAGATAACCCCACAGATTTCCAATCGGATTCAGGTCTGGGATCTGGCTGGGCCATTCCAAAACATTAAACTTCTTCTCGTGAAGCCATTCCTTTGCTGATTTGGATGTATGCTTTGGGTCATTGTCATGCTGAAAGATGAAGTTCCTCTTCATGTTCAGCTTTCTAGCAGAAGACTGAATGTTTTGTGTCAATATTGACTGGTACTTGGAACTGTTCATAATTCCTTCTACCTTGACTAAGGCTCCAGTTCCAGCTGAAGAAAAACAGCCCCAAAGCATGATGCTACCACCACCATGCTTCACTGTGGGTATGGTGTTCTTTTGGTGGTGTGCAGTGTTGTTTTACCGCCAAACACATCTTTTGGAATTATGGATAAAAAGTTCAACCTTGGTTTCTTTGTAAGAAAAGGCTTCCGCCTTGCCACTCTACCCCATAGCCCAGACATATGAAGAATATGGGAGATTGTTGTCACATGTATCGCACAGCCAGTACTTGCCAGATATTCCTGCAGCTCCTTTAATTATTATTATTTCAGGTACTTGTATAGCGCCATCAATTTACGCAGTGCTTTACATATATATTGTACATTCACATCAGTCCCTAACCCTCAAGGGATGTACAATCTAAGGTCCCTAACTCACATTCATACATACACATACTAGGGCCAATTTAGGCAGGAGCCAATTAACCTACCAGCATGTCTCTGGAGTGTGCGAGGAAACCGGAGTACCCGGAGGAAACCCACGCAGGCACAGGGAGAACATGCAAACTCCAGGCAGGTGGTGCCATGGTTGGGATTTGAACCAACGACCCTAGCACAGCCAGGCAGAAGTGCTAACCATTTAGCCACTGTGCTGCCCAGTAATGTTGCTGTAGGCCTCTTGGCAGCCTCTAAACCAGTTTTCTTCTCGTCTTTTCATCAATTTTGGAGGGACGTCCAGTTCTTGGTAATGTCACTGCTGCGCCATATTTTCTCCACTTGATGATGACTGTCTTCACTGTGTTCCGTGGTATATCTAATGCCTTGGAAATTGTACCCTTCTTCTGACTGATACCTTTTAACAATGAGATCCCTCTGATGCTTTGGAAGCTCTTTGCAGTCCATGGCTTTTGCTGTAGGATGCGACTAAGAAAATGTCAGGAAAGACCTATTAGAATAGCTGAACTTTATTTGGGGTTAATCAGAGGCACTTTAAATGATGGCAGGTGTGTACTAACTCCTATTTAACATGATTTTGAATGCGATTGCTTAATTCTGAACATAGCTACACTTTTTTTGTTTTTTAATGTTTACTTCCCCCCCCCTAAAAGATTTAACTTGTTTTTTCAACTGAGTTGTACAGTTTATAGATCACATTAAAGGTGGAAAAAGTTCTGAAATTATTTATCTGTCTCATTTTTTTACATCACAGAAACCTGACATTTTAATAGGGGTCTGTAGACTTTTTATATCCACTGTATGCTGCCTTAGTCTTTGTAACGTAAAGTGGAACTGGACTGCATCTGGGTACCACAAACTAAAAATGCTATAATTCATTTGTAATTTTCAAAACAAACTCCTCCATCTATGTCTCCATGCTTTATCATTCTGAATCATTTTGAAAAACATTTCCTGGCATTTCTGGCAGTTGCCATTTTGAGTAAGGGCAGATGATTCATGTAGCAATTGCTTCCTGGAATCCATCTATCCTTAGCTCAGGCATTGGCTGAGCTGAGAACCCTCCCTCCCGTCCTGAAGACTCCTGGGATGTATGACACCATTTGCCTAGGCAAGGAATAAGCAGGAAGTAAATGAAAAAATGCTACGAAAAAGGTTAAAGTAAGTAAATTTGATATACTTTCCTATCTATTTACTAAGGCTAGCAGCATAATGATTAGAACAAATCCATGTTGATTGAGAGAGTGAAGTTCCGCTTTAAGTTGGCCATACATAGTTGCATGTTTGGTTGAACACTCTGAAAAATCATTCATAAGAGTATTCAATCTTGCCATCATTGAACCTACTAATTTTGTTAGAAGGACCTAAAATGTTTCATCCAGACCAGCTACTTGAATGGATTTCCAGGCATATTAAAGTAGGTTTCTTTAATTGCTTGTAAAATTAACAGAAGAATAATGCAAAGTGAAGTTTATTTAAAGTTATATATTACATTTATATATACACTTGTGTCTGCTTATAAATCTAGTGTATAGATAATTCATATATTCTGATAACATACATAATCATTTAAAGGAATGAATGCTTGTAACAATGAAAGTTCTAATTCCAGATGAAATAACGTGCACTACAATAAGTACATTTTCTTCCTACATTTTCCAACCGCTTTCACACTTAGAATCTTGTTTGTTCAGATAAAAAACAAGAAACGCTCCATCTTTCTATAATTTGTTCCAATTAACCATTATAAAAATAAATGCACGGTACGAAAAAAAGAAATTAACATTTTCTAACAAAATTCTAACCGTGTAAATATGGCCTAAAGACGCAGACCCCACCAACTGCAGCAACTAATCATAGATGACCCAGCAATGGAGTAGACACTCCATGAAAAGGTATAGAAAAATTTATCCAGGGTGAAAGGCCACATTTTCACAATCCTATTACATGAGACAACCCAGAAATTGTGCTACACGATGCTTTGGGAAACGATCTGAAAAAGACCGTTGGATCTTCTATGTGGCACAATACTGTATATCTAGTCTCAATTAACACAACCGCAATAGAAGCAAATAATAAATTAACACCCAAATAGTATCTAGTCACTACAAAAATTGCTCAATTTATTTCAGCGATATCTTCAAAATGTTTTTGAGGATGCACAGTCGAGGGCACTATGTTTCACATATAGTGGTTGTGCCCGAAAGTTCAAAGGTTTTGGACTAGGGTTTATACCCTCCTCTACACTGTGTAACCTTGAGTCATCACCCTCAGGGGATCAAGAAAATTATTGTTGCATATGTTTCTGGCTGTTGAAATAGCTGTAGCTAGGAGCTGGTAAAAGTTATAGATCCCCCTGCACTTAGTCAAGGACAAACTTAACTGGATCATGGTGAATGACATGCTGTTCAGCATTTTGAATAACTCACAGACCAAAGTTAAAGCTGTTTGGGACCTGTGGATTTGTTTTATCTCACCTTCATAACCCATACAGAGCTCCTACTGTACTATGAATCCTTATTCTTCCTTCTCAATCCCCTCTACATCCCTTCCTTATGTTTTTTGTAGAAAAATAGTATATTAATGCAATTTCACAACATACTGTATATTGCTGTTGTAGAGATACTTTGACATTGCATACAGAGACTAAAAAAAATTATCTTTAAAGTGGAAGCAAAAAAGGGTAGCGCCATCTAAGTGCAGAAAAGCAACAATTTTTATTAAGCTCATAAGTTGGCAACTCACATGTTAAAAACTGCAACTTGCTTATCAAAAGGGTAAACACAACTGCCTTCCTAGCTGCAGGATCCCACTGTGCAAAAGCAGCCTTTGCTGTGTCTCTGTATAGATATTGCAGCAGCCAGAGCCAACAACCAGAGCCAGGAGGTGGAAGAGTACTGCAACCCAGCTTGGAGTGCACTGCCAATGCTGGGGCGGGAGTGACGTCTGTCCAGGGACACAGAGCTGTGTGTGAATGTGGCTACGTGTCACGGAGCATGCGTGCTCCTTCCTCGAAGGTCTGAGAAAGGATTACACATGCTCCATAACATGGTGCATGGCGTGGTGACGTGTGACTTCAGCCCATTCAGTATTATCGGGCTGAAATCGCACTGCACAGAAATACATGCACCACATTCCTGTGCGATTCCTAGTGTGAACTGGCTCTAAAGCCAAACTCCAGCTAACACTTAAAGTAGAACTAGGGGAAAACTTTTTTTTTTCTTTTGGGATAGAGCAGCGGTCTCCAAACTTTCTAACCAAAGGGCCGGTTTTCTGTCCTTCAGACTTTAGGGGGGCCAGACTGTGGCCAGTGGAAGTAGAAAATGTTTTGGTGTCAGTGGAAGTAAACAATGCCCCATCTATGGTATTAGGGGGAAGAAAAGTGCCCCAGTGTTGGTGTCAGTGGGAGGAATAGTGCCCCATCATTGGTGTCAGTGGGAGGAAAAATGGCCCACTGTTGTTATCAGTGGGGAGAATAGTGCCTTTTATCAAAGAAGAGTGCCCCAAGGGCCGGATAAAGATAAGCAAAGGGCCACATCTGGCCCCCAGGCCACAGTTTGGAGACCACTGGGATAGAGTAAGGGACGGCATAACCCCTTTCAGGTTTTTCTGCTTTTTGTTTCCCATTGTGGAGATTCACCTTCACTTTCTCTCTCAGTCAAAGCAGGAAGTGAGAAGATCCCTACAAATTAAGGGTATCACTTGGGGACCCCCAGGTCACCAGAATTAGTGTCGCCATTGGAAGATTTCCTCTCTATTACTTTTCTGGGGACAACCCAAAATTTGGGTTCTTTCACTTTCAAGCTCTATGATAATGATAAACAGGACAAATAGAGAGGGGGAACCTTCTTAACGGGGACACAGACAGCAATAAAAACCCAACTGGTGTTCTAATCCATCTAAACTTTATCCAACACTAAAAAAAGTTTTGCCTTTAGTTATACTTTAAGCAGAGCAACACTGTTTTTTTCTCTTCTGAGGTTTTGCGTAAATAAATAAAAGCTGATCATTGCAAGCACCCTGTCAGTGGTAAATGATTTGTTTCAACCCTCTAACAAACTTCCTGGCAGGTGATAATACAAGAGAAAAATATGAAAACGAATGCAGCCGCCACACCAAGAATTAGTAAGCTAAAATATATTACATATTTGCTTTTGGATTTTGCGCAGCAGCTCTGATAAATATATTGCAAAAGAAAAACACAGACCCATCTGCAAAGTTTACTTTAAACATAAAGGCAAAACCAGCCAACAAGACTTGTGATAAGATACTCAACTCTGAATAGCACAAGTTGTTCTTCACTGTCAGCCATAACTAGGTGTATCCAGGGAACACAGATATTCTATTGTCAGGCTGTTTTAGAACATTTATCGCTAATATCGTGTGTTGTAGATAAGGGATGTCTGATTAGAAGGAACATTAGTTAATATTTAGCACCACAGCAATCTTAATTCTAACACCATAATAAAGGGAAGAAATTAGTAAAAGATCAGCTGTTGGCTTGAGTCATTGTAATTACAATGACACTCTGGGCTTACATAATAAGTTGTTCAAGGAAAAAGGGAAAGATATACATATAAAGTTCACCAAAAGTTACAATTAGATTGTCCAATTTCCTTTAGATCTAAGAAATAACTATGTAGCAAAAGGCAGGGCAAACATTAATACGTTTTTTTTCTTACACCAGCAAGCTGAATGAGCCTAAATGGCCACACTACTGAGAACCACTTTTATTGGAAAAAGGTATAACAAAACAGGTAAAAAACATCTTGAAAAGAGCAGTGGAGGAGGGAGGTAACCAGCTAACGCATTTTGCCCTATACCTGTGCTTACTCATAGCAGCCTCTAAAGATTTTTGGGACAGGGTAATGCCCACTGCTGAGGATATGTCAGTCTATGTTATCTGTTTGACAGCTACCAGCCAACACCTATCATGGCTGCTAGATGTCAAACCCAGCATTCCCTGACAGCTTTCACTAACATCTGGGAACCAATCACTATGTGAGCTATGGTATAAAGACCACATGCAAGATGAAGGATTCACTGAGAAAAAAAGGTCCAATCTTAGCAGTGTGTCTCTGTTTAATACATTAATTGTCTGGCACAAGTATAGTATTACAAAAATTATAAGTCAACTTAATATGAACATTTTTTTGTCCACTTGTCAAAACAGTTGTACCAAATGGAATCTTTATATGTCCTTGCAAAAATATAAACAATATGCGGGCAATTTAAAGTGGAGCTAAAGGGATCCAATGTCCCTGTCCATGGCAATGCCATCATCTTCTTTTGTGTACCGGTCTTTGGCCATCTTCATTGGCCAGAGCAGAATGACATCAGTCCTGCATGTGTGCAGAAGTCACTCATCCCAGCACACAGGAAACGGACCAGCACTGTAAGCTGAGTTGAGCATGCGCAGCTCAGTTTACATGCTGGAGATTGCTGTGGGCAGGTGTGGAGGTACATATTATTGCAGAAGGTACATTGTATGTCTCTCTTGTGATAATAGCTGGGTTGCTCACAGTCTGTCATAACCAATACTTTAGTTCCACTTTAATCATAAAGATAGAATCAAAGTAGTTGATGCACATGTAACTGATAAAATTGGTCTGTATATCTAAGCTTTGATTAACTTTGAACATAAATGCATTAAAGCTGGACTAAACCCACTGATTTATCTGTTTCGCAAAAGAAAGTTCAAGTTAGAAAGGTTCAGTAAATGTTATTTATGCTTTAATCAAATATAGCAATATCGTTTTCCGCAGTGTAATCATTTACATTCTGCCTTCTAGCACATGGGCAGTGCATGCTACATACAAAGTATACCTCTGGTAGTAACTGTCACAGATACCAGTGTGATGCCAGTCTTTTAGGTCCTCAGTTGCTTGGTGCCATTGCTGATCACAAGTCCATGACCATTGCGGATCGAAAGAGAAGCTAAGATTGCATCACCTTGGCACATAGGAGGATTTAGATCCATTTTTAGATAACCACTGCATAATACCTTGGCTTTAAAAGTTCGTCCTCCCTGCCTTCTAGTGGCATTATATTAAAAATATAGGCTGGTAATTGGATTGGATTGTAATAATTAGAGACCACTTTAATAAACTTTTTCTGTCGTGGGAATTAGCATCATATGTAGAGCTTTAATGGTTTCAGCCACTTGTAAAATCTTCTTTATTGTGGCTTCTTGCCAACTTTTATTTAAAGAATGTTCCGAAAAACACATGAGTTATTCTTGCAGGGTTATTTCAGCATCTTCCATAAGCAACACCAACATTTCACCAGCCTTCTGACTTCCACTTGCAGTACCACTTATGTGGCCTTGCAAGCTTCAGGTCCTTGTTTGTATCCTCTAGACGTTACTTACTCAGCTTTTCTGGTTCTCATCCCAACTCCTGGAGTGGAAATCTCTACTTCCTGGGTGGAGCCCTGGACTAATGCCAGCACCTATACTAAAGGGGCTGTACCTAATCATCCAATATACTGGTTGTCAGCAAACTGAGGACCCAGGGTTGGAGGCTTCATCTCAACCAATACTCTACAAAGCCTCTAGGCTTCAGGACCCATCAGTAATTTTTATTCCTGGAAACAAATTAAAATCCAGCCTTCTCCAAGTATCATTGAGCCCCTCAACCTGCATTGTTGATATACCTGGGTGCCACTAACTCCTCTTCACACCATGACAAGGCACAGCACTGTCACACTATCTATATACCCAATAATAGTACACATAAAACACACAATACATTGAAAAGCAAAATTATACATTGATGAATAATGTTTGAAAGACTTACCCTACATTCACAATTTGTAGATAACGATCTGGTAAGCTTGGCAGGGTTGAGATGAGATCACTGTCCTGTTGTAAAAAAAACCTGCATAAGTATGTCAGAAGTCTTAATCTTAGAAAAGACAATAACAATCACATGAACTTTGAGCCCTCAATGATCTGCATGGGAACAAGCCAGTTCACTCAAATTCTGAACATAGTATTTCCTACACACACACACACACACACACACTATTTAAAACTATGTGAAATGATCCATGATAAAAAATCCCTAAAATTCAGCATCTGAGTATAAACATCAATTTTCTGGCAAGTACACCGCTCAAAAAAATTTAAAGAACACTTTGTAAACACATCAGATCTCAATGGGGAAAATCTCATGCTGGATATCTGATATACTGATATGGACTGGATAATGTGTTAGGAACGTAAGGATGTTCCATTGTTTGATGGAAATGAAAATTATCAACCTACAGAGGACTGAATTCAAAGACACACTGAAAATCAAAGTGAAAAAATTATGCAGCAGGGTAGTCCATTTTGCTGAAATTTCATTGCAGCAACTCAAAATGGTACTCGGTAGTTTGTATGGCCCCCTCGTGCTTGTATGCATGCCTGACAATGTCGGGGCATGCTCCTGATGAGATGATGGATGGTGTCCTGGGGTATTTCCTCCCAGATCTGGTCCAGGACATCACTGAGCTCCTATACAGTATGGGGTAAAACCTGGCAGCGTCGGATGGACCGAAAAAATGATATCCTGCATAAAATCGCCACGAGGCCGGGCATTGTCGTGCACCAGGAGGAACCCAGTGCCCACTACACCAGTGTAGGGTCTGACAATGGGTCCAAAGATTTCATCCCGATACCCAACGGTAGTCAGGGTGCCATTGTCTAGCCTGCAGAGGTCTGTGCATCCCTCTATGGATATGCCTCCCCAGACCATCACTGACCCACCACCAAAACAGACATGCTGAACGATGATACAGGCAGCATTATGTTCTCCACAGCTTCTCCAGACCCTTTCATGCCTGTCACATGTGCTCAGGCTGAACCTGCTCTCATCTGTGGAAAGCACAGGGCGCCAGTAGCAGACCTACCAATTCTGGTGGTCAATGACAAATGCCAATCGAGCTCTATGGTGCCAGGCAGAGAGCACAGGCCCAATTAGAGGATGTCGGGCCCTCAGGCCACTCTCATGAAGTCTGTTTCTGATTGTTTGGTCAGAGACATTCACACCAGTGGCCTGTTGGAGATCATTATGTAAGGCTTTGCTCATCCTGTTCCTCCTTGGACAAAGGAGAAGATACCGATCCTTCTAATGAGTTAAGGACCTTCTACGACCCTGCCCAGCTCTTCTAGAGTAACTTCCTGTCTCCTCGAATCTCCTCCATGCTCTTTAGACTGTGCTGGGAGACACAGCAAACCTTCTGGCAATAGCTCATACTGAAATGCCATCCTGGAGGAGTTGGACTGCCTGTGCAACCTCTGTATGGTTCAGGTATCGCCTCATGCTACCAACAGTGACACTGACCCTAGCCAAATGCAAAACTAGTGAAAAACAGTCAAAACAGATGAGTAGGGAAAAAATGTCAGTGGCCTCCACCTGTAAAACCATTCCTGTTTTGGTCATCTCCTCATTGTTGCCCATCTAGTGCACCTGTTGTTAATTTCATTAACACCAAAGCAGCTGAAACTGATTAACAACCCCCTCTGCTACTTAACTGACCAGATCAATATCCCAGGAGTCTAACTGACGTGATGCAATACTCTGATTCAAAAGTGTTCCTTTAATTTTTTTGAGCAGTATATTTTGAATACCAAACATGGTGTCATTCTCACTGGTTGTAACTCCAAACAAGATGGCACCTGATCAAAACTGTAATGAGATAAACCCATTTTGGTCTTGAGGTTTTCTGTATGGAGGTCTGAGAGGTCAAAGCCTCAGTATGCTTGATCCAGTGCATGTAGTCTGCTAAAGTTCATCCAGTTGCACTGCTGACTGAAGCCATCAGTCTGCTGCAGGCAGGAAGAGGCAATTTCTCCATGTACTCTCCCACAGTATCAGTGCATTGTAGCCCTTTGTGCAAGTCACAAGGTGAGATACAGCAAGGGGTGGGGGGAAACTTAGCCGAATACTCAGGCCCACAAAAAGCCAAGAACATATAGGCTACTCCACAGACATATGACGGTTAATATGACTGCATCATCCCGGGATGGCATCTCAGTCCAGTAAGTAAATGCCAACTCTGGAAGATGCAAGAATAAAGAAGAAGATGGCTTTCTTGGGAGTAACAAAATAAAAGTATAGGGAAGAGTACTGTTATCTACTTAATATGCAACCAATATCTTTAGATCTGACACATACACATGGGTCAGTATGTCTGGGCAAAAATAAATAAATATTCAGTACATCTCAGCAATGTCTCAGCACACAAACATTTTACTATTTTGTCTTTTTAAAAATGCCGCAAGTACAGTAAAATATCCATTCATCTGCTCGAAATCCATGAGCTTCTATCCTTTTGCTTGAGCTGACAATACAGTGGGGTGGATTTACTAAAAGCACCACTGTTTTCCATCATCCAATCATATGCAAGCAAAATACTGTTTTTTAAAATTTTATTTTCCTTGCACCTGATTGGGTATTCTTTAAGCTTCACCACATGCAATGTGTTCTGGGGAAATAATGGGTTCTGGGGAAATTGAGTGCAACGTCACTTGCAAAGTGCACAGTCTATTTGCCTTTAGAAAGTATAGCTAAACACAAAACTTTTTCAGTTTTGGATACAGTGGAGAGGGATAGAACCTCTTTCATGTTTTTACTGTTTCTGTACTTTACCCTTGGGAGATTCACCCTCCCTGATAGTTCTGTTTACCATTTCTATTAACAGTTAAAGATAAAGAATGCCATATTTTGCTTCTCACCAGAACAGGAGTGAAATGGAAATCCTCCATTAGGGTCATTAGTTCTGGTGATGCTGATGTCAACCAGGGATTCGCTCACGTTGGAGGGATTTCTTCTCACTTCCTGTTTAGGCGTTGGACAGGAAGTAAAGGGAACACTCCCAATGTGCCACAGATGGCAGAAAAACCCTCTCTTATTCTTTCCAAAAATTTAAAAAAAGTTATGCCTTTAGTTCTACTTGAAATTACAAGCAATTTTGTCAGCTCTGCCCAATTCCCTTCACATGGACTACAAAACATCTCTCCCTCGTCTCATAACATAAGGAGGATGGTATTCTATAATCCAGCAGAGAAAACTCAAATGGGACCTACAGTCATGGCCAAAAATATTGGCACCCCTGCATTTCTGTCAGATAATGCACCACTTTGCCCAGAAAATTGTTGCAATTACAAATGTTTATTTCTTTTGCTTGTATTAGTATGAGACAAAAAAGTGGAGAAACAAAAAGCTAAATCTGACACATTCCACACAAAACGCCAAAAATGGACTGGAAAGAATTATTGGCACCCTCAATTTAATATTTGGTAGCACACCCCTTGGAAAAAAAAACTGAAATCAATCACTTCCTGTAACTATGAATGAGTTTCTTATACCTCTCTACTGGAATTTTGGACCATTCTTCTTACACCAACTGCTTTCTTACACTGGGTGTGACGGTCGCGGCATCACACCCCAGCCCTTCTCACCAAACTTGTGACCGAAGGAGTAGCCAATCTAAAACCGCGTTGTCACGTGCCTAACAATGCCACGCCCAGCTGCACCCTGCACAAAGATTTTCCAGCTAATGGACCACAATCTGTGTACGTGCAGCCTGGGAGCGATTGTTACTGGGTCAGGATAATTACACAATTAACCCTTCAGACTGCCACCACCTGCTTTTTGTACAGAGAAAGAGGAAACTCGGCAATATCAGCAATAACACTATGATGGTTGTATAATCGTCTGTATACCACTGTCACCGCAGGCAGGGTATACAGAGGTTTAAACACACACAGTAGAGCTCTTCAGAGACAGGGGTTCTTAGTTTGCATAAAAGAGCTTTAGAAACAGTTCAAGACTTTCAGAAAGTAAGATTTATTACTAAAAGATCAAAAGGGTGCAATAAAAATATTTACAGAAAAAGATGTAGCCAATATATATATATATATATACACAGAGAGCAATAACACAGCAAAGTGATAACAGAAAGAAATTTAGGTAGGTAAAGTACTTGCTGTCAGCCTTGGTTTAAGCAGATCAAGTTTCAGAGCAGAAGGGCGCCTTATCTCCCAAAGTTAGTGCCGATGTTAAAAGGGAGAAACTTCAACTTAGCTCAACTCAGCTTAGCTCTGCTTCAAGCATAACAGCCTTTTTCTAGGAACTCAGCAGGGTGTCTCCCTGAAGCAGAGAACCAATCGCCTCATTTGGGGAGGGAGGTGTAGGTGGAGACCAAAATCCCTCACAAGTTGATATCATGACCCATAACTTACCCTAGGTGTGTTAAGCAGCCTTGCCACTAGTAGATTAATATGCAGGCGCATCTGCTTAACGTCTAGGTATGAAATATGACATACCTGCTGTGATGGTTAAGGAGATATCATTTTCTGCTCTCCTGTATATGTCAGCTAGGGAATGTAATATATCAGACAATTTGTATTTTATTTTTTTTTTCTAATTTAAATATTGATTGGTTTTTCATGTTATTACAAAAAATTTCATAAAAAGAAACACAATACATTTAAGTAGTCTTAACATTTCTATTTTACCCCTTCTAATAACTCTTTTCTTTCCCTCCCCTCCCCCCCCCCATTCCCCTCCTCTCTCTCTCTCCCTCCCTCCCCTCTGCAAGTTTTCCAGTCTCACGAGGCCCAATCACTTTAAATAACTTCCTAATTTAAGATTTTCTATATTTCTCTTTCACTTTTGATTTTTCCCATTTTTCCCATCTCGAATAGTATGTTCCCAGCCTATCTTCCTGCATATAGTAAGATTTTTCCATTTTACTGATCTGATTTACTCTGTTGATCCAGTCTTCCTCCTTCGGCACCTCTGTTTTCTGCCAGAACTTGGGTATCAACCCTTTTGCAGCATTTAAATAATACCATACGCCTGATTCTTTATATTTATTTACTGTTATCTCAACGTTATGTAGAAGACACATCGTTGGGTCTAACCCTATGTCATTTCCAGTTATTATTTCTATCAATTTAACTATTGTTTTCCAAAAAGCCTGAATTTTCGGACATTGCCACCACATGTGAAACACTGTGCCTATCTCTCCACATCCTCTCCAACACATTTTTGAATTCTCCCCACTCATCCTGTGCTCAATACTTGGTGTAATGTGCCATCGTGTCAAACATTTATAATTAACCTCCACTTCTCTCATACTAACGTTCTCATGTGTCAATCTAAATATCTTTTTCTATTGATCCTCATCTAACACCACCTCCATATCTCTTTCCCACTTCGTTATAAAAATTAACTTTGTGTCTGTGTCTAATTCTGTGAGTATTCTATAAATTTTAGCAATACCATGTTTCCCATCTCTACGTGTTTCTAACAACCTTTCAAACATATTCCACTCCTTCTTTAATCTCAAGGGTTTTGGTAATTTCCCAATAAAGCATTTTAGTTGGTGATATTTCCACTCATCTATTCTAATAAAAATATCTCCCTTCTTCTCTTTAAGTTCTTTAAATGTTCTCAATTTCCCCTCTACCAGTACATCTCTCAGTTGGACATCTTCCCTCTCAAACCATCTCCCTGATATCTCATCTTTTCCTGGGGGGAAATAATCAGTATTTGCAAGAGGCATTAATATAGAGTTGAATTCCCATTTCATATTTTTGTGTAAATTATCCCATACCCTTAGAACATTTAAAGTGTAATTACTTGTGTTTTCATAAATTTTTCTAAAATGTGCTGGAATCCATATCATCTTACTCAAACTAATCCCACTCAGTGCATTTTCAATTTTTACCCAACTCTTCCCCTTCTGGTTAAATGTCCAATCATAAATTCTTGCTAAAATTACTGCTTTATAATATCTCTTGACGTCGGGTAGTCGCATTCCCCCTTTTTCTTTAGTCCTACTCAGTGTTTCGTATGATATTCTTGGTTTTTATTCCTCCAGATATGTCTTGTTAACATTTTTTTTATTATCTTAAAAAAAGCCTCTGGGAGTTTGATCGGAACCATTTGGAATCTATACAGTATTTTAGGTATAATTACCATTTTAACTAGGTTTATACGTCCTATCCATGATGGGTTTCCTCCTAATATTTTCAATTTTTCCTTAGTCTATTTATTAAGGAAATATAGTTTAATCTATACAGTTGTTTATAAGAGATAGCGAGTTTTATCCCTAGGTATTTTAAAGCTTTTTCTCTCCATATAAAGGGGAATTCTTTTTGTAACTTTTCCTTTTCACTCTTTAATATATTGATGTTCAGGATCTCTGTTTTTGTTGGATTAATTTTTAAGTTTGATAGTTCCCCATACTCCTTCAAAAATTTCATTATATTTGGTAATGTTATTCGGGGGTTACCTACATAGAATAATAGGTCATCTGCATAGGCCGCTACTTTGTGTTCTATATTTTTGATCTGGATTCCCTTTACAGCACCACTATTCCTTATCATTGACAACAAAGGTTCCAATGACAAAACATATAGCAGGGGGGACAGAGGACAGCCCTGTCTTGTTCCATTGGACATCCCTATGGATTCTGATCTCTCTCCATTTACCGTAATAATTGCGGTGGGCTCCCTGTATAATTTACCTATCCACTCATGCATTCTCTCTCCAATCCCCAACACTTCTAAGTTGTCCATCATGAAGCCCCAATCCACTCTATCGAACGCCTTTTCGGCATCAATCGACAGCAGCACCACCGGGGCTTTCCCTTTTCTACTTTTCTGGATTAGCATCAGAGTTCTCAACCCGTTGTCCCTACCCTCTCTCCCTGGGACAAAGCCCACCTGATCTCCATGGATCCATTCTGGCATTAGATCTTTCAGCCTATTTGCTAGCACCTTTGCGTACAGCTTAGTATCGATATTCAATAATGAAATTGGTCTATAACTAGAGCACTGAGAGGGGTCTTTTCCTTCCTTATGAATGAGTACAACATGGGCCTGAAGAGATTCTCTTCTACTCTCCATCCCTCCTCCCAGATTGTTCATATACTTCTTTAGCTTAGGTAACAGTATTTCACTATATTTTTTATAGTAATTAACTGTGTACCCATCCGGTCCTGGACTTTTTCCACCCCCCGTACTTCTTATTGCTGCTTTTATTTCATCTTGGGAAATTTCCACATCTAGGGAGTTCAGTTGTATTTCACTTAACTTTGGTAATCCTGCGTTTTTTAGGTCTTCCTTTTTTCTTTAATATCCTCTCCAATTTCTTTTGACGAGCTTTGGGGGCTAATATTATATAACTTTCTATAATACTCCGTAAATAATTTAATAATCTCTTTAGTTGAATATACCAACTAACCCTTCGGATTTTTTATCTTTTCTATATAATTTCTATTTTTCTTTTTATTCAAATCTCTCATTAAGTATTTTCCTGGTCTATCTCCCCATCTATATCTTTCACTTAGTACCTTATTATATACTCTTTTCCTCTCCTCTTCCATCAATCTCTCTAGCTCATCTTTTTTATCTATTAACTTCTGTTTTGTTTCTCTTGTCATTTTCTTCTTTTGTATCTGCTCCAAATCCATGATTTCTTTTAGGAGCCCACTGACCCTCTCTCTTCTTTCTCTTTTTTTCCTTGCTCCCATTGCGATCAGGATTCCTCTTACATATACCTTGTGACTTTCCCATACTGTAGCTGTCGATACTTCCCCTGTCTCATTCTCTTTAAAATATACCTTAATCTCTTCCCCAATCTTCTGAGCTATATCCTCGTCCAAAAGAAGGGCCTCATTTAGTCTCCATCCTAGGCCTCCCGTCCACCGTTTCCCCCATCCCATTTTCATTATGACAGGGGCATGATCTGAGAATGTACTCATCTCTATTTCTATTTTAACCAACGGTTCTATAAGTTGATGATCTATTAGGATATAGTCCAGTCTCGAGTATGTCTCATGTGCATTGGAGAAGAAGGTATAGTCTCTGTCTTTCATATGCATTATTCTCCAGGTGTCCACCAGTTGGTACTCGTGGATCGCTTTTTCAAAGCTCTCAGAGACCTACCACCTTCTCTCTGCACAGGGGAGGTTGTATCTTTTTGTGGGTCCATGCAGAGATTTAAATCTCCTGCTACTATCAAACGCCCTCTTTTAAAGTCCATCAATTTTTTCAGCAGACCCTTCAAATAGCTCTCCGGTTTTTTATTAGGGCAATATATATTGGCTAACGTGCACTCTATTCCCTGTAATTTACCTTTCAAGAACAGGAATCTCCCCTCCGGATCGGTCTTTCTATCTTCCACCTCAAATCTGATGTTCTTTGCCAACCCTATTGCCACCCCTTTTGCTCTTTTAATTGGAGAGTCAGCATAATACCATGTTGGATAATATTTGGATTTTAATTTCACATTTGACTTTATCTCGAAATGTGTTTCCTGTAAAAATACCACTGATGTTGCCCTATGGTGTAGCTCTTTAAACAACTTAAATCTTTTCCCAGGGCAGTTCAACCCATTCACATTATATGTTATAACCTGTATTTCTTCCATCCTTCTTAATTCTGTCTATCTCTCTTCTAACTCGCCTCCTCCTTTTAGGCGCTACTATCTTGCAGAATATTAGCCCAACCTCCCCTCCCCCTGCTCTCTCCCACCCTAACTCCCTTGCCCACCCCCGCCCCCACCCCCCAATCCCCATCTCACCCCCCCCACCTCCACCCCCCCTTCCTTATTTTTCCCCTACCCATTTTTAGGCTTACAACCTGCCTACAAATCATTTGTGGATCCAATTCCACGATTGATTTAAATTTTTTGGGAGTAAGCTCCGCCCATGGACGGCTACCTCTCCTCCGACCTCCCCAGATCCCCTCTCTCTGTCAATTGGGCTTGACAATAACCTTTATTCCCCCCCTTAACCGGAGCTTCCTGAAGGGCTTCCACAACGACAGGGGTGGGGCAGGGGTGGATGGGAGAGAACAAAAAAAAAAAAAAAGGAAAAAACATATTATTTACTTAATTCTCCCTCCCTTCTCTCACCAACCCCTGGACCTCCCTCCTTCTCCCCCCCCCCCCCCCACCCGCTGCCAGTTCTATTTCTTGTATCAGCCGTAACTCCTTTTCCTTCTTCTTCTTCTTCCCACCCAGCTATCTCCACTCTTTGCAAGTCCAGTCTATCACAAAAGTCTCTCAGTTCTTCCGGGAATCTCAGATAAGCTGTAACCCCATTTTTCCATCCAATTAGAGATGCTGCATTACCCCATCTATACTGCACATTCTGATTTCTCATTTGCTCCAACAGGGGTCTCAGGGATCTACTCCTCAAAAGAGTCTCTGATGTTAAATCCGCATAAATTTGGATAGTCAAGTCTCCATATTTAATTACTGATCTTCCCTTAATCTTCTTCCATATCTCCTCTTTGACCCCAAATTTTTGGAACTGGACAATTATATCTCTCGGTCTTTCTTTCTCATTAGCTTGTTTGAACTTTCCTGTTCTGAACACTCCATCTAGTTTGATCCCGTCTGTTTCAGGTCTGTCTCTTATGAAATTTAAAATTTTATTAACTAGTTCATATAATGTTTCCCCTTTTGCAGACTCTGGGATTCCTCGTACTCTAAGGTTACTCCTTCTTTCTTTATTTTCTTGAATTTCCATCCTATAGAGCATTTTTTTCTGAGTTTTTTCCAGATGGATTGTTTTTTTCCATAGATTATCTATGGTTTGGGCCTGGGTTTTAACTTTCTCCTCTGTTTCTTCCATTCTCAATATCAAATGCCCTAAATCAATTCGAATAGCTGTCATTTCATGTTTTATCATTTTCTCCAGATTTTGAAACATTTCTATCATCTCCTTCTTATTTAATACTTGTAGTTCACCATCACGATCTTGTTTCCCCAAGCCAACCGCTATTTGTTGGTTACAGGAGCTATTCATATCCAGTGATAATCTAGGACTATTTCCTAAGCTAGTGTCCATTTCCTCTTTTGCACTTGCGCCTTGGGCCCTTTCTGGCGTAATATTTCCATGTGATGTAAATTTCTTTATCGTGCCTGTTTGAGACCCTTTGAGCCCTGTTCCCTTGGGGCCTTTATTCTTCATATTCTCTATATGTCTTTTGTCTTCTATATTCTCTAGATGGGGTTATACCGCTCCTTTATGATTTGTGGACCAGATATACTTATGATTTTTCCTTATTTTTTGTTCTCCTAAAGCACCTAGGGCTCTTCTTTTGTTCTCTTCTAGACCCAGGGAATCCTCCCCTCACCTCCTTAGCCCCTTTGTCCCCCACTGTCACTTAGGGGTCTATTACGCCACAAGCTCACATCAGCTCTCACTCACCCCGACTGCGGCTCCAGGCTTGGATGTAGGTCCTTCACATCAGCTCAATCCTGGGGGGGAGTCCTCTGGGTCTCCAACGCTGTGCTTCGCTTTTTTCTCTAAATTTCGCCCCAGGGACGCAGGGTGGGTCTTCTGGTATTCCCGGGTCTCCCTGGCCCAGGATCAATCAGCCGGCCGAGGGTTATATTCAGCAGCAAGCCGGGGGTTATGAGCCCTAAAAAGCCGGTAACAGAGGAGCGGCAGCTCCCTGTCATATCAGGACGCCGGCCGGTCTCTGGTTTCCCCCAGAGATCCTCCGCGGCTGGTCACGTGCGCCCTCCACGTCACCTCACTTCCCAGCCGCTTGGATCTCTCTCTCTACACAGCGCCGGGGGAACCGGCACGTCTCTACAGCCTCCGTCTCACGGCCATCCCCGGCTCTCCGGGCTCAGCTCCACTGCCCTCCAGACTCCGGTGAGGCGATTTCTTTAGCGGGTCCCTAGGGAGGTCGGGAAGCGGGTCCTAGCAGCGAGCTAGAGCCACTCGCTCCCCACAGCCGCCATGTTCAGGCTCCTCCCCCGTGTCCAGACAATTTGTATTAAAGTGAGCCATCCGAATATGTGCTCCATATTTGTGTAATTATTTCCTATTTGTAGATATAAAATTATATGGGAAACTGGGTTTTTAAATGTAAGTATGTTTCACAGCTAGCTGGAATGTCTTTGAACTCAGTGAAGGACTTGGTTTATGGTTTTACAATCCTTTGTCAGCAAGAGTCTAGCAGGCTAATTGGGGTTTATAGCCATGAGCTCTCCCGCTGGGCCTTGATGCCTTTTTGAACTCAGCAACCAGGGACCACGTGTCACTCAACAGAGAGGGAGGGGGGATGAGGAAGCTGTTTTGGGAGTAGAAAATGATAGAAGATGGAGGCCTTTGCCAAAATGGAGGTTTGCCTCTATAGCTGTGTGCACAATTGCTACACTGGGCCCTACACTGCACCCCAAAATTCTTTTGTAGTCTTCAGATTTCATAATGCCATGCACATCCTCAAGACATCCAGTGCATTTCTGTTAGGATCAACAGATATTTTCTGTACTTTTGATTTTTTTCCCAAGAAAAAAATAAATCTTATGCTTTAAAGCGGACCTTCACCCAAAAAGGGGAAGTTCCGCATTTCTTCCTCCTCCCCCTTTGCCATATTTGGCACACTACTTTTTTTGGGGGGGGTGGGGGGGGGGTAGCGGGTACCTAGTTTTCAGAGGTACCCGCTTCCACTTCTTTGCCTAGGGGATTCCACCAGAAGTTCTCCCCTCCTCCACCTACAATCTTCTGGAATGCATCACAGGTTCCAGAAGGCCATGTGTCCACTCACATGGTGCAGCATGGCTCGCGCATATGCAGTGGGGAGCCAGCTGTGAAGCTGCATAGAGTTAGCTTCCCACAGTTAAGATGCTGACGCCAGGGACCCAAAGACCAGTGAAGAACTGGCCCGGGTGAGGATGGAGCTGGATCCTTGGATAGGTATGTGTCTGTTTATTAAAAGTCAGCAGTTACAGTTTTTGTAGCTGCTGGCTTTTAATTTTTGGAAATCAGGCTGAAGAACCACTTTAAGTAGTTAGTGGTATTGATTCAGTTTTTTTTACATCTATATGTTGTTATATAATGAGCATTCAAATACTGCTCTAGTTATAAGTGAGGAAAGTAATGCGAATTCCACAGTACACCTCAATGTGAACAAACTCCAGACCAGTAGGAACAATGTAGAATTTGCCTGTGTATGCTATATAAAAGAAAACATTTCTTTCTACTGGCACCCCTTCCTTTCCCTGGCATTACCTAGCTGACAGTGCAGACTTGCAGTCTTCTGTGGTATGCAGTTCTTAAGATTTTTATTCAAGTAAATACTTGAAAAATCACACTGAATGCTATGTACTGTTATCTGCTACCCTTCCGGAATCTTGGCTGAGGCGATCAAAGTGTAATTCAACCTTTCAATATGCTTGTAGGAATAACAGCAGTACTAACACAACAGAAATCTTAGCAGAAAATGTTGGTTATCTTCTTGACCGTTCCTTTTTTTCTACAAGAATGCGGAATACCATTTGGGTCTCTTGGTTCAATTTTTGAATGAACTAGTGCAACCACTGACAGTTAATAGCTGGCCATACACTAGTAGAAATTTGTTCAAAACATTCATTCTATTTTTCATTCATTAGTGGGTTCAAATTGACGTTTGTTTTCAATAGTAGTTCCAAGAAAATTCAAAAGAGCAGGATGGAAATTTTTTCTTGAATTAATACATTACTAATAGTTTTCATTTGGGAAAGTACATTCATTCCAAAAATCCAATGTTAAAAGCAAATAAAATGTTGAAATATTTTCGAACGACATTTGCCAAGTCATTGAATGTACTGAAAGTTTTCATACTAATGTTCATATGAATATTCTTATGCATGTTTGCTCAAAATTATTATTTTATTATTATTATTATTATACAGTATTTATAAAGCGCCAATAGTTCGCTCAGCGCTGTACATTACAAAGGGAGACAGAACATGTGACAGAACAATACCAATACAATGCAAAACATGAGGGGATCAAGGGCCCTGCTCTTTCGAGCTTACAATCTAGGAGGGAGGGGATGGTGGTACAGGAGGAGATAGCTGTGGGGGATGGAGTGGTAGGATGAGTGGAGGAGGTCGGCAAGTTAGCAGGGGGTGGGGTAGGCTTCCCTGAAGAGATGGGTTTTCAGGGTGTGCCTAAAGGAGAGGAGAGTAGGTGATAATCTGATGGGTTGGGGCAGGGAGTTCCAGAGGATGGGTGACACCCTGGAGAAGTCCTGGAGACAGGCATGGGAGGAGGAGACCAGGGAACTAGAGAGAAGGAGGTCTTGTGAGGAGCGGAGTGTGCGTGCTGGGCGGTACTTGGATATTAGGTCGGTGATGTAGTTCGGGGCAGTATGGTGGACAGCTTTGTACGTCAGCATTAGGATTTTGAATTTGATCCGTTGCGCAATCGGAAGCCAGTGGAGGGATTGGCAGAGGGGGGTGGCAGAGACAGAGCGGTTGGAAAGGTGAATGAGTCTGGCAGCCGTGTTCAGGATGGACTGAAGAGGGGATAGCCAGCGGCGAGGCAGGCCAGTGAGGAGGGAGTTGCAGTAGTCGAGTCGTGATATGATGAGGGAGTGGATGAGCTGTTTAGTGGTTTCTGGGGTTAGGAACGTGCGGATTTTGGCGATGTTGCGGAGGTGGAGTCTGCACGAGTTTGTTAAAGATTGGACTTGGGGCTGGAAGGATAGGTTGGAGTCCAGAATGACACCCAGTACTCTGGCCTGCAGGGCGGGTTTGATGGTAGCGTTGTTGGATGTGACGGAGAAATCAATGGGGGGTGGTGTCCGGGCTGGGGGGAGACAAGAAACTCGGTTTTGGAGAGGTTCAATTTAAGGAAGTGGAGCGACATCCAGTCTGATATGTCGCTCAGTAGGTGTGTGATTCGGGCTGAGACCAAGGGGGTGAGGTGGGGGGTTGAGAGATAGATTTGTGTGTCGTCGGCATAGAGGTGGTAGTTGAAGCCGTGAGAGTGTATGAGTTGGCCAAGGGAGGAGGTATAGATGGAGAAGAGAAGGGGCCCGAGGACAGAGCCTTGAGGGACCCCAACAGAGAGGGGGAGTGAGGGGGAGGTGGTAGCATTATAGGTAACGCTGAAGGAGCGTTGTGACAGGTAGGATGAGAGCCAGGAGAGAGCAGAATCTCTGAGGCCGAGGGAGTGTAGTTTTTTGAGGAGGAGGGGGTGGTCGACTGTGTTTGGCCAGACTTTCTCTGGTAACCATAGGCAGGGCCGCCATCAGGGAGGGAGGGACAGCTCAAACACAAGTAGGGGGCCTGGGTGTCTCAAAAGGGCTTGGACCCTAACCAGGGCAATCTTTAATGCAGTACAGCTGCCTTGGGGAGCTGCTGTCAGAGTGGACCAGCTGCCAGGAAGCAGAGCAGGGTGGAGCAGCGGGTGGATCCCATGTGTGTGCAGGGAGCAGTCGGGGCCCGCTGTCAAGATGGTTCTCGTTAGCAACAGGGTTGTGCGCCTGTGCTGGGTGGGTAAGGCCAGGGGGTGCCGGCAAGGGCCCCGTGGAGGAGGAGGAAGAAGACAAGGAAGCCATCGTGGAAGATCCTGGTGTACGAGGGACACAGGCTGAGCCACCCCTCCTGGTACCAGAACCTCTCTACTAAAATATCTAGAGGAGCCACTGCAAAACAGGTGAGAGGAAGGACTGGTGCTTCCCAAGCTGTGTGTGATTAGAGTGACACTGCCCTCCTCCTGTCCCTCTGCCCCCCTCTTGTGATGCTGCCCCCAACCTGTCCTGCTCCCCTATCCTTTCCTGCTGCCCCCTTCCTGTGATGCTGCCCCCCTACCTGTCCCTCTGCCCCCCACCTGTCCTGCTGCCCCCGTCCTGCCCACCATCCTGTCACATTGTCCCCCCCCCTGTGCCACTGCCCCCCACCTGTCCCTCTGTCACCCTTCTGTCTTGATGCCCCCCTCCTGTGACCCTACCCCCACCTATGACACTGCCCCCATCCTGTGATGCTTCCCCCTCCTGTGATGCTGCCTCCCACCTGTCCCACTACCCCCCTTCTGTCCTGCTGCCCCCAACCTGTCCCTCTACCCCTGTCACACTGGAAGAGGAGCTGGAAGAGGAGGACATGGTATGGGGGAGGTGGGACTGGAGGAGGAGGGGAGGATATGGGATGGGATTCGGTGGGACAGACAGTGGGTGTGCCCTGGGGAATGTTGGTGGTTAGGCCCAAGGGGGCACAGGCCTAAAGCCGTGTAGGGGCCCCAAAATTTCTGAAGGGTGTCCTGACTATAGGGGCCCACAGATTCTCCCTACTTTCCCTTCTCTAACTTTACTCTGCTGATCTGTCATACTTTGAGCACACTTAACAGTTACCAACAAACTGTATTAGGACTCAGTGTTACAATATATGTAAGACAAATCACTAAATCTCATATAAACTTTAAAGTTTACTAATTATTTAATACCCAACCCTCCAAGCTAGCATTAGTTGACCTCTCCTCCACTCCCTGCTTCAGGAGGGGCTAAAAGGAGAATGCACACAGGCATACTGGGGCATAAAACATAAAATGCAGTCTTATTTTGGTGCTGAGGGCCACAGGTGATGTGTACAGCAGCCTGTACAAATATAATACAGGATATGGCTGTACATTGGTATAAACATGCTTAGTCATATGTGAATGTACGTGGGTGTAAACATCTTTAGGCATATACACATATGTATACTTGTATGCAAGCTTACAAAGTGTGACAATTTAATTCCCGAAATAGCTGCAGTGTAGCACTATGGTGGTGAGTCGTACAGCCATTCGCACTCGAACATGTTCTAACCTGCACTCACCTGGGTCGCAGACCAGTTGACTCAGTCTTTACAGAGTAGTAGAAGAAATTAAACGTGTGTGTGTGGTATGCTGTTGGTGGAAAATGAGTGACAGGAATCTGGAGCAGCAGATTAATATCAACTTTTGCGTCTAAATTGGCAAAAATGCAAGTGAAACTTTAGCTCTGGTACAACAGGCTTATAATTAACAGTCCATGAAGAAATCAAGTGTTTTTGAATGGCATAGGAAGTTTATGGAGTGGCAGGAAAATGTCCACGATGGCGCAAGTGGGCAGCCAAAAATGCAATGGAAGAAGCAAATGTTGACAGAGTGCAAACCCTTGTACACTCAGATTAAAGACTGAGTGTGCAAATGATGGCAGAAGAATTGAACATCAACAGGAAAACAGTGCGGAAGATTCTAACAGAGGATTTGGGAAGGAGAAAGATTTCTGCAAAGATGGTGCCTCAAATGTTGACAGAAGATCAGAAAGGACATTGTCTTCAAATGTCATCCGTTCTTTTGAAGAATGCAGAGGTGTTTAACCACTTGCCGTCTGCCTACTGTTTTTAAACGGCTGGACGGTGTCACTCTAGGGGCGGGTTGCCGTTCATAAACGGCACCCGCATTTTCTAGTTGTGCGCGCTCCTTTGGAGCGCGCAGCACTAAGATCCGGTGCCCGCTGTTCCAGACACAGTGGAACACCGATCGTCGGACGGGACCTCTGTGTGAGGTCCCGATCATGTGATCACTGATTGGCCAATCAGTGATCATATGCAGAGTAGTAAGCAAGATGTCACTTGTGACATCATTGCTTACTATGTGTGAAATCTGTGAATGATCACAGAGGTCACATGGTACAAGGCTATTCACAACAGCCTTGTACCATGTGACAAGCTGTGACCAATCACAGCTCACTCACAGTTCTCAATGGCTGTAAGAATGCAGCCAGAGAGAAGGAGAAATGATTGCTTTTACATCCTATATAGGTGTAAAAGCAATCAGTGTAAAAAAAAAAAAATCTTCATCACACCCCACAAGTAGTACAGTGTCACCATGGTGACACTGTACTGCTAGGGTGACAGTATGTAAAAAAAAATATATATATATATAAAAAAATTAAAAACATTTTTTAAAAATTATAATTTTTGGTTATAAGCTAATTTGTGGGGGTTTTTTTTACTAAAAAGATAACGGAATAAATTTTGGCCAAGATTTATGATGAAATATTATTTATTTGCAAAATTGTATAAGAAAAACACTTTTTTTCAAAATTTTTGGACTTTTTCATTTAAATAGCAAAAAAAATTAAAATCCCAGGGGTGAATAAATACCACAAAAATAAAGCTTTATCTGTCTAAAAAAAATTCATATAGGTACAGTGTTGCATGACCGTGCAATTGTCATTCAAAGTGTGATCATGCTGAAAGCTGAAAATTGGCCTGGACAGGAAGGGGGTGAAAGTGTCTGGACAGGAAGTGGTTAATGTTTTGGGGTTTTTTTTACAGTCCATTCTGGAAATTAAATTGTGACACCTTGTACACTGTGTACACTCATATACAGTTTCATACAGCCATATCCTGTGAGTTATTGGTATAGGTGGCTATAAGCATCACCTGTGACTCTCAGGTGTGTAAATATGACCATAGTTTACTTTATGTGCTCCAATGTGTCCATGTCCATGAGCCCGAAGAAAAACGCTTAGAAAAATATTTAGAAAGATACAAATGTGTTATAGAAGTGTGGACGTTATAGGAAGATGGTTAGAAACATGGGGTTAAGGCAATGTTTGTTGTACATATTAGAGACAATACCCTGAATGACATATGCTAACCAGTTTTGTGTCCCTTGTATCCTCCTCTCTAATGATATTCCCAAAGGTGCTTTGAGCTACTTCCTCTTCTCAGCATGTTTTATATCAGTGATCAACAGGTCTCAGGCCCCTTGACCCCATGCTGAAGCTTCATCAAAATTATGTAAGCCAATGCAATTGAGAGTTATATTTGCAGTATAATATTTCCTTTTGATGACTAACACTACTATTCCCCATGAAATGTGCCCGTTTTGTGCACTATTGATCGACTCCTCTTTTTCTGTTGGGTAAGTTGTCAGTTTTTCCACAAAGACATCTTTGAAACTTGGTGCAAAGGCCACTAAAGGTGATGATGGCCGTTTTACACAGAAAATGTTTGATTAGTGGCATTTTTAGTTTTTCTTTTTAAGTTCTACATCAACATGCACACAAATGAGGATATACTTCCTGGGATTTTAATGCCAGGCTATCTGAGTATTTCAAATTTAGAGACATACATCTAATGCATCATGAATTTTTAAAAAACATTAACATATCATAAACAATCTATAGTATTATACTATACAATACAATCTATAATATACTATACAATATCAATCCCTTGATTCACTTTTCATACGTTTTTATTTAGACTGAGGACATCCAATTAGTCTACGTGTTTTGTGGGATTTATTTAATCGGAACTATGGTGTCATCATCCAAATACATAATTTATCACTATAGCCAGGCAACACTGCTATGATGGGTAGACTTACCAACATTTAGGATATGACATATACAATAAGATCAGTATACTTCCTCCGTTTTAGATGTATCCAAATGGTGAAGTCATCCCAAAGGGAGAGCAGCCAGGCATCATACAAAATATTCCTTAATGCTATGTTAAAATAGTGTCCTCCTCCGTTCCTAGGATGGACATGCACCATGCATGGTGGCGGGGAACTCTAATTTGTGCATTAAAGGGGAAATAAGACACACCAATTTAACTGTTTACCAAAACAGTTACATTCAAAGCATGCCTTGAATTTTACTATTGCAGTTACTAGTGTGCTTATGTTAACTCTCTTGAGAACTGTCGAGCTATCAAATGGCTGGTGTAATAGCTGATCACATGTGCAGCACAATGGAAAATGCAGATCAAACAAAGGCTAAGATGGCAGCTTCCTTGGCTGTAAAATATAGGTGGGTTTAGTTCAATTATGAGTGATAGAGGCTGACATTTAAATCCTAGGAGGTTATCCTCATTTGTGTTCACTTTGAAAGATATATTGAAAGGTCTCCACTCTACTTTTTTCCTGTTGTAAAAGCAATTTGCATTTTCTTAGATTTTAGTAATTCCAAATTCATTTAGTTCAGCTTTCCTATTCATACCAATACTGCTTAGAGCATGGTGACATTTAACAATATCCTTATTCTCCAAAAATAATCCATACACCTCTCCTACCTAATAGCCCTATAATCTATTTTTCATGAAGTTGTTTCTTGCATTTTTTTTTGCCTCCTTGTAACGTTCTCCATGACATTTTGAACCTCTCCTTTTACTCCTTTCTTCCTTTTGTTTGGAAAGAGTAGTGCACCTTAGTTGCAGTCATACCCACTGCTCTATGCACACTACACATCCCATAGCCCATCTTGGGAGCAAGCAAGAAGGGGTGGCTATGTTCCTACATACAGCAGAGACCATGGATAATGAAGGCAGCCACCCTCTAACAGAAAGTCGGATCACAGTAGCAAAAACCAAAAAGGAGATTTGTAGATGGCTGAGAGCAATAGAAGGGACTTTTCTGAGTTAAAGTAGAACTTTAGTCATAGAATTAAGTTCTGCTAGATTACTTCATGCTGGTTCGTTTTGCAGGTATATTGTTTATAGGCACTGTTACTGTAAATTCCAATAATACACTGTCTAACCCTGCTCTACACATGCGCAGTTGCTCTCTATTTTTTGGTACTGTGCCGAAAATCATAGCCACTAGAGGCCAATCTGCTGAAAGCCTAAAGATTTACTGCTGCTCAGAACTACTAAAGAACATTATTTTTTATCAAGTTGTTAATAGTAAAGTTCCTCTTTAAGAATACATAAATTTAATTTTTTTAAATCAAAGTTTAGTTTCACTGTAAATGTAACACCAGCCAAAGATTTGCTTAGTTTTAGAAAAAGTAGGCAAGGGTTATAACTGCTTTTTATTAAAAAGTTACTGTATGGAAGATTTTTCACTTCTTGTCCTGATGACGAGTCCCCTGGGACAGGGAGTGACAAAAAACTCCTAAAGGGTCACAGATGGCAATACAAACTTAGCAGAGAATTTAATCATCCTGGACTTTCCTGACAAGTTTTCTTACTGTTGCTGAAGCCCCATTTAAAGAGATCACAGCTGACTCTCTGTCTGCATGACCCTTATCAGAGAATGAGAGAAGATCTCCCAAGTGGGGACACAGACAGCAATAAAACATCATGAAACTGGAGACCACTGACTAAGAAAAAAATATTTGTTCCCAAAGTGCGGCCCCTGGGCCTATTGCTAGCTTTTATCTGACCCTTGGGGCACTGTTCCTCCCACTGATAAGATGCACTATTCCTCCCATTGACACTGTTGATGAGGCACCATTCTTTCCACCAACACCAACAGTGGGGCAACATTCCTCCAAGTGAAACCAATGATGAGGCACTGTTCCTACCACTAATACCAATGATGGGACACTATTCCCCCCAAGAATACCAATGATGAGGCACTGTTCTATCCACTAATACCTATGAAGGGGTAGTATTCCTCCTCCTACCTGGGCATTGTCTACTCCCACTTGCCACTGTCTGACCCTGCTAAACTCAGAAGTACCATAAACTGGCCCTTTGTTTAGAAAGTTTGGAGACACATTAAGTCAAATCAAGGGTTTCCAAACTGGGGTTACCTCACAGGACCCCATTGGCCAACATCACAGTGGACTGATATGCATTGGATTGTGTCTTTACATTCTGTCACTGGCTATCTATAATGTGGGCTGAGTTTTGCCTAACTGTGCCTTTAGAGTTCAGGCACCTGACATAACTAGTGAGCAAAAGCAGAACAGGACAAGTGGAGCAGCTGTGGAGATAAATCACATAGGATGGGAAGGGAACTCATTGCCACTAAACACAAATGCAAATGTATGCAAATGAAAATTTACTGAATGCCAATGCAAATATATTGTTCCAAGAGAATTAAATATTTGTGCAGTGAAAACAAGCACAGTTTTCACATTAAAATGTTTAATCCTATTACACATTCTTCTGTTTTTCATTACAGTATTTCTACACCTTCACAAGGACATACTTCAGCTGTAGACTAGAATGTTCTGCAAGAGGTGTATATACTGTATGTGTATGTGTGTGTATATATATATATATATATATATATATATATATATATATACACACACACACACTACATTTCCAAAAGTATTGGGACACCCCTCCAAATCATTGGATTCAGGTGTTCCAATCACCTCCATGGCCACAGGTGTATAAAATCAAGCACCTAGGCATGCAGACTGCTTCTACAAACAATACTAAATATTTCACAGTCAACTGTTAGTGATATAACAAGGTGGAAGAAACTGGGGACAACAACCACTTAAAATGACAGAGCGGGGTCAGCGTATGCTGAAACACACAGTGCACAGAAGTTGCCAACTGTGTGCAGAGTCAATAGCTAAAGACCTCCAAACTTCGTGTGGCCTTCAAATTAGTACAACAACAGTGCGTAGAGAGCTTCATGGAATGGGTTTCCATGGCCAAGCAGCCGCATCCAAGTTTTACATCATCAAGTGCAATACAAAGCGTCGGATGCCATGGTGTAAAGCATGCCACCACTGGACTCTAGAGTAGTGGAGATGTGTTCTCTGGAGTGACTTCTCTGTCTGGCAATCCAATGGACACATCTGGGTTTTGCAGTTGGCAGAACGGTACTTGCCTGACTGCACGGTGTCAAGTGTAAAGTTTGGTGGAGGGGGGATTATGGTGTGGGGTGTTTTTCAAAAGTTGGGCTTGACTAAAGGAACTCTTAAGGCATCAGTATACCAAGACATTTTGGACAATTTCATGCTCCTAGCTTTGTGGGAACAGTTTGGGGATGGCCCCTTCCTGTTCCAACATGACTGCACACCAGTGCACAAAGCAAGGTCCATAAAGACGTGGGTGAGTGAGTTTAGGTTGTAGGAACTTGACTGGCCTGCACAGAGTCCTGACCTTAACCTGATAGAATGCCTTTGGGATGAATTGGAGCGGAGACTGCACCAGTCAGTGCCTGACTTTACAATACTTTTGGTAATATAGTGTGTATGTACATATATATATATATATACAAAGTGTATACACATTCACCTTTCTGCAGTGGTGAGGAAGAGAAGTAGAATGATAGAATGAGTTCTGGTAGGATTCTGTGTATGCTAACAGCTGTGTATCATCAATATCACAGCCAGTTCCCAAGACACTGCAGATTTAGAGTCTAGTTTACAAAGGCTTGGGAATCTGGGCTGAGAAGGGTAATGACAATAACTAGTTGGATACACATTATAGTTAAATTTATGCACATCTGCAGCTGGGTATGCTGCTTTGGACCTTGTCATAATGCACGTGTCATCTCACAGGCACTTGAACCTCGTCAATGTTGTTACAATCCACAGTAGACTCATCATTCAGCCTTTTATTCCCAATCTACTCCCCCCATCTCTTGGATTCATTTAAAATTAGTGACCCAGGCATGGACACACACAGACAAAGTATCTTACAATTTGTTATTTGGGAGTAGTGTCTACGTCAATAGGAACTGGCCTAGGAAGTAAGAAATTCACTTGATTTCTGGAAGGATCAGATATTTTTCTGCACTTGCAGCATTTTTGAAACAGATAAAACAGGGGGAAATGTGTATGAATTGTAGAGATGGCCTGAATGTTCTTTTTTTCTTTTATTATGCCAATATATGCATTTTAATTGTAGGATGGACCACATAAATTTTAACTACTAAATTTTACAGTTTTACATTTTATATTTTTATTTCTAAATAAATCAAACTTCAACAGTCAAAAATATGGTGACAAGGGTTTCAGCTAAAGCCCATCTGCAAGTAAAAATTACCCCCCCACCCCCACCCTCTCCATCCCATCCTGCACACTTTAATTTTTTATTCTATTCTGAAGTATGATATAGTCCTTGGAAATCATCTATAATATCATTACAATCTATATCCATCAATATAATATCATAATAGTGAAACCTAGAAATAGGTTTTAACCACCTCAGGTCTTGCAGCTCTTGATCACCTATAGACCAGAGCACATTTCCACTGTGGGCTTACTGATTCAGTTATCAATGTATAAAATAACTGATATTGAAGAGATAAATGGGTATTTCTTTTGCTACCTTTTTTCTTAGATTTTAAAAGCAGACCTTTCATGGAATATGGTCCCCCAAAAACAAACAGCTAGATTTTGAGCACTCATGCCTCCTGGAAGAAGGGGGTGGGGCAGTTTGTTGACCAATAGTTTGAAAAACCAGTTGTGTTTTGAGAACAGATGGCTGGCAATAATGTGAACCTTCCATTTTCATGGAAGGTCTGCTTTAAATAAGATTTTTTTTTTCCGTTAGGCCAGTGATAATTTTTAAAACAATTATTACCATAGAAAAATATTAGGCCTCATGCACACTGGCCATTAAAAAAAAACACACTTTTGAGCATATTTGATGTTTTATTTTTCAGCCTTTAAATGCCCATCTCTGTTAGCCAGTGTGGCCATGCATAAAATCTTATACTAGGGCTAATTAGAGTTACCTAATTGATTTATGTGAAGTAAAATGGAAATTATATATAAAACAACTCCTTTGTTTCAGTTTGCAGGATCCTTTCACTGAAGTTACAGAGCAGATTTCAGGCATCTGCAGCCAATTACAATATAATAACACAGTTACATTATGTCTACCGATGATTACCTCCCACTCCCAAGCATATACAGTGTTTCATCCTTACTGTCTGTACGTACTGGCAAGGGTGCAGTCAGAACCGTACACAGTGAGGCAATATAGGACATATAGGTTATGCGTTAACGGCCTAAGGCGGGTGTCGGCAACCCGCGGCTCCAGAGCCGCATGCGGCTCTTTTTCACCTTGGCTGCGGCTCCGGAGCACACTGCCCACCAGGTGACAGGCAATAAGGCAGCAATGGGCAAACTACGGCCCGGCGGACCTTTTGATCCGGCCCGCGGAGCTAGGCTCCCGCTAGGTTCCTCTCACAGTCCGCCCTGAAGACCGGTGTAGCATGAAAATCTGTCTCCTATGAGGATCTGTCCCCCTCGACGTATCTGCGCATGTGCCGGAGATCGCCGATCGGCTGCTAATGCCTGAAACTGGCACATGCGCAGATACGTCGAGGGGGACAGATCCTCATAGGAGACAGATTTTCATGCTACACCGGAACGGCGCGGGAACACGGCGAGAGGAACGCGCGGAGCAAAGGTAAGTGAATTGACACAGGGGGGACTTGGGGACTTAATATGGGGGATGAATTACTATAGGGGGGATGAATTACTATATGGGGGATGAATTACTATGGGGGATGAATTACTATATGGGGGATTAATTACTATATGGGGGATTAATTACTATGGGGGATGAATTACTATGAGGGATGAATTACTACATGGGGATGAATTACTACATGGGGATGAATTACTATATGGGGGATGAATTACTATGGGGGATGAATTACTATATGGGGGATGAATTACTATGGGGGATGAATTACTATATGGGGGATGTATCTTCAGTTTTAAAAATGTGGCTCTCAAAATAAATTTCAATCGTGGTTTTGGCGAGATTTGGCTCAGTTGAAAAAAAAGGTTGCCCACCACTGGCCTAAGGTCTTGTAGGGTGTACCTAGTATGTCCTTGGTCCACAGGTGGTTAATTTTTGTTGTTATACTAGGTTATGGTTGTAAATCGGGACAGTACTGAGCTGTAAATAGGCCTGCTTCCTTCTAAACAGTTAAATCCCAAATGTTGCTTGGAAGACATGCTGAATGGCAGAGTTCAATTTTCATGCATTCAGTTTTCAATAGAAAACACTGTCTTTTTTATGTGCCATGATGGAGCTCAGAAAAGTATTGAAAGAACTCCTGCTGAGTAACGTTATCTTTTGGCAGCTGCAAATAACTCTGGCAGGCTTTTCTGACTTGGCTGAAAATAATGAAAACAAACATTGTTCTGAAGGTTACTGCTGCTTCCTTCCCAACCTGACAAAGCGTCTTGTCTTCCCTTCTCAATATTGACCTCCATTCTGATTTGGACATTAGAACAAAAATACATCAGCAGAGAAACAGGGAAATCTCTCTCCAGCTGACACTACAGGGACTGTAATGAAGAGTTCATGACTCCAAACAGAGGTCTGACCTGCTGTGAAATGCTCACCAGGAGGGGAGGACAGGCACCACAAGAAAAGCTGGGGGCAGTTATCGACGATCTCATTATCAATGGGAAATGTTCTGCCTTCAAAACACTACAGCACAAATTTCAAGTTCCCTCTACTGAATATTTGACATATGCCAGGCTGGCTTCCTACTGGAATTCAGTTTCCAAATACACCAAGGGAATCTCTTTTTTTCTACCACAAAATTAATTCCAAACTACTGTTTGTTAAAAGCCCACCATTAATCAAATGGGAAACAGAACTACAGACATCCTAAACTGAGGAGCAGTGGAAAAAACCATCTTACATAACCACTCTTTTTGGGTAATTGGTCAAAAGATCCACCTTAGGTGGTACCTCACCCTGTACTCTACAGCCAAATTCTCTAACGGTAAAAACAATCCCTGTTGGAGAGGATGTGGGATGGTAGGCACGCTGTCTCCCATGCTCTGGTCAAGTCTCCATATCCAGAGCTACTGGACTTCAATTTATAGACTCCTTGCTGAGGTAACAGGTGTTTTGGTAAAAGCCAATGTAGAGTAAGCGATTCTCAACATAAATGTAGACAAGTATCCACCCCAACTGAGATCCATAGTTGTTAACATTTTGGCAGTGGCCGGTCTCATACTTGAAATCTTCCTCAATACCAAATGTATCTGAAGTGAAATGTCAGATTGGTATTATTTTACGGTATGAAAAGGTAATGGCCTACAAAGATGGTACACAGCATAAGCTTTACCAACACTGGGAACCATGGTTGACCTATAGAGGGAGAAACTACATAATTTCTCGTATTTTTCTTGCCCGCTTGTTTGACAATATTGCATACAGCTAATACTGAATGGTTATTTTTTCACTATTCTCAAAATTATCCTAGAATATGGATGTTATAAAATTGTTCCGTATATGATACATCTGCTGTGTGTTTGTGTGATATGTAGAATTGTGTATGTCACTGGTTTATTTTTATATTTGAACAGAAAAGCAAGGGGCAGGACATGAAGCAATCCATGCTCATGTATACTGTTGGTTACATCCCATACCCTTTTGCCTCCAACCCTTACACTCCAGACCATTTAACTCTCAAGCCTGTACTCTACACCTCTTTGCCCCTTTCAATCAACTGTTCTACCCTGATGAAGCTATATGGCAACTCAAAAAATTGAATACTGCCAAAATTGAGTACCACATCCCATATACACTCACTGGCCACTTTATTAGGTACACTTTGCTAATGCCAAGAAAATATCCCCCACACCATTACCCCACCACCAGCAGCCTGAATTGTTGCTACAAAGAAGAATGGATCCATGTTTCCATGTTGTTTAAGCCATAATCAGACCCTACCATCTGAATGTCGTAGAAACCAGTCTGCCCAATCTTTTGTAAATAAAGCTGTATTTTTAATATACCTTGTCTCCTCTCAGTACCAATAAAATCCTCTTCTTCTTTCCCCTCTGGGGATTCATTTGGTTCATATACCTACAGTATATGTGCATGATTAAGAGATATTCCTTGTCCCTTCAGGTAAGCATTATTGTAAGTTTACCTGTAGGTCCAACTGTCCTAGAGGTGCTTTAAGCAAATGTAAATGCTTGTATTGAAAACGAGCAAAAGATTGCAAAAGATAGCAGGACCAACCCCAAAAAATTCTTAAAATGTATTAATAGTAAAAAGGTTTGGTCCGAGCATGTAGGCCCTTTACAAAATAATCTAGAGTGGGTGACTGGGGACAAAGAGAAGGCAAATTTATTTAATACCTTCTTCAGCTCTGTGTATACAAATGAGCATGGGGGAGCTCTTGTCCATAATGGGCATGGTATTGACACAGCTCCAGATGATCTATATTGGCTCACAATTGATATGATCCAAAAATATTTAGACAGTATAAAGGTGAATAAAGCACCTGGACCAGATGGCATACACCCACGGGTCCTTAAAGAATTGAGCTCTGTCATTTCAAAGCCATTTTTTCTAATTTTTAGGGACTCTTTAATGACTGGCATAGTACCCCTGGATTGGCATAAGGCCAATGTGGTGCCAGTATTTAAAAAGGGGTCAAAATCTTTACCAAGTAATTATAGACCTGTTAGTTTAACTTCTATAGTTGGGAAGATACTGGAGAGTTTAATAAAAGACCACATAGATGAGTTCTTGCTGGAAAAAAATATTTTAAGCAACAGACAGCATGGATTCATGAAAGACAGAAGTTATCAAACAAATTTGATTTCTTTTTATGAGGGGGTGAGCAAAACCTTGGACAGAGGGGTGGCGGTGGACGTGGTATACTTGGACAGAGGGGTGGTGGTGGACGTGGTATACTTGGATTTTGCAAAAGCGTTTGACACAGTTCCCCACACAAGGCTAATGTGTAAGGTAAAGTCTACGGGCTTGAAAAAATCTGTATGTAAATGGATACAAAACTGGCTAAAAGATCGTAATCAGAGAGTAGTGGTTAATGATTCATACTCTGAATGGTCTGGAGTCATCAGTGGTGTACCCCAAGGTTCATTGTTGGACCCTTACTTTTTAATATATTTATAAATGATATAGGGTCTGGGTTTAAAAATCCCATTTCAGTCTTTGCAGATGACACCAAGCTGTGCAGTGGAATAATGTCCTTACAAGATGAATAAGAATATGCATGTATAATACATCAATACTGGAGAAGGATCTGGGGGTTCTGGTAGATCACAAGCTTAATAATGGCATGCAATGCCAAGCTGCAGTTTGTAAAGCGAGCAAAATCCTCTCTTGTATTATAAGAAGTATAGACTCCAGAGAGAGATATCATTTTACCCCTGTACAAATCATTAGTAATACCTCATCTAGAATATGCAGTTCAATTTTGGGCACTATTTCACAAAAAGAACATTGGGGAACTGGAGAAAATACAGAGAAGGGCAACCAAACGAGGCATGGAGGAGATCAGCTATGAGGAAAGATTAGAGGAACTGAATGTATTCTCTCTTGAGAAGAGGAGATTCAGGGGGGATATGATCAACATGTATAAAAACATCAGTGGTTCATATAGTGAACTCGGTGTAGAGTTATTCACCCTGAGGTCATCACAGAGGACAAGGGGGCACTCTTTATGTCTGGAGGAAAAGAAATTTAATCTTCAAACACAGAAAGGTTTCTTCAGAGTGAGAGCTGTGAAAATGTGGAATAGACTCCCTCAAGAGTTAGTTCTGGCCAGCTCAGTGGATTGCTTCAAAAAAGTCCTGGATTCTTTCTTGGATACACAGAATATAACTGAATACTAACATTTATAGGTAAAGTTGATCCAGGGAATATCCGATTGCCTCTTGGGGGATCAGGAAGGAATTTTTTTCCCCAACAGGAGCAAGTTGGATCGTGCTTTGCTGGGGGGTTTTTTGCCTTCCTCTGGGTCAACTGTGGGTATAGGATTATAACTTTTTTTTTTTCTATGGTTGAACTGGATGGACTTTTGTCTTTTTCCAGCCAGACTAACTATGTAACTATGTATGCCAAAAAGTCTAGCCCCAGTTCAACTTCAAAGGGACTCTAACATTCCACAGTTAGAGTTATTATCAAGACTAGTATTGTTCAATGTGTGTTTCAAGAGGTATCTATATTTTCCTAATTTATTTCACTGTATTAATCATGATACTTTAATATATGGCACCCAGAACTGATAGTGTTCAGCACAGAGTTTTTGACACCAACAAAAACAGTGTAATGAAAAACATGGCCTGACGCCAAGGCAATCCCTAACTCTTGCCTGCGCTCTCATGCATATGTTAAATTGTAATATATCTTTCAAAAAGACCCCATGAAACTTACTCTAACCATGAACAGAAATGTATGGATATTTTTATATCTATTCGTTCTCAGGAATATAATACTAAAAATGTAAAAAAAAATAATATATAAGTATTACAAACAGGATTAGCTATGACCTCATCCCTCAAAGATAGCTGCTTTCATTTTCAATGGATAAAAATTTTGCCACATAACATTTGGCTCATGTCACACTGGTGACTTTGTAAAAGCGATTTGTAGTAGCTACAGAATCGCGCTTTTTGGTGTTTTCGTTGCTAGACAAAATAAATTGTGGTCACCAAAAGGTCTGTACCACTGAAATTCCAAGAGATTTTTAGATTAGTCGTTCATCAGGATGATGATGATGATCATAGCACACTAGCGATTTGCAGCATCACAGATGAGAATTGTAGCAAGCTATAGCAGCAACTCTGTAACCAGCTATGAATTCCCGAATAAAATAAGCAGAGAGATTTGGAGCTGCTACAAGGCCCAAACTGTTTTTTCAGGATTTAATAATACTTAACTTGTATGGCTGGGAAGTTGCTTGTCTGTAGATTGCTTTAAGTGAAGTGCATGGATTTTGTTTTAAGTGGCCATACATATACTTACTGGAAGAATATGAAGATCAGTCAGCTTCTTTAACTGGCACAGTTCAGGGATACTGAGAATAGATGTTCATTTCGATGCTGCCACAACTATTGATCAAAGTTTCACCATGTGCGACAGCTAGGTCAGCCAGGGATCAGATTATTATCTGATGCCATATACAGGAAATCCAATAGGTATTATTTGCATGGAAGATGGCAACCCAACGCCATGGAATTTTCCAGTTGATGGGTCCCCATGTTGTAGAGCACATTGACACGTTTGGATTTTAGAGTCTACTGAGGTGTGTTCTGAAATACTGCATCCTCAAAATATTTAAATAATTACCGTGCTCTGATACCATCAAAAAGTGCAAACAAAAAAGTGCAAAGTGCTTATAAAATAATATAAAAGTAATAAATATAAAGTGACTGATGTGAGTAAATAAATAAAAAAGGTATAAGAATTAAATAAATTGATACAATGATATCATATTGTCAAATCACTATATGTGCCATCCTTATATAAATGTGCAACTATTCCATCTGTAAACCACAAGAGAATAAATATACTATAAATAAAAATAAAAATTAAAAATTAAAAAACTGCTGTGAAGAAAGCAGCAGTACTGTCCCAAATGTGTCCAGCAAAGACAGATATGCTCTCCTTCAGTATGTAGATCAGGTCTTTGCAAGGATCAGGATACTCCTCCCTCACAGCCCTGCAGTCACACAGGTTTACAACATTATTGCAAAGACCTGATATACACACTGAAGGAGAGCATATCCGTCTTTGCTGGACACATTTGGGACAGTACTGTTGCTTTCTTCACAGCAGTTTTTTAATTTTAATTTTTCATTTTTATTTTTATTTATAGTATATTTATTCTCTTGTGGTTTACAGATGGAATAGTTGTACATTTATATAAGGATGGCACATATAGTGATTTGACAATATGATATCATTGTATCAATTTATTTAATTCTTATACCTTTTTTATTTATTTACTCACATCAGTCACTTTATATTTATTACTTTTATATTATTTTATAAGCACTTTGCACTTTTTTGTTTGCACTTTTTGATGGTATCAGAGCGCGGTAATTATTTAAATATTTTGTTTATAAACGCACATTATAGGAGAGTGGGCATATTAACCAGCGATCTAATACTCATACTTTTTAAGTACACCTCAGTGGCTCACAAGTTTATTTATTTGTTTTTACTGCATCATCAAAGCTTTGTCGGGTGTACACTGTTTCGTAATAGGGATTTAAAGGCTTCTCAAATTGACTTGGTTATGAACATCAGACCAAAAAATCCAGCAATAATGTCAAAGTACAGGTCCCTATGTTGACAGCAGATCCCTGCTAGAGCTAAGCCCCAATCCTGATCCCTTCTTCCAATAACAACTCTCTAAGAGGGATTTTCTTGTACTTTACAGATATTTCCTTGTATATAATCTTGTTTCATGTTTATACTTTAAAAGGCCCCTATCGCTAACCTGTTATTGCTGGAAATCACATTTTCATAATGCATCCTTTTAAAAATTTTGTAAATACAAAAAAAAAAAGTTGACTCAAGAGAAATCCAGTATGCACCTAACTTCCTGCTTGTTCTAACAATGCAGAGTTTTTTTATCACTGACCATCCCAACCAGCATTGCTAGTCCTGCTTGCTGGAATACAGAACTTCACCTATCTCCCACTCCTCCCTGTCCCTCTCTTCGTATATACATTTCTTTTGCTGAAAAAACAGTTCTGCTGTTTTGACTTCCAGAAGCCTACCAACACACTGCCTGCAGGGAAAGAGCTCTTGGGATACATAGTTCTGGGGGCTTCTTATGTCAGTAGAAACGGACCTCCCAGCAACTGTCTCTGCAAGCATTTCATAAGCATAGTGATGTTACAGGAAGTAGTAAAAACTGATTCTTGTTAGAGGAAAAAAATATACCGCTGGGATATGCTCTTGGGGGGGGGGGGGAGGAATTCTGGGGGTAAATACTTTATGCTGAAATAAGACATGAATTAGAAGTGACTGTTGGGCAGAAAGAGGAAGTGCATATATGGCCTTACAGGGGATGAATGCTCAAGGCGTATGACACCGATGCAACAATATATAATAGTGTCCAATCAGAAAGCAGAGACAATGTCACATAGTCTGCAGAATTTCAGGCATTAGAAAGTATTCTCACACTATGCAGCCATATTGCTCAGCAAGGACAGATGGATTGTAAGAGCATGTGCACCACTGTCAGTAGATTGGCCTCCACATTTTTGGCACAGTGCCAAAAAAAAGAGCAACTGAGAATGTGCAGAGCAGTGTGAGACAGAATTATTGCTTGATTTAAAAAAGTACAGGCACTTATTTTTAATGTTTTAAATATCTATACCTGCAAAATGGGCCAGCATGAAGTGATTTAGCGGGACCGAACTTGCTGACTAATGTCTACACTAAGCACCTAAATTTCTCCTGGTTTCAGCCTGTTGTAGTCTCAGAGTACAGTACGGCAGAGATCTGCCTTGGAAAAGGAAGAAGCAGCACAAGTAGCCAATCAGTTGTCCTGTAGTACCTATATTCTAATAAGAAACAAGCCAATAAGAGAAGAGAGCAGAATGACGGTGAGATGAGCTTGTCAGTCTGCTGCTTCTCCCTTCACTGTCCAGTCAATGACTGAGGGCAGAAACAAGGCCTAGCTGTATTTATATTTTTGGCAGAGCTGTATAATTCTGAAAAAAGTATGAACTTAAATACAAATCCATGGCAGGTAAAACAACCTCTACATATCTGTTTCATCTGTTTATTTAGCTGTATGCTGGGGTTCACCTTTAAAGCCGTGTTGTGTAGAATCTGCCTCTCAGGTATGCAGTCTGTTTCAATATATACAGGTTAAATGTCACAGGAATGTGTAGATGTGACTGAACATGTCACACCGCACTGTATATAGATTAAAAGAACTTTGTTTACCACATATTGACCTTGGCGTAAAGCTAAGACAGACCATGGCATCAGAGGACTGCCTTTTGTTGAGTCAGTGTGAAGTCAAACACATCATTTCATTTACATCCTAAGCAATAAAAGCTGGCCTGTCATTGACCTACCAATAACGGTGACACTTTCTCCTCCAGGGTCTAAAGATGCATTGTATATACCATGCATGACTCTTGATTATTTCTCTTATAGCTACCTAAAGGGTTTTAAGAAAAGAAAAATGTAATTACCCTTTTAATGGAAATAAGAAACACAATACAGACCTTTCTCATACAGTTGTAGACTGAAAATGAAGACTCAAGAATTCCAGGCATGGCTATAATAGACATAGTTATAGTGATCCAGCTTAGACAAATTTAACTATGTATATACCATACCTGGCCAATGTCTCTGGTAATCAATGAAGTTGACATTGCCACCCAAATGATCTCCACTTGCTTCTGGGTCCAGCATTGAGCAGCTGGGCTGATGAATTGTGAACACAGGAGGTTGAACAACTGGCAAAGGTGCCATTCAGAGAATGCTTTGCATTTTCTGAATGAATGCAAATAATTCTCTGATTGGACAAAGTGGAGAGCAAGACAACACTGTCCTGCTTCTCCATCTTGTCCAATCACAGAACACTTTGCACTCATTCACAGAGTGTCTGTGCTAAGCAGCTGACCTCCTATTTTCAAGAAGCATCAGACCAGCCACTCAGCATGGGACCCAGAAGCAAGTGGAGACCATTGGAGTAGTGGTATGGTATATACAAATTTACTCTAAAATAGTCCAAGCTGGTATTATTATTATTATTACATCGAGTTTATATAGCGCCAAAGGGTTTGCTCAGCGCTGTACAATAGAGGGGGGACAATACATGAAACAGTACAGCAACAACAAACAGCACACGAGGGGTTAGAGGGCCCTACTCTTTCGAGCTTACAATCTAGGAGGGAGGGGGTAGTGGTACAGGAGGAAGTGGCTGTGGGGGATGGAGTGGTAGGAGGAATGAAGGAGAACGGCTGTTAGGTGAGGGTGGGGTAGACTTCCCTGAAGAGGTGGGTTTTCAGGGAGCGCCTGAAGGTGAGGAGGGAAGGTGACAGTCTGATGGATTGGGGTAGTGAGTTCCAGAGGATGGGGGAGGACCTGGAGAAGTCTTGCAGTCGTGCGTGGGAGGAGGAGACCAGAGAGCAAGATAGAAAGAGGTCCTGTTTAGAGCGAAGGGTACGGGTAGGGTGGTACCTGGAAATCAGGTTGGTGAGGTAGTTAGAGGCAGTGTTGTGAATGGCTTTGTAGGTCAGAGTGAGTAGTTTGAATAGTACATTTACTATTTCCAGAAAACCTTACAGCTCATAGGTGTAGCTAGACTTGGGCACTTGAGGGACATGTCGAAGGTTTCCTTTCTGCTGCTTCAAATCTAGCTATCGGTGGATGTCCCTCTTGGGTTGATTAACTAAAACTAGAGAGTGAAACACTCAGTGCAGCTGTACACAGAAACCAGTCAGGTTTCAGGTTTTATTGCCAAAGCTTAATTGAACAATCTGCAGTTAGAAGCTGATTGGCTACCATGCACAGCTGGATCAGATTTTGCATGTTCCAGTTTTAGTAAATCAGCCCCTCTGACTATCAAAACGACAAACTCAACTGTATTCCAAAAGCAAAATGCTATCCATAGCTGCCTACATAGCTCCGCAATAATGTGTGACAACCATGGCTCCCTCATAGATACAGTGGGGGAGTGTAGTCATCAAGAGACTGGAAGTGTGTTATTCACAGAATATGGGTGAAAATAGAGGGGAAAAAAAAGCAAATAAAAAAGGAAAACTAAAATTGCTTCCGTATCTAAACACTGATAAGTTACAATATAATAAACTTTTGTTTTGTGATTTAGATATGCTTTAAGAGTTGCCTGTTACTTTCTTGCAGCTTCAAAGTCGTCTCGAGTTTCCACTACATCGTTGATATTTTAATACAATTATTATTCATGAAATTCTTATATGAATGTCTACTGGAACCTTCCACAAGGAACTATATGATGCACAAGCTGAAAAAGTACCCTGAAATATATACCCTTTTTTCTGGAATTCTGCCTGAAAAATAGCAGTGCACCTCCTGATATGTGAGGGTACCTAGGCACTCATGTGGCCTTGTAGCTGTATATCTGTAGTGTGAAATTTAATGAACTGCTCTCTGACAGCTGGTCTCAGAAGATTTGCAGTGAGGTTTGCTACAATACTGCTCACTGTTCTCCTTACTTTAGGCTGTGACATAAGAAAACAAAAGTCTTGCCTTTACCAAGATGGCCACCTCCATACAGCGTGCAGAGCAAGTTTAGTAAGTAATAGGGAAAGATCTGCTGCAGGAAAACCATAGGCAATATTGTTGAGCGTTGCCCTCTGCTTGTCTTTTTCTAGGCACCGCTTTCAGAGGTGAGTTCCTGTTTCAGACTTTCAAGGGCATCAATAGTTGCTGAAATAGTCTACAAATAGACACGGACTTTAATGGTCCTTTTGAACTTGGCATCAAAATGAATAGCAGACACATGGAGTTATCTGACAATTGTCTGGCACAGCATGAAACCCAGGGAAAAGCCATGACTTTGCCCGTCTGCTATCTGGTGAAGTAAAGATCATCAATTGACTCAGTTAAAAAAAAATCTGGAACAAATGCTGGCTTTCTCTTTTAACCAAACATATGTTTGACCCGACTGGTTAGTTGGGTCAGCTTTGCACTAACAGAAAGAAAAGATTTACATTTTTATAGGACAATTACCATGGAGCAAGAAGCCCATTTCCTCTGAAACAAAACATTCCTTGGGCACCCAAAAAAAAACAATTTTCATACTGCCAGCCACCTACAGACGTCCTCCTGTGTCTTTCATCTCTTGAGTGTCATCTACAGAAGGAGGCCCTTAAAGTTATTTCTTTGAAATGCTTTGGGACAAACATATTAATACAAGAGATTCCACAACACACTATTATAGTCAACTTAAGAAAGATCCTTCATACACAACCATGGACATCCCTCCTAAGAAGCAAGAAGAAAACCTCATCTGAAGCAATCAAGAGAAGGCTGCATTGTATCTCTGAGGGTTCTCCACAAGATGGTTGACTTGAATTCTTGTAGTCATTTTTTCTACACCTAGCAAATAAACATATTATTTTGACCAAATAATGCATCCAAAGCTGTCAGTGTCCATTAAAGAGTGATATTTTAAATAGAATCATAGGTATGCCTATCAGAAGTTAAGAAAAAAATGTCATCTGTTGCATAAACTTACTAGAGGTGGCAAGAATGGGTTCTCATACAGTAAATATTCCTGGTATCTAACTGCCTTCTTCTCCTACGCATGACATCTCCCTATTGGCCAGTGCAAGGAGCAGCATGGGTTCAGCTTTAATTGTGTTTCTGCTTCAAAGGCCGCATTTTTTAATAAAATGAACAATATAGTCAATGGGCCTCAGTAGATTAAATACACTGTGAAGTTTTGTAACATAATAATGGAACTTTTATACCTGTCAGCATTCACACGTCCTGGCTAGTTATTAGGATGTAGCATACATTGAGTATTTACCCCCAGTATAACAGGAGTGAGCACTCTCACATATTTAACCTCTTCCCATCCAGCCTATTCTAATATGATGGCTGAGTGAGAGGGTTGCCATCCTGGGTGGACATTATATGACGTCCTCCAAGGATCAGGCCACGCTGTGGCACGATCTGTCGCGTGCTGTATCCACCAGACACAGTGGATGACAGATTAGTCTACTGAGCTACTGCAGGTACCATGTGATCACTGTAACCAATCACAGCAGAGCACATGGCAATTGTACATAATGAATGGCTTTCATGGCCAATCATTGTTTGCTATTATGTTGATCTCTGATTGGAAAAAGTGATCACATGGTATAGACAGCTGGCCAATCACAGCTTCACAATAGTACACACTGGATGAATGAATGCCAGTCATAAAAAATGGTTGTTTATAACAGTAATTATAGCGCCTCTAAGTGTGTACTGTGAAGGTATTTAATAGAAAGATAAGTAGTAACTCACATCTTTGAATTTAAAAACAGGCTCATGGGTAAGAGGGTGAGATGTCTGTAGCCGGATGTTGTTGCGTAACTGATCCAGAGAGGAGATCGATTGAGTCCGCCAGCAGGTGGTGCTGTGCATGTGCAACATGGTGGAATCTCCAAGGTATCTGCCAGCAGATGGTGCTGTGCATATGCAGTATAGATGGTGAAGCCTGGCAGAGTCTCCAAGCTGTACAGGATCAGCACATGTGGCGTCTGACGTCATCAAAATGCGAAGTGTTTCTGAGCATGTGCAGGATGAGAGGAGTCCGGGCACGCTATTTCATCAGGCTGCCTTCTGCAGAGTTATGCTTCGCTCCTACACAGCTTGCCCTTAGTGCCTACTGGACTACCTCTACCCCTGCCCATTTGGAACTCATCAAACATACACGGACTGCCACACCATGCGCCTGTTATCCCTTTTGTATAACAGTAATTATCACTGTTATAAGAAATCACAGTATGGAAAAAAAAAAAAATCTGATTACCTCCCCAGAGTAGAAAAAAGGTCACTATGGTAACACGGTATTGATCTGGTCATGGTGTGTAAAATAACCATTAAAAAAAATAATTGTAACAAAAATGAAAAAAAAAGTTTAAAAATGTAAAAAAAAATATTTTTTTACATACTGTTACCAGTCAGTGCCCCTGATCACTGCCAAACCAGTTATATGATGATGTTGTACTGAACTGGTGACCGTATGTAAAAAAAAAAAAAAAATGTTTTTATTTCTTCATTTTCCAAAAAAAGTGACAAAAAATTACATGAATAGAAAAAAGAAAGCAGTGTTCACATCAGGGTCCTGGTAAATCATAATCTGGAGTCTTGCAAGTATCGTCACTCAGGCTTCAAGTGTCCCCTTAAGCCAGCCAAACATGAGTCGAATTCCAAAAGAATATTTTTTCTACAATCTTTTCTAAGAATTTTCGTTCGAATCTCGCACCATTAGTGGGTCACAGAAATGGCCAATTTTCGTATGATCATCGAATTTGAGTTATCGGGCATGTTGGAAAGTTTTTGAAAGTCGAGCGACTTTCCAATCAATGATGGGAGAATCGCGCGAGAAATATAAACGAAAATTCTTGGACACGAAAATTATTTTCTGCAACAAAATGAGGTGAAATTGAATGCTTGGTTGTTTGAATTTCAAAACCAATGATGGAACCATCGGATTAAAAAACGCACTAAATTTTCAATTTTCTAAAGAAAATGAATTCGAAATTCGACCCATGTATAGCCTGCATAAGTCACTTATACCAAATGCTGATAAATGTAGGAAGCCGGCAACTGGGAACATCTGCGTTAAATCTTTATTTGCTACAATGTGATAACAGCTGTTTTTACCTGTTATCATCCTGTAGAAGATAAAGATTTAACACACAAGTTCCAAGTTGCAAGCTTCCCACATTTATCTGACAAAAAAATTACAACTTCAAAAAAACTCACCATGCCTCTTACTAAATACTTTCGACTGTACTTTCCAAAAACGTTTTTCAAAAATATACTATATTTCCTACAGACTAAATAATATACACTGACTTGGGGTATTTTTACCAAAGAAATGTAGCGGTATACATTTTGGCCTAAATTTACCTCCCTAGCGGTCTGATTATGTCCATATTTCTGTGCTCAAAGCGGTACATTTTTTTTGCATGGAAATATGTATTTTTTTTATTGTAGGCCTGTAATTTTTAGGAATAACTCACTGAAATCTGTCCGAACAAGAGTCTAGTTAACATCCCTTGCATGTTAAAATTTGAAAAACGAAATCATAAATTATAATTTAATAAATAATCATAAAAAATAATAATATAATAATAATAAATTTAATGCAATAATATAATCAAACCAAAAACACTGAAATTTGAAATATAGCGCCAAGTTCGCACATCACTGAGCAAAGTCGCAAAATCGTTTTCAGTGTCTGATGACGAATTTCCCCACAAATCATTATCACTCAATTCTGCAAGTAGTTCTAATTTACTATGTTCTATAGCTGGTCTAAAACCGCTTTTGACCTAAAGGGATGCTTTTTGGACGCCATGGACGTTTCTCAGTTTCCAGGCAATAAGAACAGTAAAAATGTAGGCAGGGCACAGGACAAAGCACTCGGGACAAAATGTATGTGAAATGGTTTGATACAGTAATGTGATACTATGTGATTTTAGTGTATTTAGTGAATGTCACTTTTTGTCATTTTCAAATTTCCCGCCGTTCTGTCCCAACGCTCGCAGGGGACGGAACCCAGAAGACAGATGCTGGCATCCACCGGATTACATTACAGGGGACATTGCAGGAAGGACATCGCGGGAGCGCAGGACAAGGTAAGTGAAGAACAGATCCCGGAGCAGCGTCGCATGGTAAGCCCGAGTGTAGCTCGGGGTTACTGCTTTTGGTACTGAAACCTTACCCCGAGCTACACTCGGGAATACCGTCAGGGAGGTTACTGAAGAAAGATTATTTATTTGCAAAATTTTATAACATAGAAAGAAAAGAACGTGTTTTTTTATCTTTATTCCTTTATTTAGAAAAAAAATAAAAAAAACCCAGGGGTAATTAAATACAACCAAAGGAAAGGTATATTTGTGTGAAAAAAAATTATAAACATTTCATTTGGGTAGTGTTGCATGATTTTGTAATTGTCATTCAAAGTGTGACAGTGCTAAAAGCTGAAAATTGACCTGAGGAGGAATTGGGTGAAAGTTTCCAGTATGGAGGTGGTTACGCATAGTGTACTCGATCTTCCTGTATATCAGCAGAGTTTAAGCCTAGCGCTGTTGTGACAGGGGATGGTTCTGACACTTTCGGCATTGTCAAAAGCTGCCACTAAGCCCTGCACATTCCCATATGCCCATCGCTATAGCTAACATGTAATGTGCAGGAGGCAGGAAGAGGTGGGCAAGCTTTGACACTATGAAAAAGTGCATTCGGCCATACCTGCAAGCTTTTTGAAGCTGCACTAGGTATATGTAGGTACCCCTCTGTGCCTGTATGTTATGCCTGCAACAGTTTTTTTTATGTATTATAGAGACAGGACAGGGTGTTTTATTTTAGTTTTGGATAAAGTATAAAATGGTTACAACCCCTTGTCATGTCTTAATAGCTTCATTAGGGGAAATTAAATAAAGGTCTACTACTAATGTATAATATATATCTAAAAAAAAAAAAAAAAATTTGGACACGTTATTAACTACATTATTAATTTATTATCAACATATTTAAGACAAACACACACATAAAAAAGGGAAAACAAATTAAAAAAAGGGAAAAATAAACTTTTCAACCTAAAAAATTATTAAAAATATCTGTAGGTCTCTGACAGAAATAATGCATTATTATTATACAGGATTTATATAGCGCCAACCAGGGGCGGACTGACCATTTGGAAACTCAGGCACTGCCCGAGGGCCTGGGGTCAGTAGGGGGCCCCATGAGATGCCCCTAGTACCTTTTTCATAGGCTTTTTTGAGTTTGGGCAAGGACACAGGGGCCCCATGATTCCCTTTTACCCGGGGGCCCCATGAGTTGTCAGTCCGCCCCTGGCGCCAACATTTTGCACAGCGCTTTACAAAATGAAGGTAGACATTACAGTTACATAATTATTTGGTACAAGAGGAATCAGAGGGCCCTGCTCGTTATAGCTTACAATCTAGGAGGAAGGGTTAAGTGATACAAAAGGTAATATCTGTGGGGGGATGAGCTGATGGAGGAAGCAAATGGCGGTTTACTAGGTAGAAGCAGGATAGGCTTCTTTAAAGAGAAAGGATTTCAGGGATCATCTAAAGGTGGATAGATAAGGAGACAGCCGGACAGATTAAGGTAGGGAGTTCCATAGGATGGGAGAAGCTCGGGAGAAGTCCTGGAAGCGAACACGGGAGGAGGTGACACGGGAACTAGAGAGCAGAAGGTCTTGGGAGGATCGAAGAGAGCGGTTTGGTTTATATTTTGAGACCGGGTTGGTGATGTAGCTGGGGGCAGAGTTGTGGATGGCTTTGTAAGTTGTTGTTAGTATTTTGAATTTTATTCATTTGGCAAGCGGAAGCCAGTGGAGGGATTGGCAGAGAGGGGTAGCAGTCACTGAACAGTTGGTAAGGTGGATGAGCCTGGCAGCAGTATTCATGATGGACTGGAGGGGGGATAGCCTATGTAAAGGTAAGCCAATGAGGAGGGAGTTGCAGTAATCGAGGCGATAGATAACCAGGGAGTGAATTAGGAGCTTTGTGGTATCGTTGGTTAAAAAGGGGCGTATTCTGGAGATGTTGCAAAGGTTGAGGCAGCATGATTTGGACAGAGATTGGATGTGGGCCTGAAAGGATAGTTCAGAATCCAGGGTTACACCTAGCACCCTGGTATTCTGGGATGGGTTTATAGTTGTGCTATTGATCCTGACCGAGGAATCAAGTACATCAGTACTTAAAGCTATAAAACATTTATAGTTTTGGTGGTCAGCGCATATAGGTGTAGCGTTACTCCTGTAGAAGCTGCAGGAATAGTGTCCAGATCCTCCTCAAAAGCTTTGCTCCAGAGCCAGGCACATAAGCTCATTGACATGTTTCTCCAATAACCAGTCAGGGATGTTGTTTTTGTTGTTTTTATTTTTGGAGAACTTGGATAGGGATGAGGGAGATAAGTGGGATACTCCAAAAATAAAAACTATGTACACTTGAGGACTTCATCTAAACTTCAGAACAAGCTATGTTAGAGTCCGTGCTTGAAACAAACAGTGGACTTCAGCTTTACGTACTAGTAACACTCTTTCTTAGAGCCCCAGAGCAGTATTCCTTTAAGAAGGAGGACAGATGAACAAAGCTCTTCAGAACACCAGCTGGTGTCCCTTTACTAGACCCACGACTGACTTCCTTGCACCAGAGGGGGGTTAAGCAGCACAAAGATCCTTTAGGGATGTCTTTACTCACAAGGCCCTTCCTCCATGATATCAGACCAGATCTTCAATGGACGGCCCCTCAGTCAGCTTTATGGAACTCAGGTCTCGGCATTCAGGCACTCAGGTCGCCCACCTGAAGACACACGGCAGTAGTTCCAGGCTGGAACAATTCTATACAGGAAAGACCCCGAGACCCGTGTGGTCACTGAATATATACAGGTACCTAACATGCCATCACAGCCTCTCTGGGATAGGCTGGGAATTTATTCATGCTGCCATCTGCATAGCTTCACACCTGATGATCCAGAAACGTCTCGAGCTCTCTGGATGCAGAAGGAGCTATTAGGCTGGCAGCAGCTGAGCAAACTGAGCAGACCTGACTAGCAGAGCACAGCAACACTGATTGCAATGTGCAAGTTATGCTTTTACCTAACAATTATAACCACACTGACTACAGTGTGACAACTAAATTCACCTATCAAAATACAAACTAAATCTAACTAAATGTAAACCTAGCATCTATCTAGGAAGGTGCTACATCTGAAAATCTTGAAAAATGTCTGAAATATATCTTTTGAAAAGATTCACATTTTTAACTGTTTTACATTAAATTTCCTTTAAGCGTGAAGTCTGGTTGGTCCACACATTTACACTGATGTAGAGGGGATTTAAAACAAGATTTTCCAATTTGCGCAAAGTCCACAAAACGTCTTCATTTGTAAAACAGGTGATCAATGTAAGCGATTAGCAAGTCAATGGCTTAGTCACCTAATTCATATATTGTTTACAAACAGATATTCCTGTTATATAGAGGAATGGAATAGATAGAGATGCCTATTTCACATGCCTTTACTTATAAAGTTCGTATTGATTCTGGATATAATGGAATCATGTACAAGTACTTGTCAAAAGGCTTGACTCATATTTCACAAATCTCAGAAAGGTCAATAAATATCCCTTCCATAGATGTATGACTTGCCATGTATACATGCGGCTTTGCATAGAATGCAAATATGTTGAAACAACACGTAGTATATTAATGCTTCAGGAGCATGTTCCCCTAAAGTTCAGCTCAGGAACAAATGTGTGTGACATAACACTCAATATCCATAAAATATTTATAAACCATAAGTCAGGGTTTCTCGCCCTTTTTTCGCACCATCTTTTAAAATTTTGCACAATCTCAAGACACCCCATTCTAAAATGTAAAAAAGAAAACTAATAGTTTTACATAAAGCAGCAAGATCCACACACGTAGGACACCCAACATTAGAGGTAATTTATTCTTACAAAGCAAATACTCCTTTGCACACTGGTGATGACTAGTATTACAGTGTTTCTCTTCTCCCCCTGTTTCACACTCACTTAACTAATGTGACCCCAGTGCTGACGGAGAGGAGCAGTACAGGGACAAAAAAGGAACACTCAATATGCTTATCAATGAATGACTTCATTGGTTGTTAGAACACTAGCAGCTCGTTGTAATGCTGCACAATAAAAACCTTTGGCTTTATGTAACAAAAACAGGCAGGCTTGATCCACTTGCTGGCCTGTGGATAAATCTGGGGCAATTTTTAGGCATTTTGCCAAGGTACCCCTATACTTAATACTTATGTTTTATACTTAGAATAAATTCTTATTCTTTGGAAAAAAAAAAAGGCTGCAATCATGTATAATATATAAGCGTTTGCTGCTCCACCAGCCTGTAATCCCCCAGTCCAAGAAGCACACTTCTGATATTTTCCATTATTAGAAGCATTTGCCATTACTGATCATCCAAAATCCTCATTACATGTTTATACCACAGATCAGCTGTGGTAATGGAACAATACAATAGTAAGAGTAGCTTGCATTTAGTTCTAGGGATTGAACCACCTCCTAATGTGTAGAGGATCAACTGAGCCAACGGTCTACACTCTCTTATTTATCCGGCCACCAGGCAAATATTTCCTTTCAGAGTGGTATTAATTAGTCCATACTGTAATCAAAACAAAAAAAAATTTTGGTTTATATGCACAATATTGCCAAAAGTATTGAGACACCCCTCCAAATCATTGGATTCAGATGTTCTAATCATCTCCATGGCCATTGGTGTATACAATCAAGCACCTAGGCATGCAGACTGCTTCTACGAACATTTGTGAAAGAATGGGTCGCTCCCAGGAGCTCAGTGAATTCAAACGTGGTACCGTGATAGGTTGCCACCTGTGCAATAAGTCCATCCATGAAATTTCCTTGCTACTAAATATTCCACGGTCAACTGTTAGTGGTATTATAACAAAGTGGAATCAACAGGGAACAACAGCAACTCAGCCATGAAGTGGTAGGCCATGTAAAATGACAGAGCAGGGTCAGTACTTGTTGCAGCACAAAAGTCGCCAAGTGTCTGCAGAGTCAATAGCTAAGGACCTCCAAACTTTGTGTGGCCTTCAGATTAGCACCACAGTGCGTAGAGAGCTTCATGGAATGGCCAAGCAGCTGCATCCAAGCCTTACAGCACCAGGTGCAATGCAAAGTGTTGGATGCAGCGGTGTAAAGCATGCTGCCAATGGATTATAGAGCAGTAGAGATGTGTTCTCTGGAGTTACGAATCATGCTTCTCTGTCCGGCAATCTGATGGACATGTCTGGGCTTGGTGGTTGCCAGGAGAATGGTACTTGCCTGACTAGATTGTGCCAATTGTAAAGTTTGGTGGAGGGGTATTATGGTGTGGAGCTGTTTTTCAGGGGTTGGGCTTGGCCCTTCTTTCCAGTGAAAGAAACTCTTAAGGCATCAGCATACCTAGACAATTTTGACAATTTCATGCTCCCAACTTTGTGGCAAAGTTTGGGATGGCCCTTTCCTGTTCCAGCATGACTGCGCACTAGTGAATAAAGCAAGCGAGGAACTTGACTGGCCTCCACAGAGTCCTGTCTCCAACCCAATAGAATACCTTTCTGATGAATTAGAGTGGAGACTGGAAGCCAGAGCTTCTCATCCGACATCAGTGCCATCAATGCTCTTCTGGAAGAATGGTCAAACATTCCCATAGTGAATCCAAAAAGTTCCAGAGAAACCAAAGCACTGTGGAGAGTTTAATGATGAAAGAATCTCACCAAGAGGTGTACCTTTATTGATAAAGACAATGGATAAAAACGAAAGTCACAAGCCTGTGGCTTTAGGGGAAGCCTGGGTCAGGATGGATGGCCCATCCGCTATGATGGAAGTCTGCATGGTGGTAGGAAACGCCTGTCAGGTAGGGACCACATGATTTTGGCGTCACCGAGATGTCCGGGAGACGGATGGGAGGAACCAACACTGTGGCTACAAGCAGGAGTGGAGGCCGGTTACCATGACGACATGTTTTGTGCGCATGCGCCTTTTCAAGTCCCTGGGAATCTGAGGAGGCTGTGCGCTGCTGGAGGGTATAAGCTTTCCGCACAAAAATGGAAGACACCTGGGCTTGGCTCCGGGGATGGCCAGCTGCTTTCTGGAGAGGTTAAGGTTAGTGTGGCGACGGCTGGAGGGGGGGGGCTGGGTTGGCGGTGGTGTTGGGCGCCTGATTTTAGTGGCGGGGCACTGGTGGTGGTGGGGTGCCCAATTTTAGTGGGGGTTGGGAGTCTGGGCGTGGAGGGGTTGAGTCAGTGTTGATGGTGGTGGGAAGCGGCCAATTTTAGTGTGGCAGCACAAAAGCCAAATACATCACTGTGTGTGTGTGTGTGTGTGTGTGTGTGTATGTGTGTATGTATATGCATACACACACAGTACTGTGAAGATGTGAAGAAATGCTGTAAAAAAAAGAATACTTTCAAAAATATATATTTCAGTTTTTTATCAATATACAGAATGCAAAGGGAGCAAACGGAAGTCAAATCTAAATCAAATCAATATTTGGTGTGACTAAACCCTTTGGCTTCAAACCAGCATCAATTCTTACACTTGCACACTTTGTACACTATCACAAAGTCAGGGATTTTGTATGATTAGAGTCAGGTGAATGATTAACCAATTATACCAAGCAGGTGCTAATGATCACCAATTTCAGATATAGGTTGAAACACAATCATTAACTGAAACAGAAACAGCTGTGTATGAGGCTTAAAACTGAGTAGGGAACAACCAAACTCTGCTACTAAGGTTAGGTTGTAAAAGTCAGTTTCATGTTACAGGTCATACACCATGGTAAGACCAAGCATAACAACAAGACACAAGGCAAACATTTCAAAACAGACTGGGGTTTCAAGATGTGCTGTTCAAGCACAAAGAAATGGGCAACGCTGACGACCATAGTTGTAGTAGTTGACCAAGGAAACTTAATGCAGCAGATGAAAGATACATCATGCTTACTTTCTTTTCACATTGGAAGATGTCCAAAAGTGCCAGCAGAACTGGCAGAAACCAGCTGGATCCAGGTATACCCATCTACTGTCTGAAGACGTCTGGCTAGAAGTTAACTTCATGGAAGAATTGTGGCCAAGAAGCCATAACTCCAATTTTGAAACATAGGTAAGCGACTCAACTTTGCAGAAAAACATAAGAACTGGGGTGCAGAAAAATGGCAGCAGGTGTTCTGGACTGATGAGTTAAAATTTGAAGTATATAGCTGTAGCAGGAGTCAGTTTGTTCGTGAAGGGCTGGACAGCGGTAAAATAATGAGTGTCTGCAGGCAACAGTGAAGCATAGTGGAGGTTCCTTGCAAGCTTGGGGCTTCATTTCTGCAAATGGAGCTGAAGATTTGGTCAGGATCAATGGTGTCTTCAATGCTGAGAAATACAGGCAGATACTATTCCATCATGCCATACCATCAGGGAGGTGTGTGGTTGGCCCCAAATTTATTATGCAGCAGGACAATGACCCCAAATATACAGCCAATGTCATTAAGAACTATCTTTAGTATAAAGAAGAAAAGGGAGTCCAGGAAATTATGGTTTGGACCCCACAGAGCCTTGATCTCATCATCATGGAGTCTGTCTGAGATTACATGAAGAGACAGAAGGATTTGATGCAGTCTACATCCAAAGAAGATCTGTGGTTAGTTCTCCAAGATGTTTGGAATGACCTACCTACTGAAAAAAACCTGCTGTGTGCAAGTCTACCTAGAAGAATTGATGATTTTTTAAAGGCAAAGGGTGGTCACACCAAATATGGCTTTCATTTAGATTTCTCTTCTGTTCACTTAGTTTAGTTCTGCATCATAAGGCTAGAGGACTGATTTACTAATGACGTTAGGGCTGGTCACTTAGCTAGGAGAACATTCACTAAGGCAACTAAACAGTCAACACTTTTAGGGCTTCTTTACAAATGCTGCCACCCAAGGCATACCTCTGAGAATCCATCCATGGTAGATTGTTTTTTAGAGGATGGTTGACAGCTGTCTGGGAGGTGATATATCGCTTCTTTACCACCTGTTTAAACTCTCAAAAGCCCATACCACTGCACTACAACTACAAGCATTGCACATGGTTGCAGGACAGTGTCAGCATGACCCCATTCACTAGGCCTTAGTACTTCAAGCTGTATCACTGTTTACAAAACATGTAAATGATAAAGTCTGTGCCTTTTTCCTTTCATTCTGAAATCTAGCTTATTCTGAATCTATTTAGCTTGCAAAGCATTAATCAGAGTAAAAGACTACTGAGACCTGTTTGCTAATGACTCATCTGTCTAGCAGATAAAGGAGGGGGATTCTCCAGAAAACTTCACAGGTAGACAGTTTCCAAACAGGGAAAAAAAAAAGCACTATTTCAAAGTTTCTATTCGGTTAACAGATAATTTTACAGAACATATTAAGCAACAGTTCAAAGGAGCTAATTAGAATGTTATTATCCTGTGACTCATTCATATTAAAGCTATACTTTGAAGTATGTTTTTTTCCCAAGAATTTGGATGACAAATGTCACCTTACCTTAAAGGATGCCCCCAGGATTATACAGGTGAAACTCAAAAAATTTGAATATTGTGCAAAAGTTCATTTATTTCAGTAATACAACTTAAAAGGTAAAACTAATATATGAGATAGACTCATTACATGCAAAGCAAGATAGTTCAAGCCGTGATTTGCCATAAATGTGATGATTATAGCTTACAGCTCATGAAAACCCCAAATCCACAATCTCAGAAAATTAGAATATTGTGAAAAGGTGCAATATTCTCGGCTCAAAGTGTCCCACTCTAATCAGCTAATTAAGCCATAACACCTGCAAAGGGTTCCTGAGCCTTTAAATGGTCTCTCAGTCTGGTTCAGTAGGAATCACAATCATGGGAAAGACTGCTGACCTGACAGTTGTGCAGAAAACCATCATTGACATCCTCTATAAGGAGGGAAAGCCTCAAAAGGTAATTGCAAAAAAAGTTGGATGTTCCCAAAGTGCTGTATCAAAGCACATTAATAGAAAGTTATGTGGAAGGGAAAAGTGTGGAAGAAAAAGGTGCACAAGCAGCATGGATGACCGCAGTCTGGAGAGGATTGTCAGGAAAAGGCCATTCAAAAGTGTTGGGGACTTTCACAAGGAGTGGACTGAGGCTGGAGTCAGTGCATCAAGAGCCACCACACACAGACAGATCCTGGACATGGGCTTCAAATGTTGTATTCCTGTTGTCAAGCCACTCCTGAACAACAAACAACGTCAGAAGCGTCTTACCTGGGCTAAAGAAAAACAGATCTGGTCTGTTGCTCAGTGGTCCAAAGTCCTCTTTTCTGATGAGAGCAACTTTTGCATCTCATTTGGAAACCAAGAACCCAGAGTATGGAGAAAGAATGGAGAGGCACACACTGCAAGATGCTTGAAGTCCAGTGTGAAGTTTCCACAGTCTGTGTTGATTTGGCGAGCCATGTCATCTGCTGGTGTTGGTCCACTGTGCTTCAATAAGTCCAGGGTCAACGCAGCCGTCTACCAGGAGATTTTGGAGCACTTCATGCTTCCTTCCGCAGACGAGCTTTATGGGGATGCTGACTTCATTTTCCAGCAGGTCTTGGCACCTGCCCACACTGCCAAAAGCACCAAAACCTGGTTCCATGATTACTGTGCTTGATTGGCCAGCAAACTCGCCTGACCTGAACCCCATAGAGAATCTATGGGGCATTGCCAAGAGAACGATGAGAGACATGAGACCGAACAATGCAGAAGAGCTGAAGGCCGCTATTGAAGCATCGTGGTCTTCCATAACACCTCAGAAGTGCCACAGCCTGATAGCTTCCATGCCACGCCGCATTGAGGCAGTAATTGCTGCACAAGGGTGTCAGGGAGCGAGGAGCCAGACACACAAGGAGGTGCAATAAAAGGTAGGTTTATTAATATCAAAATAAGACAAGAGTCTATGCAAGTCCAACAGCGGAAATCGTAGCCAAAGCCGGGGTCAAGAGCCAGGAAGAATCGTCGCCAGAGCCGGGATCAGGAGCCAGGAAGAATGGTTGCCAGTGCCGGGGTCAGCAGCCAGGAGGAATCTTAGCCAAAGCCGAGTCAGTATCCAGGAAAGCAACGAGTAGCTAAACAGGAGCTTGCTGTTGTGCAACAGACAGGACACGAATGCAATGGACAGCCACAAACAGCAGACTTATATGTGATAAGCCTCCACCTCCTGGGGGAGGAGCCGCAGAGGGCTGAAAGCATAAAGGATCCCACAATGCTTTGCAGACACCTAAGATGGATGCCAGCACATGGAGCAGCACAAGGTCTGAGGAAAGGTAGGACCTTGACAAAGGGGCCCAAACCAAGTACTGAGTACATATGCATGCTTATACTTTTCAGAGGTCCGATATTGTTCTATGTACAATCCTTGATTTATTGATTGCATGTAATATTCTAATTTTCTGAGATTGTGGATTTGGGGTTTTCATGAGCTGTAAGCCATAATCATCACAATGATGACAAATCACGGCTTGAACTATCTTGATTTGCATGCAATGAGTCTATCTCATATATTAGTTTCACCTTTTAAGTTGCATTACTGAAATAAATGAACTTTTGCAAGATATTCTAATTTTTCGAGTTTCACCTGTAGGGTCGTAAACCTATACGGACTTCTAGACGCCCTACCCCCCCCCACCCCACCCCATGCACTTCTATTGGGGGAATACTATTTAAAAAAAGAATACAATTAAGCATCTGCTATCATCTAGGTATGGACATGTGGGTGCAGCTTTTTAAAAGAGAAGAAGACATCTGTGGCCAACATTAAAACTGATACTTATAAACAGTGAGGTTGATTTACTAAAACTGGAAAATCTGGTGCAAAGAAACCAATCAGCAGCCAAGATGTTTTGTCAAAGCTTAATTGAACAAGCTGAAGTTAGAAGCTGATTGGCTACCATGCACAGCTGTACCAGATTTTGCACTCTCCAGCTTTAGTAAATCAACAGTATGTCAGTATTGCTCTTGGTGGTTTCTCTAGGAAACGCACCAAAACGTGCAATGTTTGTACAATCACTCTAATGTACATTGTTGAAATATATGTGACATGAACCACAAGCCAACGCATATTAGACTGCATTCACAGTTGAGCTGAGCATCTTTGGCCACTTTATAGGCTTTTTTGGGGCATTTTTTCCCGGTTTGTTTTGCATGTTTTAGTGGGCGTCTGTGGATGGAGAGGTTTTTTTAGCCAATAGAAAACTAGTTACTAGGGTGAAAAATGTGTATTTTGGGCATTCTTTTCATGTGTGTTTGCACATTTTTCAGGCGCTCTCAATAAAGTCTATTGGGGCCAAAACACTTACCCTAGGCTCACACACATGCACATTTCAGTGCGGTTTCCAGTTTGCAGAAATGCACTATCGTCCAGTTAACATGATTTCTTATGGATCTAGTTAACACTTGTGTGTTTTTGAGCCAGTGATGGTTTTTGAAAGGGTCAGGGACTATTTTTCCAGGCAGCAGATTGCATTTTGTGTGTAATAGACTTCAATGGAACTGCATCAAAAATACATGAAAACCGTATGTGCATGCTTTTTTGGTGCATTTCTTATACGACAACAGACCCTAAGCAATAATAAACAGATACCAAAAAACACAAAACGCATAAAAAAGTGTCAAAAACAGATATGTGCATGCGTTTTTGGTGCATTTCTTATATGACAACAGACCCTTAGCAATAATAAACAGATACCAAAAAACACAAAACGCATAAAAAAAGTGTCAAAAACACGTGAAAAAATGCAAAACGCACCAGTAAAATGCATCAACCACAAACTGCATAAGTGTGAACCAATCCTTAGGCTTGTAGCTCAAAAGAGACTGACGTATCTTTTTTGGAGCTGCATGCCTCTAGCAACACTATGCTCAGATGTAAACGGGCACAACTGAAAACCATGGGTTGCTTAGAATTTTGGAGTTTTGAGCTACAAAACACTCAGATGTGAATGGGGTCTTACACAGTGATGAATCATACTTCATTCACAAAGGCTTTATGTCTTGATAAAGTCTATAGCTTTTAAATTACCAACTTTGTTGTACACTCCTTTGACCCATTATCAGCAGATAGCGGGCTAAAGCCCATTGACGGCTGATGTAACAGAGCTGGTCCAGGCTCTGGAGAGACCCCGACTTTAAAGTCGAGAAGCACCCAGATGCCTGGACCGGTAGCTGACTCAGCTTCTCAGTGGCCTGCTGAGAGCCTGAGCCAGTTGCTCCTACCCTCTTCACAGCCCGGCACTCCAATGAGTGCTGCAGGGGCAGAGCATAAAGCTGGTGACTGACATCACTGCCCTGTGCTCATTGAAGACTGAGAACTGAGCAATCAGCAGTCTTTGTTCACTTAGTTCTCAGTCTTAGAAGCGTCAGGGGACAGATTCAGCTGGGATTGGCAGTCATCTAGGTGAGTATGTATGTTTGTACTTTTTAATTCCCAAACTTCTCTTTTAATCTGTTTTGCCATAAAAATTTCCTAAGTAAAATAGAATGTAAAAGTTGAGAAGTGCTAGTGAACCAGTTAACTGTCACCCTATTATAAAGAATCGTCAACCCTTTAATGAGACAAAACTTTAAGGAAGGTTGAGCAGAAAATATTGGAAGCTGTCTTAGCCCAAGAGAAAGCAAAAAAAGCAAGTTGGGAGGGGAAAGGCAGAAGCTGGTGCATAGGTAAATTCAAGTATTCTAAATTCTTACAAAATCTGAATTTAATCCTGAAGATTGCAGGTTGTCAACCCAGGGTGTCCAAACCCAAAGAAATCTTCCATTTGAATCATGCTCTACAACTTTCCATGTGGAGAAGATGGAGAACCTTTAAATACCCTTCTTGTTTTTTTTCAATGCATTAAGTCTTTTTGGTTTACCGTCTCCTGATTATTTTTTACTGTTTCTTGCAATTTGTTCACCACCATCACTTTTATCAATGTTTTATAATCCAGTGACACACTAAATATTCTTAAGAATCTTTAGAAAAAAATTATATCAAGTTTATCAAACCTTTATGAAAAAGTAATTTGCCCTCGTATCTCAAAAGGGAATATAAAGATTCACACATATTTCCCGAGAACATGCAGTCCTTGCTGGTAAACACAGTCCTGTAGCTGAGCGCACCATGCAAACAGAAAACAACAAAAAATCACCTAACTCCTCCAGAGCTTATAATATATAGCCCTTATCCTATATTTACCATCTCATGCTCTATCTTCTTGTGTTAGCTTACGCAGAGACAAAACAAAGACTTACTCAGCAAAATTCCCATACTTCTAACCTAAATAATAGTTTCCCCCTTTTATGGAGCTGAAAGACAAATTTGAAATGAAAAGGATTCAAAAATGATTTTACAGCCATGAAGTGTGACTTCCTAGCTCCTTAAATATTCACATTTATTAAAATGTTTAATCCATGCTTTGAAATTTGTGGAGAAAAAAAAAATGATCAGAAATAGGAGGTAAACAGCATTCTGGGGCCAGGCCAGTTCGATCAGGCATCTGATTTTGTAAAACCAACATGTTTCACAAGACACATTTGTAATATGGTTCACTGAACTGCTTTAACTTTTCCAACTAAAAAAAGTTAGAGATGTGATAACCAAGACAGCAAAATCAGTTTACTTATTGTGCAAAAAAGTAATTTGCTTCTGCCTTATCAATGATGATTTACTATGATAGATTTGAAGTCAGTGAGACTATGGTACCCAAATTTCAAAATTACAGTTTTAAATATTAACACAAAAGGCCAAGACCATGAAGGTCAATTATTTTGTGGATCCCTAAGTGGACAGATGGAATCTGTTTTATGCCAATAAAAACATCACCATTTTCTTAAAGTGTTACTAAACCCACAACAGTAAAATCAGTCTGTATATGCAGTAAAGCATGCTTGTTATACTCACTGTGGAACCTAAGAGGTTAATCCTCTGCATTATGTAAAAAATCCTGACTTCTCTGAACCTCCCCTTCTTCCATTATCCCTAATCCATCTGCTGATAGTACAGAGCTCTAGGAGTAACTTTGCACATACTCAGTTTGGTGTGTGTTAGAGAGTTTTTTGTATTTCTTTGGGAGGGTGCATGTGATCAGCACAGGGCCAATCAGCACTGTCCAGACAGGGGGTCAGGGGTCCTGCAGCCTTATAGGACAATCTGGGGAGAATGAAAACTCCTCCTACAAGCTTTAACCAGTGCTTGGCTGAACACTGATAGAAGGCACAAGACTGCTCTAACTGCTGATAAGAAAGGGTATTTAGCAGTTTATATTTACTAAAGTAATTGCGTTTCCATGTTCTATGTACTGTGGGAGACCAGAGATAGTGAATGCATTTAGTAACCATATAAAGAAAAAAGAAATGTTTTTTATGGAGTCATAGAAATGTGTTCTCATTTAAAGTGACCTTTTCCTTTGCAAGGCAAAGAAATAGGGTCACCTTATTTGTCAAAGCTGCATATTCTCACCATTGCTCATTCCCATGCCATTCCATTCCACTGCTGGAAACAGGCAAAAGAGCCCTGAGCAAGCTTCAAAGTGACTTGATGGAACTTACACAGGTCTATGAACTCCTTCCCTGGTCCCATGGATAGAAGAGGGTCAACTCAAAAGATGGCTTATTTCAATGAAAATTAAACAATTGCACTGGTTTTCCTAGTGACAAGACACAAAAATACTACCAAAGTAATTGCTTGGCTCCTGGTATAAAAAAAAATGTGTTATTTATTGGCTTTAATGGCTTTACGTTTAGGCCCTGATTGTGTGAAATGCATTAGTGGGGTCGTCCTAGGGCGGGGACCGCCATTGCCATGTCTGTGGACAGTTTCTACAATAAATGTGGATGCTTGTGACCTATCCAGTGTGCGGCTGCCTTTTCTTTCACTGCCAATAAGAGAATGTGGACAGTTCAGCCTGCTTCCTGCATCCAGAGTTTGAGTGGTACCAGGAAGGAGCAGCTTGGAGCAGAAAGTCCTTTTAACCAAATAGCTTTAACAGATGAGGATTATTAAAATTTACACTTGGCACTGGAATTTGCAAGACTCGAGCATGCTGAAAGCAATCTTTTCTGGATACCAAGACCAAGCAAGAAAAAAAAAACAGGGATACAAAAGGAAGATCCCTGGTAGAGGAAGAAAATGGGAGGGGGGGGGGCTCCCTGGGATCAAGAAAGGTGGCTAATGCAAGTAATCTCATATCCCACAACTTTCTGATATCAGGAAGAGGGATATCTTTTAGCACAAAGTATGTAAGAAAGGATAAATCTCTATTGCACCCCCAGTTACACAGACCAGGAAAAATGCAAAAAATGACTGATTAAACATAAAAGTTCCCTTTCAAATGGCTTCTTTCATATATATATATATATACACATTTTTTGCAAAAAAAAAAAAAAACTATTCTCACTTTATTTTGTTTTCCATTTCCAAAAAAATCCAAATACAAACAAAATTACTATTCACATTACATCTCTTTTATTTATCCAACAGACACTTCTTCTGATACTTCTCCGATTTCTTTAATTGTAACCAATTTTCCCATATAGCTACACATTTATCTAGGGTGTCTTCACATGCATGCATTATCTCTTCTATACCACGTTATCAACTTTCCTGATCCTTTCCTCAATACTTGGTATCTTTTGTGATTTCCAATATTTAGGGATCAACCCCTTGGCTACGTTCAACAGGTAGAGCGATAAAGACCTCTTATATTGGACCACTAGTATTTTTGAAAAGTGAAACAGAAACCTCCAGGGGTCCATCTGCAGTTGTCTTGTATAATATTAGTAATCTCCTCCCAAAGTAATAGTACTCTTGGGCAATACTACCATATGTGCCTGGATCTTCCAAGTTCCCTGCATCCTCTCCTATATTTGTAAACCTAACGCTATAATTTAGAGATTGTATGAAAGATTTAGTAACGTAAGATGTGTTTGGTAGGTGAATAGAACATTTGTTATATAGGTGTAGACATCTGACCAAAAATGAGGGACAATTGAGGAATATAGAGGGACAGAGGGATTTGGTACCAAAAATGGGACAGTCTTTCAAAAGAGTTGGGAGCCATGAGTGACCTGGATCCTTGGAGGGTAAGAGTTGTATCCAGCCACAAAGCAGGGGAGGTAATGATCCATCTTTCGAGGCACTAGGTTTGATGACTAATGTTGATGTAGAACTACACGTGTTCAACGTTATTAAACTTATTGGGTTTCTCTGGGTGTTTCCTCCAGAATGATTTTTATTAGTAATATTTTAAATCTTTGAGTGTTGTAATATCTTACTATACCAACCACCGGTGCCTATGTAAGAGTTGTGTGAAGTGTATTCCAGCAAAAGAAAGATTATTGGACAAAACATTGTAAAAGTCATCAAAATGTAATTGGATATACATAGGGCAGCAGAGAGTGATTTTACACAGAAGCTCTCTGTAGGTCTACAAAAATGTACCATTGATGTAAGTGTAGAGAAAATAGGTGATTGGTAGAAACAGACAGCCTACTTTCAGTGTGCAAATATAAAGCCTTGTCCTACTTATTCATGGTAGGATATAATTATACTGCCTCCCCATCCTGCAACATATGGTTGTATTTAAAGGACCAGTACAGGGTCACTTTGTGCAGAAGTGGGACTAATAAAAGCCACATTAAATACAGAGTAAATGTAATTTATGAATGGTGGTGCAATATAAATCTCTTCCAATCCTATACTGTAAATACAGCTGTCTTTACATAGAAACACTGTAGTTATTTTAAAAACAAATCCATGTAAACATATAAGAAACAGTCTCTTGTTCATTTATCATTTAGCCTGGGTTCACATATGTGCGGTGCGGTATATCACATGTGATTTGCACAGGAACCGCACTGCATTCCTGTGCAAATCACATGCTATTTGTGTGCGGTGCGATTCGCACCGCAACCACACCAACAATGTGCAGAACCCTTTTTTGAGTCCTACAATAGAATCAGATCGCATAGGTATTCACACCTATGTGATCCAATTCTGCACATTGCACACCATTTTGCGGACCGCTTTCGGGGTGGTGTTAACTTAACATATACACCCGCAGCGGTTCGCATGAACGGGGTGCGATTCTGATGCGGTGCGGAATTTGCACTGAAAATGCTGCGAATTCTACACCACATCAGTGTGAACCAGGGCTTAAAAGTGGACCTACACAGCAAAAACCACCTTTGCAGCATTGCAACCCTCCCTCCTCCACACACTTGAAAATGTCATACTTTTTTGCTTGTTTACCATTTTTCGGGGGAAATTTTGTTCCACTTCACCCCTGCTTCCATTCCTGCCTAGGTGACAATGACGCCAACCCTATTCCAGCACCCCACAGAACATCTACTTCAGATATCCAAGAAGGTATTGGCTTCAACCCAGCAGTTGGATGATGAAGGACCCAGTTGAGTGTCAGGGGGCCAACTACAAAAACCTGAAAGTGACAGTAGGCACCCAATGACACAAAGAAAAACACTGGATTCCTGGGGCATGTGAGTATGTTAACCCTCATGAAAGTGGGTCTTTATCATGAGGCCGCATATATGCATTCCTGTGTTTGTGATGGGATTGCGCCACACAGAGTGCTCCCAGCTCAGAGACCAGGTCTCACGAGAGCCACGGGTCTCATACTAACGATTGGGACCTGTGACTCCTGGTTCTCAGTTACCTGACCACTGTGATAGCCTGTAATGTGCTATCACGGTGCTATCACGGTGATCAGTCACTGTGCAGTCCTCCCTTGTGTTTTTTTTTCTCCTCTGAATTCAGAGAAAGATACAGGATATCTTTCTCTAATTGCAGGGGAGAAAAATGTCAACAAACAAAACTTGTGTAAAAAAATAATTAAGTAATAAAAAAATATTAATTAATTAAAAAATAAATCAAGGTTCGATCTAGTGCAGTGTTAGAGCCAAGGTTAAGATAAGGGACAAAATTCAGGGAAAAAAGGTCACAAAAAGGTTAGTTGACCAAAACCCAGTGAAAAAAGTATCTGGAGGGTAAGTTAATCTGGGGTGGGGGTGGTTGGGTGAAATTTCTTTTAAAGTCCAACAGAATTCACAGAAATAGGTCAGATGCCACACAGTAACAAAATTGGCCCTCTCTTCCTTGGTGATACAAGTCTATGTGAGAACACACTATTAGTCTGCTCTGCCAGCATAGAGCACTGGAGTGGGACACCATGAAGCTCATTTCCACCGAGAACAACAGTTAGGCATTTTCAAGCAAAAATCAATCACAACTGACAATAGGAATTGGGCTTTACATTTTTTTTTAATGCAGCCAGTGTAAAAACCTAATTCTTGTACATACTGAGTTGCCAAATGACAGCTGTGATGTTGAAAACTTGTAGACTTGTAGAGGGATTGCCTGCCCTGTAAACTATTGGTCCAAAGGGGAGATGATTATGGCTTGTAGGAAACCAGTGTGAGTGCTATTGATCTTATAATGTTGCTCAGTACCAGTTCATAGTAGGTAGATAGTAGGGCAGCATTAAACCGTCAGCAGAACCTAAGTGTTGTCACCCTGCTTACACACAACTCTGTATTTAAAGTTGACCTTGCATCAAAATCCAAGGAACCACTATTTAGCAGAGCTCCACCTATTGTGCAAAAATCATGAGCAATTGAAAAAAAATGAGGACATCCTGGCTTCTAGCATCCTCACACGGGTGATATTATTCACCTGTCCAGTGGAATCCTGAGAGAGCCGTGGATCTCAAATCTCATGAGAATGCACTCTAGCACTGTGCACACTGAGGGCACCAGTGTCCAGGCGAGGATATGGGAGTGCAGCTCTGCTAAACAACTGTACATTGCATTTTAATGATCTTTTGATGCAGCAGCTTGGCTGGATCGACCTATTAACTTGATTTCTCTTTTTGTTCAGCATATCATTTTACTACACTGCACACTCTGTTCAAAAAGAACGCATTCATGTGCTTTAACTACATTATTCTGAAATCTTGCATTGGCTTTGCTTGCTGACTACTAGACCCTGGTACAGCAGAGTATGATTTTATGGGAAAACATTCTATGACTTTTTATGAATTTAGTGTAAAACAGCTTGTAAAATTTAACAGCGTTCATGCTTACATTCATAAATGTCTGTGCTGAATGTCACATTAACTGTTCTAAATGTTACATAATCAGCAGCTGGAATTCCATTCTCACACAATAATCATCTCTATTTACAATGCTAGAAGTAGACTGGTCTTAGCTGGAAAAATGATATAATTAAATTAAATAAATGGCAAAATAATAATAATAATAATAATAATAACCTTTGAATAACTTTTGTGTTTTTATATCCTGCTTGCTAACAGTGGTTTGTGAACAGCCCTGAAGAAGAAAATACTACACACCTGGTATGTAATCATGTAATCGTTATGCAAGTTTATTGGTTATTTTTATGCTGCTTGGAGTTTTTCTGTTTAATCACTTGAAATCCTCAGCAGTTTAATGTTTCACATGCATAGTAAAATCTGCATTTTTGCTAGACAATTATTTAAAATTCTTAAACAATCCTGTATTTTCTGAAAGCAAAGGCCCTGTAGAATAAAATGGTAGCAGTTGCATTTTTTTTTATGTTGCAACTGTTTATCAAATGCATACTTTCAGAAAAAAATACTAAAATGAATTTTTGTGCACACAAACACAATAAAATACTACATTTTCTGGTAAAATATAAAAGATTGCTTGGTGTTGTGTAAATATATACCAAACATATCAGGCATGCTTGTTATCTTGGATAAAAGGGGTGCTTTCATGTTTTTTCTTAAATTATGTTTATCTGATTTTTATCATTTTATTTTAACACTGTTTTCATTTAAATGCATTGCTATTATCTCTATGTGATAGTATGGCCAAGGGATAGGTTTACTTTATAGAGACATCCGGGGTCTATTAGACCCCTTAATGTTACCTCTGCCTTCCACTGCAGTTAATCAAGCACAGATCAAGTTTGCTAAGCTGCACTTTTATTATTATTATTATTATTATTACATTGAGTTTATATAGCGCCAAAGGATTTGCTCAGCGCTGTACAATAGATTTATGATTTATCTAATGGCTACAGATAGTTCAGCCTAGAAATGAACCAATCAGGAAGTTTCAAGGCCAAGGTATTGAGCAGCTTCTGTGACATCAGGAGATGTAAGTCTGGCTAAAAATCTTTAATGGTGTCATTATCCTATCTCCTAACCATATTTATTTCTTCCAGGGAAGTCTGGGACCCTGGCACCCACCCAAATGGAAGTCTAGTCCAAAAGAAATATCCCATCTGGAAATCTGCAAGCCCCTCCTCCAATTCGACTGAAGCACCTACAACGCTTGCTAGGCTGAGCTGGGCAGTTTCCCTTTGCCGCTTACAATACAGAAGAGAGGACCATCATGCTGGGACCACTTACAAAACAGTAGCCTCAACTCATACCACTATAAAGACTTACTGGCCAACAAGGACCAGGCCAAACGTGGCCTGCAACAATTCATCAACACCTAGTTCTTTCCAAACTTCCAACAATGTGGCATGTTCAGAGAATGGAGAAATTAAATAAAATCCCAGAAACTACTTACCAGTCACTACAGACAAACTACAAACTGAACCCATACCTGAAGATGCTACAAGACCCCAAAGATAGACAGGCCCTGAGCCTGTACAGACTGAGCACACAAAGCCTGGAAAATGAACCAAGGTGGTACAGACAGACCTATGAGCCCAAGGAGGACACTGCACATATTTCTACAAAGAAAAATCCTATAGATGCCCTTTAAAAGCACCCGCCTGCAAATACTGTAATATCTTTGTGTGGCTTTAGGTCTCACGTTCATATTTGCACAACTGAATAAGAATATGCAGCAAATGCTTCCCAAGCCCATTTGTAACGTCTTGGATGTGTACTGTGTAATCAGTAGCAGACTAAAGAACACTTGGTAGAACATAAATCACACGCTGATGCAAAGTAAAGCAATAATAGACAGTAAGGATAAACAAGGAAACCTAGAATTTTATGGAAACGAGAAACTAATTGCTCTTTTTCATCTGCCCATTTTTCAGTCTACATAAACCCTGTTTCTATCCTATTCCTATGCTTAGTCCATGGACATCTCCATTGTAGACAGCTACTCTGCATGGGAAAAGCATAAGAACAGCCACTATTGTAGACTACTTCAGATTCTCAATTGCTGGTTTCAGCTTACAGTTTGGAGGGAAACGACTAGAAAATAGGCACAGGAAGGGTTGAATTGTAGTGGAAAAATACCTATCTAGCACTTCTGAAACTTTAGCGGCCTTGTTGAGGAACATGGTGTGGTCACGGTGTTCCTCAACAAGGCCATCCAAACCAATGGGAAACATAAAAGTGTGAGTTATCAGCAAATTCATTAACCTTGGCAGATGGCTTACATATATATTTTCTAAAATATTTACCTAGAACTCTGCTTATATCATAAGCCTAAAAAATATTACCAATAATACAAAAGTTAAAGTGGTTCTAAAGTCTTACGGTTTTTCATCTTAATGCATTCTATGTCTTAAGGTAAAACACCTTTTGTGCTGCAGCCCCCCCCCCCCTTTCTAGCCTGACCCCGATCCGATCCAGCGATGTGCACGAAAGCAGTGGCTCTAGTCGTAGTTGCTGTCTCTCTTCTCATTAAGCAGATTGATGGCAGCAGGAGCCATTGGCTCCCACTGCTGTCAATCAAATGCTGTGACATGGGAGCAATGGACGCGGCGTTCTATGGGGGCACCCGTCAAAGAGGGGCCAAGAGTGCCGGCAGGGGACCCCTGCATTGCACAGAGCAAGTAAGTATAGACGTGTTTGTTATTTTAAGTAAATGAAAAAAAAATATCACTTTAATTTTAAAAACTGCAAACTTTAATTTCAAAAACTGCAAATTTGTTTCTGTTGGATATGACTTTGAGCACAAAAAGTGATCTTTCCCTTCAGTGTACATTTTTTGTTGGCTGCAAATAGAACAGTTTCCCATTTTCTTTTACCTCTAATCTGTCTTCAAATTAAATGTGCACATTTTTCAGCTGAAATTTGAATTACTGAAATTTGAGAACTGAGACAGGCTTTATAAAAATGTGCAGTCTCTCCTCCATGTAGCTTTGGTAATGTCATCTCACATGTACAGGTGTTGTGTGGCACACAAAGACAGACAGAGCTCACATATGTATCAGGAGGCCGAGTTTATACTCCTGAATTAATACTTGCAGTCTCAGAGAATAAAAGTCTCAATTTTCAGGGAGTAAAATCCATACTCAACAGGAGCATGGAAAAAGCATGCTATGACTGCATAGAAAAAAGAACGTTAAAACAAACCGCAGACAGGTCTGATTAGATTTAGTGTTTCAGTAAAAGTGGCATACAGTCATAACCAAAAATACTGGCACCCCTGCATTTGTGTCACATAATGCCACCTCTGCTTCGCCACTTCACCCAGAAAATTGTTGCAGTTACAAGTGTTTAGACATTCTCATGTTTATCTCTTTTGTTTGTATTGGTTTGACACAAAAAAGTGGAGAAACAAAAAGCCAAATCTGACACAGAAATGCAGGGGTGCCAATATTTTTGGCCATGACTGTAGCTGGCGGGATAGCAGAATTTTTGTTCAATAAATCCAGGAAGAATGCTGCCAATTTTTAAAACGTTTGCAGTTAAAGTAAGACAAAATGTTGCAGTTATTGCACTCTATTTACCTAATAACATTTTATGGTTTACATATAAAAATTATGTTCATACTTTTAATTTTTTTTAGCACATGTGAGTTCTTAATTTATTTAGTTATTTATTGTTGGCACTATATAAATCCTGTATAATAATAATTTCTGTGCATCACTTTAATTATAATTGGTGATGGAAACAACCTAAGCTTGATTAATTTAACTTACATTTTTTTTTCTATTGCTCATACACATAGATGCAAATACGCAACATTTTTATTAGTACTTTTTTTTCCACAGATCTCATCATAGTTCTATTGTTTCCTAAAGGCTAACACTGCATAAATATCAGTAAGCTGGTGCTGAGATCAGATCTATAAAATCAAAATAGATAAATCTGTGTCCAAGGTCAGCATACACGTAAACGCGTGCATGCATCTAAATGTTGTACAGACGTTTACTCATCTATACACGTAAATGCAAGCACTTTAAGCAGGATATTTCTGTCAGCATGCTCCTGCATAGATCATTATTCATTTCATTATGGCCATATAAATATACCCTTAATAATTAGTATCTGTGTATATTACATTTAGAATGGTTGCAAATGCTCAAGGTTTTTTACCTTTATGTATTCTAAGGTAAAAAAACCTTCTGGGTGCAGCGCCGTCCCTAATACTTATCTGAGCCTCATTGCAATCTAGTGATGTGCACCAGAGCCTTGGCTCTCCTGGGATTCTCCCTCCTTATTTGTTGAGCCAGCAGCGGGAGCCATTGGCTCCAACTGCTGTCAATCACAGCTACTGAGCCAATGAGGAGAGAGAGGGGGCAGGGCAAAGTCACGTCTCCGTGTGTAAATGAACACGCAGAGCAGCAGCTCAGAAGCAAGCCTGCTTGGGTGCACTTAGCAGGAGGGAGGGGCCAGGAGTGCCAGCAGGGGGACCCAAGAAGAGGAGGATAGGGGCTGCTCTGTGCAAAATCACTGCACAGAGCAGGTAAGTATGACATGCTTGTTATTAAAAAAAAATGCCTTTAATATCACTTGAAACATTTCTCCTAATTATCCTGAATACAGGGAGTCTATGTGAGATCTGCACAGAGGTCTTTCATTTAAAAAAATGGTAAAATTACATTCAAGCCAGAACTTTCGCAGACACAGTGACTTTTAACACCGTATAATTTTTTCTTTCCCTTTACCGATCCTCCAAAAAAAGAAATAGCTGCACCTATTTAGCCAAGCTTTATGCTGCTAGAAACGGGTTTAAAGAGAGACTGACGGTGGCAGTGGGGTTGACTTACTAAAGGTTGTGCACTTTGCAAGGGAATTTACACTTTGTAAAGGAATTTGCCCCAAAGCTTAGTGAATGAGGTGATGCTCTGCTGACTTACAGCATCCAAACATGCCAGCAAAAATGTTTATTCTTCCTTTTACACAATTGTGTTTTCTTTGCAAAGTGAAACGTTACCACTAATCTCTGGGGCAAATTGCCTTGCAAAGTGCAACTTCTAAACTTCTATTGCAAAGTGAACAGCCTATTTGCCTTTAGAAAATCAGCCCCACTATCTCTGCAGAGGGCAACCACCCCCACCCGCTTGCACTCACCGTACCTGCACTCTCTCCTTTCCTTCTGTAGTGAGTGCTGAAATTGACTATGTTGGTGACTTAGGGGTGGAGTGATGTCACTCAGTCATGTGACAGAGCTCAAGCGTAGTACATTGCTCCCCATCTCATGGGAGCTTTTCACATGCTCCCCCATACCCAGAAGTGCCAGGTGTTCTTGTTGGCTGCAGATAGAAAGGAGCTGTGAGGGAGCCCACGTAAAGTGAAGAATAAAAGGTTTGGGGGATGCCCTCTGTAGGAACAATGTCACTTTGCATGGGCAAGAGGGACAATATCTCTTTAAAGGCCAACTCCAACCAAGATTGATGTTTTGCTTTTCAGGGCTTAAATTATCCAGCTGCTTATATCATCTCTTTTAAATTCCAGTGGTGAGATTCTTATACAGTAAATTGTGTTGTTGTCCTCTACTTTCTCTTCTTAGGACAACCCCTGATATTAACCATAGCCTCCCTTTCTGTTAGCAGGAGGATGAAGTTAAAGTGACACTAAAAAACGTCTATTCAATCATGTGTTCCTCAAAAAAGTACCTCCTATTGCTTTCAGCCTCCTCCAAATGTCCAAATCATTTTTCTGCTGCTGTGATCTGACTTTCTGTTAGAAGGTGGCTATGTTCGTTCTCCATGGTCCCTGCTGTATGTAGTAACATGCACCTTCTATTGTTCCCTGTGTAAGCTATGGTACCATGCAATGTAAAGTTTCCATAAGAGGAACGGAGAAGCATGGGCATGAGTGGAAAGCTGAGTTTTGAAAAGGTAGAGGGGGAGGTTGTATTTCAAGGAGAACCTGTAACTTTACCATGAAGAAGCAAACTAACACATTCTCTTTACGGCCATAATGAACATCTTGCTGTGGGGGCACATCTGTATTCTTTGATTACTGATGCATCCTACATCATTGATAATCCATAATGGAAGCTGGCACCATTGATGATGGCAACAAATTGGCACAACATGAATTCTGGTGAAGATAACTGCACCAAGGATACATTTTGTGGGCAGAGATGCCCTTTAATATTCTAAGGCTGTTTTACGGTCTTGTTGTGGCCCTGAAGAGCAGTGTAGATATCACACTTGCTACTTTACTTGGCAGCCTTACTGAGATTAATGCTGTAACATTTCCTATCTAATAATGCTGCTTATACATAGCCCAGAGCAACACAATTATACAAGTCATGCTGTCAACCTGCCAAAAACCACCATCTGGGTAGACACAGAGAAACCGTCTCTGCTATGCTGCTACTTTACAGCTGCTTGTATATCCACATTACGCACCTCGGTTTCACATTAGGGCAGTTTTACCAAAGGAAATAATGGCTATAGCCCCAAGGTTAATTGATGAGGCTAGCACTCTTTATTAAAGTGATAAATACAGATTAGAAGAAATGATCTTGGCAAGCCCTCTAATATATTCTGGATCCCTAGTTGACCTATTAAAAAACCCTTGTTGAGTAATAAAGTTTGTATTATTAAAGCTCTATAAACAGTAAAAATATATTTCTGTTCTACATTAAGGATCAGCAACCTCATGAGCAATGCAAACCAGAATGCTTGATGGTGATTGTCAAGAAAATAGGTACTTGATTACAGCTCATCCCTGTTGTAGCAGGGGTCATGGTCAAGGGAGGACTGTGCTGGTGGGAAAGAGGGGCATTTGCCCCCCAAACTGGTATTATGAGATGTTGGGCTGATGGCCTTGAGTGGAGACATTTCAACATTCAAACATGAGAAGGATCCACAGTCAGTGACACATGCTAGACATTAAAAAGCTACCTTGTTCAGTCCTGTGATCCAGCACCAAATCCCTTTGTGGCTCTGAGGTGTCCTAGGCCAAATGTCAAGAGCCGCAAAGAAAGTTGATACTGGAAGGTCTGACAAGGTGTGCCACAAAAACCATATCCATTAGAAAAACATTAGCCTTTTACAATGTCCACCAAAGACGGAAGTACCAAAGCACACTACTGTATGTAAGGTACACTTTCTTTTGTTTACATAAATCTGTCCCTACTAGGAAAAAGATAGTTGATTGTGTTTGACCCTGAGGCCAAAGGTTCCCAATCCCCTCCCCAGACATGCCCCCCTAGAAAAGTCCTCAATAGAAAGCAACTTTAGGACCTTATCCCCTGTTGCTTATTAGCAGCATGCTTAAAGCTAAATTGCAGGAATTCAGCTACTTTGTAAAAGGCATACCATGAGTTAAGTTTACCGAGGTGCCTGCCACCTCCTAGACTTATCTCTATTATTCACATCTGACAGGTTTATCATGCTTTAGGAAGATAACTTATGCATTTCCAATGCTGCTTTCTGTGAGTCAATGTTTCTTCAAGAGCAGAGTCACTGCAACTGTTATGCCTTCACCTCCCCTCCTTCTGCCCACTCACAGAAGCCTTTGTATTACGAGAAATCAATCACAAAATACAAAGGCATCTGTGAATGTGCAGCAGAGGAAAGCGGAGAGCATAGCTGCTCTGTGTGCTTTTCTCCTCTATCACAGCCTTGAGCATCCTGTGCATCCTCCTGTACTGCAATAAATCTTTCATATATAAGTAATAGAGACAAGTCCCGAAGGGGACATGTACCTAATTGGACCTGTACTTTTTGTAAAGTTGCTGAATTCTTGGAATTAAGCTTTAAGATGACTATACACTATACAATCAGATTGTGCAATCTCTTTTAAATCTACCACCAACTATGCAGTGCAAGACCTGCCTAATGGCGCAAATAAATTATTTAGGTTTATCATTATATTGTATAATTTTATAAACCTTAAGGTGAATGTGCATACATTTTTCAGTATTGTACGGTCAGCATTAGACCTTCGTTTTTTCATCCAGGTATAATCTTCTACCTTAGTCCATCCCTCTACTTTTAACTAGTAACCTTGCGATCATGGGAGCCCCTTTGCTTGCCTATCTGTAATACAGAAAAGTTATTGCCATTTATAGACTCCCTGCTGTCTCTCACATGGACAATGCAAGAGAGGTTTTCACAGTTATAGGCCCCTTGCTGTCTCTCATTTGTACAAGTGCCTGATGTATCAAACTATGAGAAATCAGACACCTTTCAGATTCCAACTTACATTTAGAGTGTGAATCTGACCAATGTACATGTGAGAAGCTCTAGAGGACATATCTGCAATTAATGACATAAAACAAAGAATTGAAAAAATTTGGTTTCTCTTATGTTTGCACAGCTGCAATGCTTTGTTTCCTGGGGGAAAATGTAAAATGTGTACATATACTGTATGTACAGCAGTTGAAATAGGTATTGAACACATCACCATTTTTCTCAGTAAATACACTAATATTGCCTTTACATGCACATGAACTTTCATGGCATCCCGGTCAAGTTTTGAAGACTGTTTGTGTGGAAGAACGGGCCAAAATCACACCTGAGCAATGCATGCGACTAGTTTCTCCATAAAGGAGGCGTCTTGAAGCTGTGATTACAACAAAAGATTTTGTACAAAGTATTAAATACATTTCAGTTAGCGTGTTCAATACTTTTTCCCTGTGTTATTCCATTTTATTACACATAACCTAATTTCTGAACGTATTTGTTTTGGTTTCTTTGTATGTATGGATTGCATGGGTTGTTACTGACATGTGGTGAAAATTTCATGTCAATAACACCTTTAGAAATATATTAACTGAGAAAAAATGGTGACTTGTTCAATACTTATTTTACCCGCTGTATATATTATATACAGTATATATTTATAGGCTGTTCTTTGTATACCTCCTTCTGAAAATTGCTTGGCTGTCATACTGATTCTATGACTTCAATACCATCCAAGTCACTTATCAAGACCAAGAATGTGGCAAGTGAAATAACAGGTAAATCTGAATTCCTGATTTGCATCCTGCTTTGGGTAAGGAATTCAAAAAGAACTGAACCCATTAGATGACATCCAGGCAAAAAAACATTTTCAGAAGAGGGCTCAGAAACAAGACCTGCCTGTTTCGCTAAGCGCACAGGGGTCCTATGAATTAACAAATCTCCCCTATTATTTAAAAGCATGTGTTGTGTTCCCCTTAAAATGCTCCACAGAAAAAGCAAAATAATCTGTGAGCTTTTCAAGAAATAATATCTGCCCAATGTCCCAAGTGTGCATTCCTCTCTAATACAGCCATTTAGCAAGAAAATGCTACCGTACACTGTAAGTCTGCATATAAACCCTTTTTACGAGCTGTCTTGTTTATTTGAACAGAACAGCTCCTTGTAATGGGGCCTGGCTCTGATTACCGAAAATCGTCTTGTGCTCAATTCTGGAGATGCCATTACAGACCATGGCCATGTGATCACTGTCCCAGCTGTCCTGCATATATTATATTGAGAGGATGGTTAGTGGCATCTCATGTTTCATGCTTACTAGATTAGGAGTAGGGATGAGGTCTACAGCACTTCTGAAAAAAAAAGGATCACCATCAACTGTCATGAACAATTAATGGCTGTTGTATTTCAATCAAGAGTGAAAGCACTGAGAATGTGCTTTATTTTGAAAGGCTGAGATGACATTAGGCTGTGCAATAAAGATGTCTAAATGAACAAGTAGGTACTGAAACGGGTAATCTGTTCCATTGATATTTGTCATTTGGAATGGGTATGTCAGCTCTAATCAACAGCCACTTAGTTCTCATTTAGATGAGCCCTTAACATCCCATTGCAAGTTCAGAGAAACAGGAACCCTCTCTGTATATAAACATTTACTGTGTTGAGGGATTGCCTGCCTCTCATAGTCTCTGAAATACAACATCATTCAAAAATCCAAAATACATGGGCGACTACTTCTGCTGCTCTCCAGTCACTGCTGGCAGGTTTGACCCAAACAAAAATATATGAGACCTGGTATCCTTTGCGACTCATCCAATATGAATGGACTTTGCTTCTCTGCTCAACCAATAGCTGGTAATCTGCATATAAATATTTATGATGAGCAGCTTTAGTAGGAGAAGAACCTGTAAGGCCACTTTCACATGGGAGTTCTAATAAGGTCCACCTGTCATTTTCTAGGGTGGACCTTGTCGGAAGGTCCATTCATCCCCCTATGGAAAGGCGGGTGAAAAAGGACTTGTGTTTGTTTGTGCCTGCCCACCTTTGGGTCTGATCAGGCCCTATGTCCTCTTCCATTTAGGCGGAACAGATCCGAGAAAGCCGGGCGTACACAGATTGCTGAGTCCATTTACTCCCAGTCGGCCATAAAGCAGAACTGGCACTGTCCATGTCCGCTTTTCAGAAACTGAGCGGACACAAATGGGTCATCCACCCACTCTGCTCCGATCAGGAGGGGATCAGCTCACAGATCTTATGCTAATCAGAATGGACTCCAGCCCAGGTGAAAGAGGCCTAACACAGATGCTGAGGACACCAGAGCTTACATCAAGGGAATGGGGACACCCCTTCAGGAATTTCCCGTGAAGGGTATTATTAACGCTACAGCATACAAAGACATTTTAGACAATTGTGTACTTACACTGTTTGGCAACAGTTTGGGGAAGGCCCTTTTCTGTTCTAGTATAACTGTGTCTCTGTGCACAAAGCCAGCTCCATAACGATATTGTTTGAGGAGTTTGGTGTTGAGGAACTCAACTGAGCCCTGACCTTAACCTGACTGAACACCTTTGACATGAAATGAAACACCAGTTGTGAGCTACGTCTTCTTGTCCAACATAATTACCTGATATCTCAAATGCTCTTCTGGCTGAATGGACATAAATTTCCACAGATAAACTCTAAAATCTTGTTGAAAGCCTTCACAGCAGGCTGACCATGGTTTGGAAAGGAATGTCCAAACAGCTGACAGGAGTGATGGTCAAGTGTCCCAAGGTTCTGGCCCGTCTTTTCACTCTTGGGGACTGTAGTGAATCACACCAATATTGTGGCTGTTAAGTTTGTCATATTTAGGTTTCAGGTAGAGCTTATTTGTAGTACATTTATTGGCAACAGTTCTGCAAACTGTTAACGAAAGGTTGGAAGTGCCCAATTGTTTAAAATGTTTTTGTATGCTGTAGCATAAAGTACACAATTAATTAAAATGTTTTTGTATGCTCTAGCATAAAGTACACAATTAATTAAAATGTTTTTGTATGCTGTAGAATTAACCATACCCTTCGCAGGAAACACCTCAAATCAATACTTTGGAGGATTGTCCACATACCTTGGGTCATATAGTGTACCCTTACTTGGGACTTAAACAATATTATTCCTGTATAATACCTTGGGCAGACACATATCTCCAAAAGTTATTTTTTATACAATATCCACAGGAAAGTGTCTGTTGCGCAAACTGTTCCGCAAGTTCTTCAAATACTTTGCAATATGGCTTCACCTGTTTACTGACTGCGATGTGTCTGGCGACATTGAATGAGCAATAATTATGCCAAAAAACTATCCCAGAGACAGTGCACCCTAATTTAACTAGGTAAGGTTAGTCTGCATAAAGGGCACCTGATTGGTTTCAGGTGAATTTTTTTGCAATTCTTTATCTTTTGCCTTTCAATATTTGCCCTATATCGACCAGTAATCCAGACATGCACATTTTTGCCAGTCTGGCATGCAAATGTTTGCTGTGATTTTTTGTTAGTCTTGGTGAAGTTGCCAGCTTTTATGCAATGTTTATTTCAAAGTAAAATAAATTCCCTTATCTAGAAAAGAAAAGCTAAAACTTAAAAGTCATCCACAAAAGTAAGGGGTGTATGAAAAGACGTTGGTTTTGGTTATAGGAGAGAAGTGAATGGGAATTTATTAAATCCAATGAACACAGATAGATGCATCAGAAGAACTGGGTCACTACCAGGGTTACAGGGTATTCTAGCTAATTTGTGTTGTTTTATCAGATGTTATTGCTGCCTCTGTCTATGTTAAGGAGATTTATCTGTTCTACTTGTCCTGATGACCACTGTGACAAGACAAGTGAGAGAAAATCTCCAAATGGGGACACCTGTTCTGGCAACAACTGAGTAAGGCTAGGTGTGAGGGTGGTGTGGCTGTGGATCCGCACAAAAATCCATGCAGCTGCACCACCCTCACAGAGGAATGCGGACCCGCGGGCAGGTGCCATTAGTTCTAATGGCATGCAGCCCACAATGGAAAAGGCAACCGTACTGGGAACTGAGGTTCTTGTGCGGGCCCAGTTTTCAGAAGAAGTGCAGGGACTTCTTCCCTGCGTGTCACGGGCATGGGAGTCCATTCAAATGAATGGGTTCTCGTGCCCGCACAGCCGCATATATGTGAACCAGGGCTAATAAGAGGTTTCCCCTTTACTTTGGAAAGATTCTCAAAGTGAAGAGTAAGTAAACAGAAAGCTCCCCAGTAGGACATAAAAACTGTCAGGATCTTAACCATTTTCTACTGGCACACAACCAAATATTTTTATTCTTTGTGGGGATGTTTTGTGCTTTGCAGATCAAATTTTAGCCAAGCTGAAACTGAATTTTCAGAATATATTCAATCTGTATTGCAATCTGTCTGATAAATAGAAACTAATGATTTTGGATTATTACTATTGTTAGTTTTTCTTTTATTTTTGGGTTCATATTCAGTTGTGCTCAAAAGTTTGCATACCCCAGAAGAAATAGTGAAATTTTGGTATTTATATTGAAAATATAACTGATCATGCCAAACAAATGTCTTTTATTTATGGATAGTGATCATATGAAGCCATTAAATATTACATAGTTGTTTGACTCTTTAAATTATAATGATAACAGAAGTCACCCAAATGGCCCTGATCAAAAGTTTACATACCCTGGAATGTTTGACCTTGGTACAGATGCACAAAGTGACACATGCAGGTTAATATGGCAATTAAAAGTTAATTTCCCACATCTGCCTCTTTTTAAATTGCAATTAGTGTCTGCATATAAATAGTCAATGAGTTTGTTAGCTCTCACGTGGATGCACTGAGCAAGCTACATACTAAGCCATGGGGAACAGAAAGGAACAGTCAAAAGACCTGCTAACAAGGTAATGGAACTTTATAAAGCCTTGGATATGCCAGTCAGTACTGTTCAATCACCTATTAAGAAGTGTAAAGTTTTTGGATTTCTTGATACCAAGCTAAACTCAGTTAGACCAAGACAGATTGAAGCCACAACAAGAATTTTTCAGGATACAAAGAAAAACCCACAGGTAACCTCAGGAGAATTACAGACTGCTCTGGAAAAAGACAGCGTGGATTTTTAAAAGGAGCACAATACAACAATTCTTAAAGTGTTACTAAACCCAGGACCCTGCATTCACTATATCTGGTCTCCCACAGTACACACAACATGAAAATGCAATTATTTTAGTAAATATAAACTGCTAAATACCTTTTCTCATCAGCAGTTAGAGGAGTCTTGTGACTTCAGCAGGGCACAGGTTAAAGCTTGTAGGAGCAGTTTTCTTTCTGCTCTAGGAGGGTGCAAAACCCCTGACCTCTGTCTGGACAGTGCTGATTGGCCCTGTACTGATCACATGCACTTTCCCAAGAAAATAACAAAAAACCTCTCTAGCAATAAACACCAAACTGAGCATGTGCATGTGGCTATGGGTTCAGTCTGTCTTATCAGGTGGACATTTGAACAAGAGAAGGGCAGACAAAACCGGATCAAACTTCCTTTTTACACAATGCAGAGGGGATAAACCCCTTAGGGTCAACAGTGAGTAAAACAAGCATGCTTTACTGCATATACAGACTGATTTTACTGTTGTTGGTTTAGTAACACTTTAAACAAAATTGAGCTGTATGTTCGAGTTGTCAGAAAGAAGCCTTTACTGTGCCAATTATTAGGAATTAGGTCCTGCAGTGATTACTCATTCCAGTTCTGCACATGATTGGCTTCTTTCAGCACAGCTGACAGTTGAAATAGCTTAATAGGTCAAAAAGAGACTAGAGTACCATCTGCTGGCTAGATAGAGGACTGCAAATTTTCACTATGCTATATTTATTTAGCTAACAAAAAAATTAATTATTCATATGTATGTGTTAATTCATGAAAAAATTAAATAAAATCATTCCTAAGTAGATAACTAAACCCCTTTAGTTTCCTAAAGGAAGCCGTAGAGCACAGATTCTGTTGGTACATTGGCTATGTGTAAGCTGTCTTTACATAATAAATACACAAAACATGCTAGATAGCTTTTACCATTAGCTGTAATGAGTGAGGATTGTGGGTGTACATCAATCTAGAGCTATAAAACTGAGCACTGAGCCTCCCTGCCTCGCACATTTAATGTATCCGTTTTATTAGGCACTGGGGACTTAATTTTAAAGTGATATGAACTGCTACCATACAAGTGATAATCTCTTCTCCTGTATGCACATTTATACAATCACAAAGATGCAAATATTCTTACCCCTACTGCTGATCATGAGATTTTAAAGGTATGGTCAACCCAACTGAAAATCAGGATGAAGAGAATGCACAGGCAAGATATAAAACACCCTTAGCTGGTTGTTAAGGGTTAACATTAGTATATCTATATCCACTGATGTGTGTCACTGCTCAGTGTCTATTTTTATGGCATTTAAACAGCGTTCCATTACTGTCAATCAGGGGGCTCACATCTTCTTATCTTGGGAGAGGTGTGATCCACATAGAGGGCTGCAGAGAGCTACTGAAGAATCAAAACCCATGCACCCTGTTTATTCTATCTTGGCTGCTATATGCTGTCAATTTAAAAGTACAGGCATACCTTGGTTTACGAATTTAATGCGTTCTCTGGGACGTTTAGTATTGGGATAAATTTGTCAACCAAAACATGGTTTCCTATAGGAATGCACTGAAAACGAATTAATCCATTCCGGAGGTCAGAAAAAAGTAAAAAAAAAAAAAAAAAGTCTTATCTGTTCAAAACTCTTTATAAAGTGCGCTTTAAAGGCATAAATACTGTACAGGGAAGCCTACCCCACCCCCTGCTAACTTGCCGACCTCCTCCACTCTTCCTACCACTCCATCCCCCACAGCTATCTCCTCCTGTGCCACCATCCCCTCCCTCCTAGATTGTAAGCTCGAAAGAGCAGGGCCCTCAATCCCCTCATGTTTTGCATTGTATTGTTATTGTTCTGTCACATGTTCTGTCCCCCTTTGTAATGTACAGCGCTGAGCGAACTATTGGCGCTTTATAAATACTGTATAATAATAATAATAATACAGGGACATGATTAAACATTTCCAGAATGGCTCCAAAACTTGATGCAAAAACCATTCCAACACCTCCTTATTCGATTCCACGTGCTACCCACAGACTCCAGCATGCACGGGGCCGGCTATAAACCTCCCAGGCGCAAAGCGTCCTGGGGAAACTTTCTTCGTATTGCAAAAACAAATTTGTAAATGCACTGAAAACCAATTAATCCATTCCAAAGGTCAGAAAAAAGTAAAAAAAAAGTCATATCTGTTCAAAACTCTTTATGAAGTGCACTTTAAAAGCACGGGACCAGCACTATAAACCTCCCAGAAGCAATGCATCCTGGGGAAAATCGCTTCGCATTGCGGAAAAAAATTTGTAAACAAAAGGCATTATTTTCAATGGATTTTCATTTGTAAACCAAAAAGTACGTTAATCGAGGCGTTCGTAAACCGAGGAACGCCTGTATGCTTCTGCTTCACTGTCAGATGAAATCTAAGTTAAAGCCCAACTACTGCCAAACCTCTTTTTATCCCCACTGGGGAGATTTCCCCTTACTTCCTAACCAGGTGATGGCAGTGAGACATAACAGAAAGTCAGGGGGGCACAGATAACACTTGACACGGGCTCTAAGGTGAAGTTCACATCTGTGCGGGTGGTGCCGCTGCGGATCCGCACAAAAATCCGCGCAGCTGCACCACCCGCACAGAGGAATGCGGACCCGCGGGCGGGTGCCATTAATTCTAATGGCACGCCACCCGCACTAGAAAACGCAACTGTACTGGGAACCGAGGTTACCATGCGGGCTGTGTTTTCAGAAGTGCAGGGACCTCCTTCCCCGCATGTCACAGGGAACGGGAATCCATTCAAATAAATGGACTATCGTGCCCGTGCAAAACGCGGCCCACACGGCCGCATAGATGTGAACCAGGGCTAATACTTTCCAAACTATCCAAAACAAAAGGAAAGAAAGTTTTGGCTAGAAATGGCCTTTAAAATCCTGTAAACCCCTATACAGCAAAGCTAGATGCTTCCATATGTAGAATGTGACATTCTCACACACTCCTTCAATATACCATGCTGATTAATAACAGCAGGAAATAGATTTCTCTATGATGCTGTGAGACAAATTCTGCATCCCCTGAATTATTACTGCTATTTTTTGTAGTATGGTATTTCTTTTCTGGGCATCACTGCAATCTGAGATTGATAATACTACATGTTTTTATTGATAATATCGCAGTCTTATTGTGCATTTTTCTGCTTTTTATATGTAGTCATTGCTCACAATAAACAAATTGGTGTTAAGGTCTTGCTGACCATATATTGCACATGAGCGGTGGCAGGGAGGGTGGGCCTTAAAGTGATACTAAACCCCGGACCCTGCATTCACTATATCTGGTCTCCCAAAGTACACACAACATGGAAGTGCAATTATTTTAGTAAATATAAACTGCTAAAAACCTTTTCTCATTAGCAGTAAGAGCAGTTTTGTAACTTCTATCAGTGTCCAGCAGAGCACTGGTTGTAGCTTGTAGGAGTTTTCTCTTTCTCCTCTTGGAGGATGCAGGGCCCCTGACCTGTCTGAAGAGTGCTGATTGGCCCCGTGCTGATCACATGCACTCTCCCAAGAAAAAAAAAAAAACCTCTCTAGCAATACACACCAAACTGAGCACGTGCAGCTTGCCACCAAGCCTCTGTTCTATCAGGAGATATTTAGGAGACACTGGGGAGGATCAGAGAAGACAGGTTCAAACATCCTTTGTTACACAATGCAGAGGATTAACCCCCTAGGTTCCGCCGCGAGTACAACAAGCATGCTTTACTGCATATACAGACTGATTTTACGATTGTGGGTTTAGTAACACTTTAATGGCGACATGCCGCGCATATATGTCCATGGCAATCAAGGTTTCTGTGTGGAGAGGGCACTCACTGCCGTCTTGTAAATTCATCACCTCTAATTACTGTTCATAAATTGGCTCTGGAAAAGCAGTCATACTGCAGAGTGATAAAAAAGACCTAGGGGGAGGGATTCAGAAACCATGCTCCACCCACTTAGTAACACCCACTTCATGGTTTGTAAATGTAATGAGACCATGGATGAGGGATGGGGGCGTGGCAGTGACTGCACTGTTCTAACTCACAGTGACTTCTGTACACAGTGATCACACAAATTCCACTGTAAACCCACGTCAGCTTAAATGGTGAGAGATTGACCCTGTGATGATCACATGCACCCTCCCAAAGAAAAAAAAAACTCTAGCAATACACACCAAACGGAGCATGTGCAGAGGGACTCCCAGAGCTCTATACTATCAACAGATGGATCGGGGACAGTAAAAGAAGAGGAGTATCAGAGAAGACAGGATCAAACAGCCTTTTTACACAGTGCAAAGGATTAACCCCCTTAGGTTCTTAGGTTCCACAGTGAATATAACAAGCATACTTTACTGCATATACAGACTGATTTTACTGTTGTGGGCTTAGTAACACTTTAAAGTTTAACACATGCTCAGTTTAGTGTGTATAGCTAGAGAGTTTTTTTTTTCTGGGAGAGTGCATGTGATCAGCACAAGGCTAATCAGTGCTGTCCAGACAGAGGGTCAGGGGTCCGGTAGCCTCATAGAACAATCAAGGGAGAAGGAAAACTCCAACTACAAGCTTTAACCAGTGCTCTGCTGGACACTGATATAAGTCACAAGACTGCTCTGCTGTTGAGAAAAGGTATTTAGGTTATATTTACTAAAATAATTGCATTTCCATGTTCTGTGTAGTGTGGGAGACCAGATATAGTGAATGCAAGGTCCGGGGAGACCAGATATACTGAATGCAGGATCCGGGGAGACCAGATATATTGAATGCAGGATCCGGGGAGACCAGATATATTGAATGCAGGATCCGGGGAGACCAGATATAGTGAATGCAGGATCCGGGGAGACCGGATATAGTGAATGCAGGATCTGGGGAGACCAGATATAGTGAATGCAGGATTCGGGGAGACCAGATATAGTGAATGCAGGGTCCTGTGAGACCAGATATAGTGAATGCAGGGTCCGTGGAGATCAGATATAGTGAATGCAGGGTTCGGGGAGATTGGATATAGTGAATGCAGGGTTCGGGGAGATTGGATATAGTGAATGCAGGGTCCGGGGAGACCAGATATAGTGAATGTAGGGTTCGGGGAGACCGGATATAGTGAATTCTGGGTCCGTGGAGACCAGATATAGTGAATGCAGGGTCTGGGGAGACCAGATATAGTGAATGCAGAGATCGGGGAGACCAAATATAGTGAATGCAGGGTCCAGGGAGACCAGATATAGTGAATGCAGGGTCCGGGGAGACCAGATATAGTGAACGCAGGGTCCGGGGAGACCAGATATACTGAATGCAGGGTCCGGGGAGACCAGATATAGTGAATGCAGGGTCCGGGGAGACCAGATATACTGAATGCAGGGTCCGGGGAGACCAGATATAGTGAACGCAGGGTCCGGGGAGACCAGATATACTGAATGCAGGGTCCGGGGAGACCAGATATAGTGAATGCAGGGTCCGGGGATTAGTAACACTTTAAGAGAACATTGACACCTGCTGCAGAGTGCAACTGCAGTGCATTTTGAATGCTATGCGGGAAACGCACATAGAACATGGAATGGGCCCTCATAGCAGCTCCACATTTACTGTTCATATCATACACAATGATAAATGGGATGTGTTACCATTAACTCTCTGCAATTAAAATCATTTATTTGTCTTCTCAAGGAGCAACAAAGTAATCAACACAAAGTGGTGAGAGAAGCGACAGCTCCAAGAATCCCCGCTCTCTCTCTCGAGCACAAAGGGTGTTCAAGGGGTATTTCTGTGGCTTGTGATCCTCTGCAGGGGAAGTCTGATCCGGCTGCAGATCTGCAGCTTAGGGGACTGCAGTTCATCTATGAATTACAATGAGGGCCATATATCTGTCTTGATGGCTGGCTTGAATTGTTTTCAGTAGCATTCTTAACCCAAGGTGAATGCGGCAGTACAACGCCACATCGGAATATGGAGGGTCCGACAGTAAATCAGGGGATGAAGGCCCATTACAGGACCAGTAATATTAGTGACAAAGAGCCACCATAAGACAGAGATTGCACAAGGATTGCTCTCGGATTTTTCCAAAACGCATACTTTCTCTTTTTTATATCATGGCCCATAGATGGAAGGATCAAGTGATTTTCCTGACTTTCTCACCTTTTTGTGACATTATCAGGCCATTTAAAAGACCAATATTGAGCTTCTCAACCAACGCCTGAAGAGTTTACAATTTGTTATCACACAAGTTGGAAACTCTCCTTAGTGGTGGAGGTGATACTTCTCTATTTTATGAAGAAAAGAAGGAACAGAAGTAGCGTGCTGTGCTATTATCGGCTTGGAGCAATGAACGCGCCAGGTCCTGCTGTTCACAAGAGCTGTGTGCAAACCAGCACATTTCTCTTGTTATTGATCCATTGCTGTCCATGCCTTTGGAGTTTGAATCCAGCAGACACAAAAATAAAATAAAGCAAAGTGAATGCCAAATCTTTGTTTTAGGTCTGGATAGAGTAGAGAAGGATCTGAACTCTGTTTGTCTGCAGTCCAGATTTCCATTAAAGACATTTCCCCTAAGGCCCCATCACGATCATGTAGAAACTCACTGCAAACATGCATCGCACATGTTCATGGCACCCCACGCATGGGTAGTGGGCTCGTGTTTGCTGTGCGTTTTGTCATGCAACAAATGTGCTGCAAATGCACCAAAAAGTGCTGTAAAAAAGTGCCATGCTTTATTCTAAAAAAACGACAACAACTTATATGGGGCATTTTTCTCGCGTAGGATAGCCTATTCAAGTGAATGGGCTGCCCTATGCGCGATTTGTGTTACTGCATAAAAACATGTTTCCACTATGTGGAGATGCGAATGGAGCCTTGGGCCTCATGCACACACAACTCGTCTGAAAGCCTTTCTTCTGACAGGAAAAAAGCAGTGTTAAAAATGCGCCTAAGGGCTGCTTCACAATATTGAAACGCAGTCCAGAATGAGTTTTTGGCACATTTCAGTGCGGTTTTGATGCATTCCAGTGCGTTTTTTATATATTCCAGTTCATTTTTTTCCCCTCTATTTTTCTTCAATTTAAATAGGGACGTGCATTCCAGTGCGTTTTTTAATTCATTCCAGTTAATTTTTTCCCCTCTACTTCTCTTCAATTTAAATAGAAACATGCGTTCCAGTGCGTTTTTGGTGCGTTCCTGATGTGTTTTACCGCGCTCCAGTACAGTTCAGTGCAGAAAAAATGCAATCTGTTTTACTTTTTTTTCTGCAACTGGAACTGCAAGCATTGATGTATGACACTGAAAACCATATAACCTACTTTCTGTGCATTTTGGATACAGAAAAAAATCAACTGAAACGCATCTAGTGTGAACTTGCCCTAAAGGCGTATTTTTCAAACGCAATTAGGCACATTTAGATGCATTCATTAATTTCACTGCCCAGAATAGTAATTTATTCTGGCTACTGCAATTAATAAACACCTAAGCACTACAAGGTGCCTAGCATTTAAGCAACTTAATGTTTTTTTATTTTTTTTGCCAAATGCTCCTCCCCTGAACCAAATTTTGGTGCATTCAGATTTCCGCCCTTAAACGTTCCTGCCTCTAAACACCTGTAAATGCCTATGTGTGCACAGACACAGAGAGGTTGATGTACTAAAACTGGAGAGTACAAAATTCAATTTCAGCTTGTTCAGTTAAGCTTTGACAATAAATCCTGGAAACTGATTGGTTTCTATGCACAGCTGCACCAGATTTTGCACTCTCCAGTTTTATTAAATAACCCCATAGGCTAACATAGGGGGCGTTTAGGGGCAGCAAAAAAAAAAAAAAGTCAAATGCCTATAAAACGGGCAGATTTAGCTTCAGTGCGTGAGGCCTTACAGCCCAATCAAACCATTCGCTGCATTTCCTTGTGTTTCATGGGTTTGGCATGCTGTGGTGCCATTCACAGTTGAATGGCACTCCAATGCACCTTCACAACACAACTGCATATAAGAGCACCATGACACACGATAACTTACTATTGTGCGTTGCAATAAAAAGTTGCAGCAGCTACATTTTGGTCTGTAGTGGTGCATTAGGCACCCCATTTAAACACACGTGCATTAAACCCTCTGTGAGGAACCTGACTGGTGTAAATGGGCTCCTCCTCTCCTGGTGACAATGGTTTCACCAGATAGAAAGTGCAGGAAAATCTGGGACAGCAACAAACAAAAATAAAACACTTTTTTTTTCTTAAAGCGGAGCTCCATCCAAAAAGGAAAGCTCCGCTTGTTTGCACCCTCCCCACTTCACTGCCATTGGCACTTTTTGGGAGAAAGAGGGTACCTGGTTTTGACAGGTACCAGCTTCCACTTCCTGCTCAGTTTGCCACGACAAACTGAGCCAGAAGTTTGGGCCCCCTCCTTCCCCCCCAGAAGACTATGGGACCAGTCGCAAGGCACAGCGCAATACACACATGCGCAGTAGGAACCCACTGTGAGGCCGCAAGGCTTCACTTCAGGTTTCCCTTACTTGCTATACCCGCACTAGGAACACAGAGGCTAGTGAAGAACTATCCCGGGGGGAGATGGTGCTGGACCCCTGGACGAGTAAGTTTCCTTATATTAAAAGTCAGCAGCTACAGTATTTGTAGCAGCTGACTTTGAATTTCTTGGGGGGAAAGCTGCACTTTCCCGACGCCCCATGACAAAAGTACTGCTACAGGGCGGCAGGGCTGCACAAAATCACACATACATATATATATATATATATAGACACACACACACACACACACATATATATATACATATATATATATATATATATACACACACACACACATATATGTGATTTGCATTTGCGGGTAGGGGGCACATGCGCGTGTACGCTGCCTTACCTGCACTGCTATTGGCTGCTGGACATGTCAATCACTGGGTCCCGCCGGTGACTCTGGGCCAGGATTCAATGATTGTCAGCAGGGCTGAGAGGGGAGAGATCTGTGTGTACACAACACAGTTATCTCCTGTCAGCAAGGACATGCTGCTTTGTATTTCTCTACACAGCAGAGAAATACAAAGCAGCATGTCTCCCTAGTAAAACACAACACAGCACATCATGTAAAATAGCACACAGTTAACCCTTTAATCACCCCAGATGTTAACCCCTTCCTACCCAGTGTCATTAGTACAGTGTCAGTGCTTTTTATTAGCACTGATCACTGTATTAGTGTCACTGGGGATGTCAGTGGCAGTTAGTCAGTTCCCCCCCAGTGTCAGAATGCCCGCCGCTGCTGATCGCAACCATTACCAGCATAAAAAAAAATTCCAGTATTTATCTGCCATTTGTAGATGCTATATCTTTCACGTAAACCAATTATTATATACGTAATGGGATTTTTTTTTTAACAAAAACATGTACCAGAATACATTTTGGCCTAAATTTAGGAAGAAATGAGATTTTTACAGTTTTTTACTGGATATGTTTAATAACAAAAAGTCAAAAATTGTCGGTCTTTTTTTGTTTATAGCGCAAAAAATAATAAAACGCACAGGTGATCAAATACCACCGAAAGAAAGGTCTATGTATGGGAAAGAAATTACACAAATTTCATTTGGGTGCAGTGTTGCATGACTGCGCAATTGTCAGTTAAATAACGCAGCACCGTATTGCAAAAAATGGCATGGTCAGTAAGAGGGGTAAATCTGGAGGGTAAGGGATTAAGTAGATTAAGCACTTTCCACCTGCACTATAGCCAATAGACAGGTACAGTGTGGGCTCGTCCTCCCACGTGCATGCCTCCCACTTCAATAACAGACACTTTCACCCCCTAACTGCCCGGGTCAATTTTAAGATTTCAGCTCTGTCAAACCTTGAATGACAATTACCGTATATACTCGAGTATAAGCCGACCCAAATATAAGCCGAGGTACCTAATTTTACCACAAAAAACTGGGAAAAACTATTGACTCGAGTATAAGCCGAGGGTGGGAACACCAGTGGGAAGAATCGTGCCTCATCATTGGTGTCAGTGGAAGGAATAGTGCCCCATCATTGGTGTCAGTGGGAGGAATAGTGCCCCATCATTGGTATCAGTGGGAGGAATAGTGCCCCATCATTGGTGTCAGTGGGAGGAATAGTGCCCCATCATTGGTATCAGTGGGAGGAATAGTGCCCCATCATTGGTATAAGTGGGAGGAATAGTGCCCCATCATTGGTATCAGTGGAAGGAATAGTGCCCCATCATTGGTGTCAGTGGAAGGAATAGTGCCCCATCATTGGTGTCAGTGGGAGGAATAGTGCCCCATCATTGGTATCAGTGGGAGGAATAGTGCCCCATCATTGGTGTCAGTGGGAGGAATAGTGCCCCATCATTGGTGTCAGTGGGAGGAATAGCGCCCCATCATTGGTGTCAGTGGGAGGAATAGTGCCCCATCATTGGTATCAGTGGCAGGAATAGTGCCCCATCATTGGTATCAGTGGGAGGAATAGTGCCCCACCTTTGGTGTCAGTGGGAGGAATAGTGTCCCATCATTGGTGTCAGTGGGAGGAATAGTATCCCATCACTGGTGTCAGTGGGGGGGTGGAGGAATAGTGCCCCATCGTTGGTGTCAGTGGGGGGAAGGAATAGTATCCCATGATTGGTGTCAGTGGGGGGTGGAATAGTGCTCCATGATTGGTGTCAGTGAGGGGTGGAATAGTGCCCCATCATTGGTGTCAGTGGGGGGGAGGGGAGGAATAGTGCCCAATCGTTGGTGTCAGTGGGGGGGAGGAAAAGTGCCCCATCGTTGGTGTCAGTGGGAGGAATAATGCCCCATCATTGGTATCAGTGACACCAATGATGGGGCACTATTCCTCCCACTGAAACTTCCTGACCCCTGTTCCAGTATGGTGCTGCTGCAGCCAGCATATGTGGTTGCAGCAGCACCTAAGCACGGCACACTTACCTGCATCTCCTTCACTCGATTTTCGTGGGGCCGCTCAGCTCCGCCTCCTCGCCGGTGATTGGCCGTCTGTGTGCCTTTCCTGAGCTACAGTTCTGGCGGCCAATCACCGGTGAGAAGGCAGAGCCGAGCAGCCACGCGAACATCCAGTGGACGAACCGAATGAAGGAGCAGTCGCGCTTCCTGGACCAGATCGTCGTGGGACCGGAGCCAGGTAAGAGACAGCAGCCCTCTGCCCACCCCTGTACTTACCGTAGTTTCCCTTCTGTTGGAAGGGGGGGGGGAGCCATCTGCAGACGTTGACTCGAGTATAAGCCGAGGGGGCCGTTTTTCAGCACAGGCTTATACTCGAGTATATACGGTATTCAGTCATGCAACACTGCACCCATACGACATTTGTATGATTGTTTTCACACAAATAGAGCTTTCTCTTGGTGGTATTTAATCACCACTGGGTTTTATATTTTTTGCTAAATAAACAGAAAAAAGACTGATAGTTTTGAAAATAAGTGTTCTTTGTTTCTATAAAATTTAGCAAATAAGTAATTTTCCTGATGTGTGCTGATGAAGCTGCACTGATAAGCACTGATAAGGATGTACTGATAGGCATTGATGAGGCTGCACTGATGAAGAGGCACTGATAGGCACTGAGCATTGATTAGCTGCACTGATAATTAGGGCATTGATGAGGCTGCACTGGTGATCAGGGCACTGTGTATCAATGTAAGCATTGTACTCACTGTGCCCCTTACAGGTCTCTGTGTGAGGAAAGGAGAGCCAATAACCAGGAACCAGCAGTGTTTGTTTACTCTGTGACAGCTGTGATTGGACACAGCTGATCACATGGTAAAGGGCTGCTGTGATTGGCCCTTTACCCTGATCTGTGATCCGCTGTTTCCAAGGCACACAGCGGTCACAGAGCGCCCCTGATACGTGTCCATGGGAGGGTGTCCAGGGACGTCCTCCCAAAACTAGAGAGCTGCACTGTAGTCGTATATCAGCTATAGTGCTTTAAAGTGTTTTTTCCATTTAGTACAATAATTTAAAGACGTTGTCACAGTAATGCTGATGACACATGGGCTAGAGACAAATAGACAGGATCCATAAAAAAGCTGACTGTGTAACCAGATATAGTGAAATGCTGCTCTGTTGCTGAAGGCTGGTGAATCTCGATCGCTAGCAATGAGGGCAACGTTTCCCTGCCTCAGGTACAGAGGGAGTGATGCCATAGGGACAAACAGGTAGCCTCCTGCCACTGGCGATTTTGACAAGGTGTCAGAGACAGGACTGCTAGTTGCAGAGCTGCCCATAAGAATAATGACCAAAGTGGAGTTCCACCCAAAAGGGGAAGTTCCGCTTTAAGTCTTTGTCCCCCGCTCCCCATTAAGAATTGGCACCTTTGGGGAGCAGGTACCCGAATTTGACAGGTACCCACTTCAGCTGCGATCGCCTAGGCGATCGGAAGCGAAAGTTGTCCTCCCCCTCCCTCCCCTTAGTCTTCTGGGACAGGTCCCAGAAGACTATGGGGCCATTCACAAAGAGCAGCGCTTCTTGTGCATGCGCAGTGGGCACCCGGCTGTGAAGCTGCAAGCAGTCACAGTCGGGTACCCACACTAAAGATGCCGGCACCAGGGAGAGAAGACAGCCGGTGAAACCAGCGGTGGTGAAGATACTGCTGGATCGAGGGACAGGTAAGTGGCTGTATTTTAAAATTCAGCAGCTACAGTTTTTGTAGCTGCTGACTTTTAGGGGTTTTTTTGTTTTTTGGGGTTTTTTTAGGCGGAACTCCGCTTTAAAGGATAGCCGGCACCTTATTGCTAATGTGTGCATTGAGTAGAATATTGCTAGGAAACAAATGAGCATTGATGCATTCGTGCAAAAGTTTCCTCCCATTGACTACATGCAGCACACACTCTGCGTCCCACATGGTGAGCTAGTGCTGATCATTGACCTTTAGATGCCTAGCTCAGGGGTCAGGGGCTTTTATCCTGACGCTTTGTAGGCCAAGACCCTCAAATCTGTATATGGGTCAGTGCTCGACATTGTATAGATAGATCTAGTTTCCTCATTCCCACTCTGAGTCTCACCTTTGTGATATCAGTTTGTCTGCTGTCATTCCTTCCTACTAGCTGAAGGCAAATTAGGCTTACCCAGTTTAAAATGGACCTTTTAGTAACTTTTCTACATGAACAAATTCTTGAAATGTTACAATATTCAATGGCAGCATAGTTCCAGATACGTTTAATCCTTTTAAAGCAGTTGTTGCGCTCCATTCTGATGACTGTGTCTAGGCTGACATTAGCACTCTGCTGCAAGCAAAAGAAAGCATGTCTTCAGTTTCCTACCACCCACCCAGAATGCAACACTATAGTCTGCATGTCAATATAGGCTGTTCCAGGAGGCTGATCAGTGACAGACATTTGTGAACATAGCCCAAATCTGCACAGGCACCAGGATACACATAACTGTGTCATGCAGCCATGCATCTTTGTTTGGGAAGTAGCATCTTTCCACTTTAGGAATATAGTATACATTAGATTACAAATCAAATAAATGTATTTAATGATTAGGAAGAAGCAACAATGGTATACATAATTACAAGGGGTGCTGTTTGCAACATAGCATAATTCCACTTTAATAGGATACAGACATGTGTAACTGCTCTGTAGTTTAAGAGAGTAATTACAAGGAACAATACTGTATGGTATAAACAATAATTTAATAGATAAAGACATCAGTCTGCATTAGTCCGGTGATTAAGTCCCTGCTTCTCTAAATAAACCCAATGTCCACATCAATCAGCTTCAAACTACGCTGTCCATTGTAACCAATTAATAAACATATTGCAACAACGTATTAACAAAAGAACAGTTAATATCAGTTGATTAGGAAGCAGAACATAACAATAAACTGTTTCATAGTGGTACAGTCAATAAAACATTCAGTACCATTCAATTCATTAGCAGAATGCTCCTTGATAATTTTTATTAGGAACCTTTTAAAGTGTTTACATAAGAAGTAGTTCAAAGTTATTTTACCCGATTGATAAAGACATTTTGAAGTAACATGTTTGCATCAAATTGCTTGCTTGTTCTTCAGATTATTTATTTAGATGCCATCTACAGCAGCCTCTCTAGGCCAAGGTTCTGTGGAATCCTAGGGTTCCTCCAGAGGTTGTTATGGTTTCCAAACATTATCAAAGAGCCATTTCCTAATCTTAGATAAGTAACCACTGACACCAATTATCTTTTACACTAACTGTAAGAATGGAATTCTTCTACCTGACCACCAATGTAAGGGGTTTTCTTCCCAATGACCACCAATGTAAGGGGCATTCTACCCACTGACTCCAATGTAATGGCTATTCTTCCCACTGACCATCAATGTAAGGAGCTTTATTTCCACTGACCACCATTGTAATGGATATTCTTTCAAAGATCACCAATGTAAGGAGCTTTGTTTCCACTGACAACCATTGTAAGGGTATTCTTCCAATAGACCACCAATGTAAAGGACATTCTTTCCCCCTGACCACCAATGTAAGAGGCATTCTTCCCACTGACCACCAATGTAAGAGGCATTCTTCCCACTGACCACCACTGTAAGGAGCATTCTTCCCACTGCCCACCAATGTAAGGAACATTCTTCCCACTGACCACCACTGTAAGGAGCATTCTTACCATTAACCACCAATGTAAAGGGCATTCTTCCCACTGACCACCAATGTAAGAGGCATTCTTCCCACTGACCACCACTGTAAGGAGCATTCTTCCCACTGACCACCACTGTAAGGAGCATTCTTCCCACTGACCACCACTGTAAGGAACATTCTTCCCACTGACCATCAATGTAAAGAGGTTTTGCAAGTAACCAGAAAAGTCTCTCCAAATTGTCCTCAGATCTGCTATGCCAATGCAGCTTCTCCCAACCCACCTGTGGTTTTCTACAAGCAATGTACTTCAGCAGTACTTGGTGTTATATGTATAAAACTGATGATCTTCTCTCTACCCATGCCTGCACTGCACACTGATGCAGTTCCCGCTTCCTAACTGGAGCCTAGCCGATGATGGGGCACATTCCATTTCTTCCATAAGACATGCATCCTGGTGGCTTCAGAGTTGTAGTTTTCAGTGCCTAAAATGTGTCTTTAAACAGTTTCTATAGTTTTTGATACAGTGGAGAAGGGCCAGATTTTTTATTGCTGTCTGTGTATCCCAATTGGGAAGATTCACCCCTCTATTTGTACTGGTGACCCTTACCATCTAGAAAGAATGAAGAGAAATCCAAAATTTTTGGAGTTGTCCGCAGAATAAGTGGTGAGGGAATATCTTCATATAGGGAAAGCTAGGGAGAGCTCCCCTCACTTTGGGAGATTTTCTCTAACTTCCTGTTGCACGTTTACAAGACGTATATGGAAATGCTACCCAGTGGTAGCAAAAAATGAACTGGCAGGGGTTTAAACCATCCTATTATATCAAAACAAAAAAAGGTTTAGCTAGACATACACTTTAACTATTAGAAGGTCGGAAGGCTGTTGACTCGATACTAGATACACAAGAACAGCTATAAAAATCTGGAACCCATGGCTAAATTCCTTTGGTTTTTCTGATAATAGACATCCACAGGAGCTAAATATGTATCAACTTTTGCTTGTGGCCAAAACATATTGATAAATGAGCTCCTACACTGCCTCTATAGCTCAGTTATTTTGTGTTGAAAAAATGCCACCGCCAAACAGACCTTGCTGGATTGACACATGAGTATACTGTATGTAGAGCATATATGTAGAATCCAGCACAGGGTGTCAACATTGCAATGCAAAAACAAACTAGTGTGGTATGTTATAGCTACAACAGTCAAGCAAGGGTCTCACCCTCTGGTTTACCAATCCGGCGAGTGAGTGAATATGCCAGGACCTAATGCCCCGTACATACGATGAAAATATCTGACGAATGGTCATCCATTTATTTATTTTTTTTCCAAGCTAGTCTCATATCAAAAATGAAGAGGTTACTAAAGTTCTGAAAATTCTCGAATCACAGAATACAACTTCAGAAGTGATGTAATGTATTGTATTGTATTGTAATGTATTTTTTCTTTTCCCAGCATGCGCAGTCTTGTTCTCTTGATTTTTTTCGGACCAATACTGTACTGATTAAATGAAAAAAGGAGCTCAAGCTATGAGGAAAGATTAGAGGAACTGAATTTATTCTCTCTTAAAAAGAGGAGATTAACCTCCCTAGCGGTATGATTATTTCAGATTTTTGGTGCTGAAACCATTATTTTGCATGGAAATATGTAGTTTTTTTATTGTAGGCTGTAATTTTTAGGAACAACTCACTGAAATCTGTCCGAATAAAAGTCTAGTAAACATCCCGGGTATGATAAAATTTGAAACACAAAATCCTAAATTATAATTTAATAAATAATCATAAAAAATAATAATATAATAATAATACATTTAATTCAATAATATAATCAAACCGAAAACACTGACATTTGAAATAGAGCGCCAAGTTCGTACATTGCTGAGCAAAGTCGCAAAATCGTTTTCAGTGTCTGATGACGAATTTCCCCATGAATCATTATCACTCAATTCTGCAAGTGGTTCTGATTTACTATCGCTGTTCTCTAGCTGATCTAAACCCGCTTTTGACCTAAAGGGACGCTTTTTGGACGCCATGGACGTTTCTCAATTTCCAGGCAGAAAGAACAGTAAAAATGCAGGCAGGGCACAGGACAAAGCAGTAGGGACAAAATGTATGTGAAATGGGTTGAAACAGCAATGTTTTACTATGAAAAATTTGTTTTGAAAAAAATGACATTTTTTAAAATTTTCAAATTTCCCGCCGCCCGTACGTCCTGACGTCACAGGGACCGGAACACAGAAGCCAGATGCCGGCATCGGCCGGAGGAGATGGCCGGGGACGCTGCAGGGGACACATCGCGGGAGCGAAGGACAAGGTAAGCTCTGCACGGACTCCCTATGCAGCGCCGCATGGTAAGCCCGAGTGTAGCTTGGGGTTACCGCTTGTGGCACTGACATTTTACCCCGAGCTACACTCGGGAATACCGCTAGGGGGGTTAAGGGGGGATATGATCAACATGTATAAATACATCAGTGGTTCAAATAATGAACTCGGTGTAGAGGTATTCACCCTGAGGTCATCACAGAGGACAAGGGGGCACTCTTTACATCTGGAGGAAAAGAAATTTAATCTCCAAATATGGAAAGGTTTCTTCACAGTAAGAGCTGTGAAAATGTAGAACAGACTCCCTCAAGAGTTGGTTCTGGCCAGCTCAGTGGATTGCTTCAAAAAAGGCCTGGATTCATTCCTACATACACAGAATATAACTGGATAGGTAAAGATGATCCAGGGAATATTTGATTGCCTCTCGGGGGATCAGGAAGGAATTTGTTTCCCAGCAGGAGCAAATTGAATCATGCTTTGCTGGGTTTTTTTGCCTTCCTCTGGATCAACTGTGGGTATAGGATTATAACTTTTTTTTATGGTTGAACTGGATGGATTTTTTTCTGGATGTCTTTTTTCAGCCAGACTAACTATGTAAAAATTGTTCGCTCTGTTATCGTATAACTTTTTTGTTCTTTTCCCTTTCGATACAGACACTGTGAACTGTGGTGATCAGCTGTTGAAAGCTGTGTACTAACGATCAGATTATTGTGCGATCCTTTTAAAAGCGATTTTTGTTATCTGATTTTCTGATCCTGTGTACTAGGCATTACTAAAACTATAAAAATCAGTCTCACAGCATCCACATTTAGTAATCTAGTTTTAAAAATATGTTAATAGAATTACTCAATTACCATTTCCCTTTAACCTTTCAAGGATTTTGGTGAGGAGATCTCTGATTTTCATAACCAGAGCATTGGGACTCCACCCTCCTCGTTAGATATATCTTTTATCTCCCATTATGAGGTTCCATCACAACAGAAAACTTTGGATTATAGATCACTCTTCAGAAGCGAATGGCTGATTTATCCTGTAATCTCCCATACTGGAAATATTAGAAGGCAGATCCTTTTGCAAAGAATTTTATAGTAATGGTATTGGTCTTTTGAAGGGATGCCAAGGTGTAAAGTTGATGTTCCTGGTGGTAGAAACATCTGACAGATTCTTCAGTCTCTCAGGGACTCACTAGCTAGATCTTTGCTCCTAAATTCCTAGCTCTCCGCCATTCTGCCAATTATAAAACAAGTTCAGTCTTTCTGTTTACGATATTTTTACGGTAGTTGCATGCAACAGGGGCAGTGGGGTTCAGCCCTGTAGCAAGAAGTTTGAGACTACATGGAATAAACTGGTACTCCAAGGTGGGCAGGAATCAATAAAGACTCCAAGGTGGGCAGTATCCAAATAAGAAGCCATGATGAGCAGTAATATAATAAAACTCTATGGTTAGCAGGAACTGACTATGACTTCATGGCAGAAAGCAACCAACTAAAGTCCATGGTGGGCAAGAACTGGTTCTGACTCCAGGGTGGACATGAACTGACTAAGGCTCAATAGTGGGTAGAAACTAAGATTCCATGGTGGGCAGGAACCAAATAAGACTTCATGATGGGCAGAAGCCAACTAAGACTCCATTTTGGGCAGCAAAGTGGACAGGGTCCAAGTGGTCAACTATGTATGACTGCATGGTCTTGCTGCTTAACCCATAAAAGATATAAGACTACAAAAGAGTGACTTAGCCACCTCACACCAAATATCATTTTCAAGTAGATCTGACCCCTATATTCACATTCTGAAGCTAAACGAAATATAAGACATTCATGAAAATATTTCCTACCTCCAGCTGTCGTGAATCTATTGGTGGTCCACGGAGACATGAAGGAAATATTCCATTGGAAGCAAATCTGAATCTATAGAAATAAATAACATAATGAAACTGAAATTAGACTTAAATGTAATCACACGTAACAAGTAAAACCACAATAAACATATATTTAGTATGTTGTCAAGAAATCAGAAAGTTCATCTAATTTACCTTTAATCTACCATTTCACTGCTTCTGCATAGATAAACAGCCTTCTGTTATATAATTCTGTACTTTGCAATCTCTTTTTCAGATTAGATGGTGCAAAGCTGTAGTGGCTTAAACACCGCAAGTTCAGATTCAGTGCAATTTAGAAAACAGGATAATGGCACTCACAGTAGTTGAATGTAAAAATAATTTATTGGATAGCTCAGTCTGAGGTTTCAATGAAAGAGATCCTGCCCAAAAAGAAACTATTACTGCTGTGTTGTTTATTATGTTTTTTTTTTTTTTTTTGCTAACCCATGGTGCTCTGAAAATCCTTTAACATGTATTACAATGTTTAAAACATTGTACTTGTAGTAAAGAAACACATGCAGAAAACAACCGTGTAAATGTTCATAAATTAATAAATAAAAATAAAATCAACCAAAATGTATTTTAATTTCCGTTTTGCAGAAACTCTGGAATGACTTCATTTGATTTAAGGCCATCATCTTTTGCTTCATTAATTTAAATAATCGATTTATCAAGCACTTTTAGCTTTGCAGAAAACTTTAGTTGAGACAAATAACTATGTGCTGATCAGACTAAAATCAAGTGTTTGAACTCAGCTCCAGCATAATCAAGTCTCTGAGAATATAATAAAGGTCACTAATTGTTATGCTGGGTGTGTAGGCAGGAAGCATTTACATATGAAAGTGCATACTGTTGTTGCTGCAGTAACAGTTAGAAGTCTTTTTTTCAGTGTTTTCCCACAAGATTCACACCTAAGATTCAGTTTAATAAAATGTGTCAGTCTCAGGTAAAAACATTGATAAATTGGCACCATAAAGTATATGCAAACCCAATCAATAAAATCTCATATGACCTGCGACATGCTAATGTAATTTTTAAATATGAAGCTTTAATTACAATAACCGCTACTGATCCTACCACAAAGGTCTTTGTTAGGTTACTTCCTGTAATAGAGTCAACACTCTGTCCTGTCCACCATCTGTACTCCTACATTATCAACCTGTCACATGGAGACTACAAGTAGCCATATCCAATGGCCTAATATTGTCACCATCAGGAAACCTATCCTGAGAAATGTCATTGCTGGACCCCTCTGTGCCTGGTGCATGTGCTTATGGAAAGATCAGTAACCACCATTTGTAAATTCAAATATAAACAGTTATTCCTGCTGTCATGTCTTCCACACTCTTCTTCAGCACATACTGCCTGCTGTCATATTTTCCACAATTCTGCCCTGCACATATGGCCCCTTGTCATACCTTTGGACTCCTCTCCTGCAAATACTGCTCATTGTCATATACTTCGCACTCCCTTCCTGCATTTATTGTCAAACTCTCTACACTCCTGTCTTACACATAGTACCCACTCTCATACCCTCCACACCCAACTTCTGCACCTATTTCCCCCCATAATACCCTCCACACTCTTATCATGCACATAATTTTCCCTGCAATACCCTACACTACTACAATAAAACAGAATAGAATAGAATAAAATGAAATAGAACACAATAGAATAAAAAAGAATAGAACAAAACAGAATAGAAAGAAACAGAATAAAACAGAATAGATTAGAATAGAAAAATTAAATAGAATGAAAAAGAATAGATTAGAATAGAATTGAAAACCATAGAATAGAAAAAATAGATTAGAATAGAATAAAATTGAACAAATGTATCCGTCTTTCAAAATTCGAATTTCAAAATTAAAATTTGTAATCTATTTCAAAATAACAAACATACAAAACAAATCTGAATATACAAAATAAATTCTGAAACAAATTATTCTAACATAACGGATATGATGAAAAACAATTATTAACTATTTATTAACAAACACATTTTTCCATTGTGCACATCTCTAAAGGTTACCTTTAGTAAAAACTGCAACACCATAAAGATATCAGCAGCTGAAATATGAAAAGTTCAACTTTTCTTATCAAAGTCAGTCTAGGTTCTACCTCCTTTTACTTCTAAAGACCCAATAGGGAGGCACAGGAGGGAGCAAATTAAAAAACATTAGATTAAAACAACACTAAAGCTTCCTTTTTTAAATTAAATTACCAAACATGGTATACTTACCTGCTCTGTCCAATGGTTTTGCACAAAGCAGCCCTGATCTTCTTCTTCTGGGGTCCTCCTCTGGTGCTCCAGGCTCCTCCCCTTCAGCAGGTGCCCCCATGGAAAACCGCTTTCCATGGGGGTACCCGTGTGGGCTCGCTCCCATGCAGCCCTGTTTGCTTCCATTGACACAGCCCCCCACTCACTTGGCACAACATCAGGAGCCAATGGCTCCCACTGCTATCAATTTGCCCAGTGAGGAGGGAAACAGCGGCCAGAGCGCCTGCTCTCATGCACATCGCTGGATCAGATTGGGATCAGGTAAATATAAGGGGGGCTTGGGGGGGGAATCCTGCAGCACAAAAGGTTTTTCACCTTAATGCATAAAATGCATTAAGGTGCAAAGCCTTAAGGCTTTAGAACCACTTTAAAGTAGCATTAGATCCTCAGCATTTTTTTCCTTAACACATTGAGCACAATAAAATAAATGTTCTCCAGTAAACTATTTGTTAAAATACTTCTCACTCTCACTAAATGATTATATCTTTAAATCCAAAAAAACAGAAAAAACCTTACCCCAGCACTTTCGGTTTAAAACTTCCAGTGCTGCTGGCTCCTGCTCTGTCAGTGCTGCTTCCCTGAACTTCTGTTCTTCACAGGGGAAAGTTAACAGTAGACAGTACAGTTTGCAGTCGGTCTGTTAGCTAGGCAGAGGTAGGGGGCAGGAGGAGGAAGGAGCAGGAAAATGCTTGGGCATCCTAGGCTCCAGGGCTATGTGTTTCTATTGAGGTGCACAGTGTAGAAGGACACAACTCTAGTCCCTGCATGCAAGGGTGGCTTTGTAGGATGCTGCAAGAGAAAGGAGCCACCCTGAAACAGAAAACCTGGGGCACCAGTTATGGCAGCAGCTTAGACAGAAACTCAGGGAACAATTAAAAGATAAAAGAGACTGAATGCTCAGTAGCTATTAAAAGTACTTAAAAAAGAAAACTGAAAGTATAATATCACTTTAAGGACACATCCCTCTCTCTCCCCCTTTCCCCTCTTTTTTGTTCTCTCTCTCTTTGTTCCTCTCTTTATCTGTTTCTTGACTTTTTAATCCTAGACACCCAAACCTCATACCCAGCTGGAGAGAAGTTCTACCAATCTTATCAGTCATACTCGCTGTCCTTCCATAGAGGGCATACTACTCAGAATGTATGTCAAGGAATGCCTCAACCCCTGTTATCAACCTCCTCCTAGTCTTCCTGGCTCACAAATTTTTTTCGCCTTACTCTGGATCAACTGTGGGTATAGGATTAAAACTTTTTTTTTTCTATAGTTGAACTGCATGGACTTTTGTCTTTTTTCAGCAGACTAACTATGTGACAATTTAGGGTCTAACTCAGTGGTTGCCAATTTATGTGCTGAAGAGGGCCTCAAATGTGGCCCCTGACTTCACCAAAGAGCCGCACATAATGTTCAATATATGTAATGCTTGAGAGGAATGTCAGACACTGCAGACCTAATAGAGGAAATGAGGGTCAGAGAGTGTGGACATGCTCCATTTTTGGCTAGGGATATGCTACAGAAGACAATTAAAAACTGGCAAAATGTTACACGAGGCTACTAGAGATCAACTCTATCAACCTAATTTTTCCACTACAGGCTACTGAGCTCCAAGGACTGCACATCATATACCAAACGGCCGCATGCAGCCCTTCAACTGGTGCAGCACCAGAGGTCTAACTCCTTTTCACAAGTATCAGGGTGATATACACTCACCGGCCACTTCATTAGGTACACCTTGCTAGTACTGGGTTGGATCCCCTTTTGCCTTCAGAACTGCCTTAATTCTTCATGGCATAAATTCAACAAGGTGTTGGAAACATTCCTCAGAGATTTTGATCCATATTGACATGAGTTATTGTTGCCTTTCTATCATCTCAAACCAGTCTGCCCATTCTCCTCTGACAGCAACAAGGCATTTTTGTCCACACAACTGCCACTCACTGGATCTTTTCTCTTTTTTGGACCATTCTCTGTAAACTCTAGAGATGGTCGTGCGTGAAAATCCCAGTAGGTCAGTAGTTTGTGAAATACTCAGACCAGCCCGCCTGGCACCACCAACCATGCCATGTTCAAAGTCACTTAAATCCCCTTTCTTCCCCATTCTGAACTTCAGCAAGTCAATTTTATCACGTCTAGATGCCTAAATGCACTGAGTTGCTGCCATGTGATTGGCTGATTAGCAATTTGTGTTACCAAGAGATTGAACAGGTGTACCTAATAAAGTGGCCGGTCAGTGCATGTTTCAAAACCCGAACAAAGTAAAAACTCCAGTAAAAACTGAAGACAGTAGCTGGTTCTGTTTTCCAATGTGTTGATTATTATGACCTCATCCATGTCTTGTTGTACTTTCTTAAGAAAATGTAAATGAAAGAATTACAAAATTGAGGTTTGCATCCATGCAGCAGAAGCCTATTTCATTGCATTTACTGATTGCTTAGACATACAGTTTTCACTAAAGGTAAATTCCCCTTATGTATAGTTTCATTACAGACTTTGTTTGACATGCCCAGGATTATGATTTTTTTAAAGGCGCACAAAAATTTTGGATTCTGGTACAAATGATACTATTGATAGTATTCAGCATATAAACTACTTATTTTCATTTCACTCTATTTATATTTTTCTCTACATTTACATGTAGACCAAGCTATCCTCTAAGAGCAGGGGTCTCCAAGCTTCCGAAATAAAGAGTCAGTGTACTGCCCTTTAAATATTAGGGGGGCCGGACTGTGTCCAGAGGAAGTAGAAAATGCCCTGGCATTGGTGGGAGCAAACGATGCCATAGGCTTGGTGGTCAGTGGGAGTAACAAAAAAAAAATTAAATTATTGGTGCCAGTGGGAGAATCAGTACACCGTCTATGGTGTCAGTGGGAGGAATAGTACCCCATTGATGGTGTCAATGGGAGGAATAGTGCCCTGCCTTTGGTGTCATTGAAAGAAATAGCACCACATATCAGTGGAAGGAGTAGTTCTCCAAGGGCTGGAATAAAGGCAAGCGAAGGGCCACATCTGGCCCTCGGGCCACAGTTTGGAGACCCCTGTATCAGTTACAGTGGTTGGTACAAACCATTTTACAGGGGTGCTTAAAACTTTTTATTCATACAAATTTTTTTCCCACAGAGTTTTCTTTCTGTATTTGATCACCTGTACATTTTTTATTTTTTGAGCTATAAACAAAAAAAGACCGACAATTTTGAGAGAAAAAACTATATTTTTTACTTTTTGCTATTAACCATTTGCCGCCCGCCCTATGGCCCAATGGCGGCCGGCAAATGTCATCAGCGTTCCGGGTGGACGCCATATGGCGTCCTCCCACACATGCGCAGATTGCGCTCTTGCAGAGCCGCGCAGCGGCGCGATCTGTCACCGGTCGTGTACCTCGGACACGGCCGATGACAGATCTGAGTATCAGCCCCCGTTGCCGGTACCATGTGACCAATCACAGCAGGTCACATGACAGTTGTATACAATGGATGGCTTCATTCATGCCATCCATTGTATACTAGTGTCTAGCTGTGAATGGTCACAGCGATCACATGCACATGTCATGTGATTAGCTGTGGCCAAATGACAGCTAAGCACAAATAAAAAAAAAAAAAAAAAAAAAAACCACCCTGAATGAATCGATGTCATTCAGGTAAATGTTTGCTTATAGCAAAGTAATTCTTTGCTATAAGCAAATTCTGTAAATGTTACAACGGTAACATTGTACTACTTTGGTCATAGTGAAATATGAAAACAAAATCCTAAAAAAAAGAAAAAAAATTGAATAAAAAATAATAAAAATATATATATATATTTTTTTTTTTTCATACTGTCACCAGTCAGTGTCCCTGATCACAGCCATGCCAGTTATATGATGACGCTGTACTGCACTGGTGACAATATGTAAACAAAAAATATTGAAACTAATTTTTTTAATTTTTTCATTTTCCGAAAAATTATGACAAAAAAAATACAACTTCAAAAAACTCGCCATGCCTCTTATGAAGTACGTCGGACTGTCTACTTTGCAAAAAGGGGTCATTTGGGGGATATCTGTACTGTTCTGACATTCTTGGACCTCAAGAAATTAGATTGGCTGTCAGTACTTCAGGATTGATCAATATTCAGATCTATACCATAGTTTGTGAACTCTATAACTTTCCTACAAACTAAATAATACATCCTAATTTGGGTTATTTTCACCAGACATGTAGCAGAATACATCTCGGACTAAATTTATGAAGAACAATTATTTATTTGCAAACTTTTATAACAGAAACAAAGAAAAACGTGTTTTTTTCCAAATTTCTGGGTTTTTTTTTGTTAATTTAGCAAAAAGTAAAAACCCCAGCAGTAATTAAATACCACCAAAAGAAAGCTCTAGTTGTGTGAAGAAAATGATAACATTTTAGTTTGGGTACAATGTTGTATGACCGCGCAATTGTCATTCAAAGTGTGAGAGCGCTGAAACCTGAAAACTGGCCTGGGCAGGAAGGTGTAAAATTGCCCGGTATTGAAATGGTTAAACATGTCCGGTAAAAAAAAATCAAATTTTGTCATAAATTTAGGCAAATATGTATTCTGCAACATGTCTTTGCTAAAAAAAAAAATCCCAATAAGTGTAAATTAATTGGTGTACATGAAAGTTACAAAGGGCAATATACAGTATATACTGGAATGTTTTATTTTTCTTTACTAGTAATGGCAGCGAACAGTGACTGATAGCAGGACTGTGGCGGGTATTCTGACACTGGGGGGGGACTGATTTGGTGTCACTGACATCCCCAGTGACACTAATAAAGTGATCAATGCTAATAAAAAGCACTGACACTGTACTATTGGCACTGGGCAGGAAGACGTTAACATGTGGGGTGATCAAAGGGTTAACTGTGTGCTATTTCACTATGGGGGCTGTGTGTGTGTTTCACTGTAACCACACTGCATTGTATGGTTCTGCTATGCAGAAGCTGACAGGGGGAGAGATCTGTGTTGTTTATACACAGGTCTCTCCCCCATCGGAGATAATCAGAGATCATCGGGTGCCGGTGATTGACAGCCGAGGCCGGGAATGGCAGCGTGGGTAGGGCGCATATTCGGCCCCTACCCGAACTGTAAAATCACATCATATATATATATACACACACACACACGTATACACACACATACACGTGATTTTGCGCATCTGTGCCACCCTGTAACAGTATTTCTGCTACAAGGCGGCATGGAAACGGTTTTTAAAAAACGTTTTTTGTTTTTTTCTCCATTACATATCTCATTTTAGACCTAGTGACTTTATCACCGGGTCTCTGTGCTTCTCCATGCAATGCAGGCAGATCAAGACTAGCAGGAGAAAAGCCCAGTGAATCTGAAATGTTTTTAAGTACAGAAGAGAAGCCTGAACAACTGTGTAAGGCTAAAAATAAATTTGGGGTACATATTTAAAGCAAAGTTCCACTGAAAAGCGGAAGCTCCGCTTATTTGCCTCCTCCCCCCCTTCACTGACCTATTTGGCACCTTTTGGGGGAGGGAGTGGGTACCTGGTTTTAACAGGTACCCGCTCCCACTTCCAGCTCAGTTTGCCGTGGCGAAGTGAGCCGGACGTTTGGCCCCCTCCTTGCTCCTGCAGTCTCCTGGGAACTTTCACAGGTCCCAGGAACTGCCGGACCAATCAGGAGTCACGGTGCGAATCGCGCATGCTCAGTGGGCACCAGGCTGTGAAGCTGCAAGCGGTCACAGCCCGGAGCCCATAATAGAGATGGCGGCGCCGTGGAGGACAGAAGGAGAGAAGGGACGTCACGGGCGAGTACATCGCTGGACCCCGGACAGGTAAGTGCGTGTTTATTAATGTCAGCAGATACAGTTTTTGTAGCTGCTGACTTTTAATAAACACAAAAACGGGAATAAAGGGAAAAAAAATAAAAATTGGCAACAGGACAAGAAAAACATAAAATGTCAAATAAAAACACCCTTGTTTACGATGAAGTAAGAGAAGGAAGAGTCGAGAACATTATCTAACTCCAATTTGCCAAAAATAGAAAAGCCTGATGTCTCAGCTCTCCATGCAGGCTGAATCCACTCCTAGTATGATGGCCCCTAGGAGTGCTGGGAGCACAATCGTCAGGTTTTGTTAGGTCAGCTAGCTCGGTGACACAGTTCTGCATCTTCCACTAGAACAAGCATTGACTGTACATGTATTGTTTCATCCATCACACCAATTGGGAGGAAAAGATATAGCACAAGTGTGATGGGATAAGTACAGATGTGTGCACTGAAGGTGAAGACATACGGATATATGACTTCTATAAAATGTATTATTGTCATAGAACACACCCCATCTACAGACTGGTGGGCTACAATGTAATCATATTGTTTGTGCGTTTACATATACGTCACAGCCATACTCTACAGAAAGGAACAATCCTCCCTTGCAGCCCAGAAGAAGCTGGGCAGAAGATGTCAGCGAGGGATGTCAGACCTTTAAGCCTGGGTTCACACTGATGCGGTGCGGCAACATCGCATGTGATTCGCATAGGAACCGCACCGCAGTCCTGTGCAAATCACATGTGATTTCTGTACGGTGCAGTTTGAGCCATACATTTTGTATGGCTCAAATCGCATCAGATCCGCACCAAAAAAGTGCAAGACTGTATTTTTAGTCCGCACCAGATTTGGATGTGTGTTCACACCCATGCGATCCAATTCTGCACATCACACCGAGCTTTGCAAACTGATTTTGGGGTGTCGATAACTTAAAATATACACCTGCAGCGGTTTGTATGAAGGGGGTTTGAATAAGATGCGGTGCGGAAATCGCACAGAAATCGTTGCGAATTCTGCACTTCAGTGTGAACCCAGGCTGAAGGAGTGGTAAGTATTGCAGAATTTAGTTCCACTTTAAATCTTAGAGTGTTACTAAACCCACAACAGTAAAATCAGTCTGTATATGCAGTAAAGCATGCTTGTTATACTCACTGTGGAACCTAAGGGGTTAGTCTTCAACATTGTGTAAAAGGCTGTTTGATCCTGACTCCTCTGATCCTCCCTTCTTCTACTGTCCCCAATACATGTGCTGATAGTATGGAGCTCTAGGAGTCACTCTGTACATACTCAGTTTAGTGTGTATTGCTAGAGTTTTTTTTCCTTGGGAGAGTGCATGTGATCAACACAGGGCCAATCAGCACTGTCCAGACAGAGGTCAGGGGTTTAGCATCCTCCTAGAGTAGAAAGAAAACTCCTACAAGCTTTAACATGTGCTCAGCTGGACACTGATAGAAGTCATAAGGCTGCTCTGATTGCTGATGAGAAAAGGTATTTAGCAGTTTATAGTTACTAAAATAAGTGCATTTCCACGTTCTGTGTACTGTGGGAGACCAGATATAGTGAATACAGGGTCCGGGGAGACCAGATATAGTGAATACAGGGTCCGGGGAGACCAGATATAGTGAATACAGGGTCCGGGGAGACCAGATATAGTGAATGCAGGGTCCTGGGTTTAGTAACACTTGAACTCAAATGGCAAAATCGAAAAATGCTCCCTTGCAGTGGGGCTGCCCCCATACTTGTTTAAATCTAGGAGGCCACAAAAAGCAGTTTTTTCCTATCCAATCCTCCACACCCTCTGGCAGCCGGAACTCTCCTCTAGTTCCCTACGTTGTGGCAGTTGATGTAATCATGACTTGATGATGTCAAAGGACCTGCAATCGCCAGAGCGTAGGGGAGGGAGATTGTGTGTGTCCCCCCCCCCCTTTCCGCCAAAATCTGGTGGTTGCAGGTCCTCTGACATCAAGTAGTGATTACACCAAGGGACAGTTCACTTCCGTAACATTGAGGACTAGAAGAGAGTGCTGGCTGCTGAGGGGTGTGGAGGACTGAACCATTGTTTCAATGAAAAAACAAAAGGCATCCAAGAGGTGCTGGGACTTTGGTATGAGTTTATACAAAGTGATGAGAGGGCAGAAACATTTGTAGAGCTTGGTGGCTCAGGTTAGTCTGCTGACAGACAAGGCTACCCTCCAGTGCAGCGGTTCTCAACCTGGGGGTCGCGACCCCTTTGGGGGTCGAACGACCATTTCCCAGGGGTCGCCTAAGACCATCGGAAAACACATATTTCCGATGGTCTTAGGAACCGAGACACCGCTGCTGTCTCCGCGATGTGTGGGCGGGATGATACGCTGCTCCTGTCACCTGGCCACACCTCCGGGATCGCTCAGCAGCTCCGCCTCCTCGCCGCTGATTGGCCACCGGAACTGTAGCTCAGGAGAGGCACACAGGCGGCCAATCACCGGCGAGGAGGTGGAGCTTGGAGAGGAGGAGCCGAGCGGCAGCGCGCGTACATCAAAGAAGACCGAGGGAGCTGCCGGAGTGAGTGAAGAGGAGAGCGGCCAGAGAAGGAAGACAGCTGACAGGTAAGTGAGAGAGCGAGCCCAGGCTGGAGCAGGGGTCAGCAAAGTAAGTATCATTGGTGTCAGTGGGAGGAATAGTGCCCCATCATTTGTGTCACTAATACCAACGATGGGGCACTATTCCTCCCCCCACTGACACCAACGATGGGGCACTATTCCTCCCCCCACTGACACCAACGATGGGGCACTATTCCTCCCCCAACTGACACCAACGATGGGGCACTATTCCTCCCCCCACTGACACCAACGATGTGGCACTATTCCTCCCCCCACTGACACCAACGATGTGGCACTATTCCTCCCCCCACTGACACCAACGATGGGGCACTATTCCTCCCCCCACTGACACCAACGATGGGGCAGTATTCCTCCCCCCACTGACACCAACGATGGGGCAGTATTCCTCCCCCCACTGACACCAACGATGGGGCACTATTCCTCCCCCCATTGACACCAACGATGGGGCACTATTCCTCCCCCCACTGACACCAACGATGGGGCACTATTCCTCCCCCCACTGACACCAACGATGGGGCACTATTTCCCCCCCCCTGACCCCAATGATGGGGCACTATTCTCCCCTCCACCACACTGACATCAATGATGGGGCACTATTCCTCCCACTGACACCAATGATGGGGCACTATTCCTCCCCCCACTGACACCAACGATGGGACACTATTCCCCCCCCCCCCCGACCCCAATGATGGGGCACTATTCTCCCCTCCACCACACTGACATCAATGATGGGGCACTATTTCTCCCACTGACACCAATGATGGGGCACTATTCCTCCCACTGACACCAATGATGTGGCACTATTCCTCCCACTGACACCAGTGATGGGGCACTACTCCCACTGACACCAGTGATGGGGCACTACTCCCACTGACACCAGTGATGGGGCACTACTCCCGCCACTGACACCAGTGATGGGGCACTATTCCTCCCACTGACACCAATGATGGGGCACTACTCCCCCCACTGACACCAATGATGGGGCACTACTCCCCCCACTGACACCAATGATGGGGCACTATTCCTCCCACTGACACCAATGATGTGGCACTATTCCTCCCCCCACTGACACCAACGATGGGGCACTATTCCTCCCCCCACTGACACCAACGATGGGGCAGTATTCCTCCCCCCACTGACACCAACGATGGGGCAGTATTCCTCCCCCCACTGACACCAACGATGGGGCACTATTCCTCCCCCCATTGACACCAACGATGGGGCACTATTCCTCCCCCCACTGACACCAACGATGGGGCACTATTCCTCCCCCCACTGACACCAACGATGGGGCACTATTTCCCCCCCCCTGACCCCAATGATGGGGCACTATTCTCCCCTCCACCCCACTGACACCAACGATGGGGCACTATTCCTCCCACTGACACCAACGATGGGGCACTATTCCTCCCACTGACACCAACGATGGGGCACTATTCCTCCCACTGACACCAACGATGGGGCACTATTCCTCCCCCAACTGACACCAACGATGGGGCACTATTCCTCCCCCCACTGACACCAACGATGTGGCACTATTCCTCCCCCCACTGACACCAACGATGTGGCACTATTCCTCCCCCCACTGACACCAACGATGGGGCACTATTCCTCCCCCCACTGACACCAACGATGGGGCAGTATTCCTCCCCCCACTGACACCAACGATGGGGCAGTATTCCTCCCCCCACTGACACCAACGATGGGGCACTATTCCTCCCCCCATTGACACCAACGATGGGGCACTATTCCTCCCCCCACTGACACCAACGATGGGGCACTATTCCTCCCCCCACTGACACCAACGATGGGACACTATTTCCCCCCCCCCTGACCCCAATGATGGGGCACTATTCTCCCCTCCACCACACTGACATCAATGATGGGGCACTATTCCTCCCACTGACACCAATGATGGGGCACTATTCCTCCCCCCACTGACACCAACGATGGGACACTATTCCCCCCCCCCCCCCTGACCCCAATGATGGGGCACTATTCTCCCCTCCACCACACTGACATCAATGATGGGGCACTATTTCTCCCACTGACACCAATGATGGGGCACTATTCCTCCCACTGACACCAATGATGTGGCACTATTCCTCCCACTGACACCAGTGATGGGGCACTACTCCCACTGACACCAGTGATGGGGCACTACTCCCACTGACACCAGTGATGGGGCACTACTCCCGCCACTGACACCAGTGATGGGGCACTATTCCTCCCACTGACACCAATGATGGGGCACTACTCCCCCCACTGACACCAATGATGGGGCACTACTCCCCCCACTGACACCAATGATGGGGCACTATTCCTCCCACTGACACCAATGATGTGGCACTATTCCTCCCACTGACACCAGTGATGGAGCACTACTCCTCCCACTGACACCAGTGATGGGGCACTACTCCCCCCACTGACACCAGTGATGGAGCACTACTCCCCCCACTGACACCAGTGATGGAGCACTACTCCCCCCACTGACACCAATGATGGGGCACTACTCCCCCCACTGACACCAATGATGGGGCACTACTCCTCCCACTGACACCAATGATGGGGCACTATTCCTCCCACTGACACCAATGATGGGGCACTATTCCTCCCACTGACTCCAACGATGGGGCACTATTCCTCCCACTGACACCAACGATGGGGCACTATTCCTCCCACTGATACCAACGATGGGGCACTATTCCTCCCACTGACACCAACGATGGGGCACTATTCCTCCCACTGACACCAACGATGGGGCACTATTCCTCCCACTGACACCAACGATGGGGCACTATTCCTCCCACTGACACCAACGATGGGGCACTATTCCTCCCACTGACACCAACGATGGGGCACTATTCCTCCCACTGACACCAACGATGGGGCACTATTCCTCCCACTGACACCAACGATGGGGCACTATTCCTCCCACTGACACCAACGATGGGGCACTATTCCTCCCACTGACACCAACGATGGGGCACTATTCCTCCCACTGACACCAACGATGGGGCACTATTCCTCCCACTGACACCAGTGATGGGGCACTATTCCTCCCACTGACACCAGTGATGGGGCACTATTCATCCCACTGACATCAGTGATGGGGCACTATTCCTCCCACTGATACCAACGATGGGGCACTATGCATCCCACTGACATCAGTGATGGGGCACTATTCCTCCCACTGACACCAGTGATGGGGCACTATTCCTCCCACTGACACCAGTGATGGGGCACTATTCATCCCACTGACATCAGTGATGGGGCACTATTCCTCCCACTGATACCAACGATGGGGCACTATTCCTCCCACTGATACCAATGATGGGGCACTATTCCTCCCACTGATACCAACAATGGGGCACTATTCATCCCACTGACATCAGTGATGGGGCACTACTCCTTCCACTGACACCAATGACATGGCACTACTCCTCCCACTGCAAAATTACAGTTATGAAGCAGCAATGAAAATAATTTTATGGTTGGGGGTCACCAAAACATGAGGAACTGTATTAAGGGGTCGCGGCATTAGAAAGGTTGAGAACCACTGCTCCAGTGGGTATGCCAGCAGATTACCAGAGAAAAACATGCAGACATGGAAGGGGCGCCAGACAGACATGTGAGAGTTGTTTCTTTACTAATCAAAATTCGGACAAAATTTTTGTTATTGACAGATTCTGATGTATCTTGGAATCACAATAGTAATGAATGTATACAAAATACAAAATAAATGATAACAAAAACAACAAACTCATTTTATTCACTCATTTCATTCATTTGCGACTTTAGATTTTGAAAGATCAATAATATGCGTCACACTCTGTATTGTTATGACTGGACAATGCCAAAGTTTCCAAACATCAAAGCAGCAAACAAGTCGCATCAAAGTCGCAAGCAAGTCGCATCAAAGTCACAAACAAGGGCACTGAAGTTACAAGCAAGTCACACAGAAGTCACAAGCAGGTTGCATCGAAGTCGTAAGCAAGTCGCCGAGGTAACGTAAATACTTCTGAAACTATGAATCGATTCGAAACAGCAAATATAGGAAATGAATCCAAATATATGAAATAAATTCCAAAAACGAATCATTCTTTCCGAACAAATATGAGGAAACCAACTGATTGACTTAACTAAAGAATCTGAAACGTCTTGGTTTCTCATGCAGATACTGCTGGCCAGAAATTCTTCTAATCCAGCAATCCGCTTCCCTGCACAAGACAGCCTTACTTTGACCTGATTTGAGGTTCTCATTTCTAACTGAAGCCCTGATGAAGAGGCAGTTCCTCTGACCCCCAAAACGTATTGGCTGTCTTTTAGCACAATGCCAATAAATGAATTGGACTCTTATCTTTCGGTCTGGCGCTCCTTCCATGCATAAACATTCTTTTAAGTGCAAAGACAGCCACAAGGGAGCATTTTTCCTTTTGCTTGAGATAAACTATACAGTGGAAATAAAGTACACAATACTTACCTTTCCTTCAAAGGTCTGACATCCCTCGCTGGCATCTTCTACCTGGCTTCTTGTGGGTGTCAGGCTGCAGTTGCCTTCATTGGCTGGCACAAGATGATGTCATGCTTGCGCATGAGCAAGAGTATAGTCATACCGGAACACATGAATCTGTGCCAGAATGTAAATGGAGCTGTGCTTGTGAAGCTCAGTGTACATTCCATAGGAGACTGCGAGCTGGCAGGAATGTCGATTTTATTATAGAACAGACAAAGCATGTCTCTTCTGCAATAAAGAACCTACCTGCTCATAGTTCTATTAAACTGAGACTTTATTCCCACTTTTGAATGTGATTTTGTCCTTAAAGCGGTATTAAACTCAAAACAAAAATTTAATATGTTGCAGCTTACCAATCATTAGATGTGGTGGCTGCATTAGTTTTCATTTTTAGGCTTTTTTCCAACTGTTTTCACCTGGTGATCTGGCCAGTAACACACCTCTTGTATTACAGTCTCTAGACCGCGTTCCAAATTATTATGCAAATTCTATTTAAGTGTCACAAAGATTAAATATATTGTTTTTCAGTTTAACTCATGGATGGCAGTGTGTGTCAGGGCTCTTTTGATCACTGAAAACAGAGTCACTCTGTACATACTCAGTTTAGTGTGTATTGCTAGAGTTTTTTTTCCTTGGGAGAGTGCATGTGATCAACACAGGGCCAATCAGCACTGTCCAGACAGAGGTCAGGGGTTTAGCATCCTCCTAGAGTAGAAAGAAAACTCCTACAAGCTTTAACATGTGCTCAGCTGGACACTGATAGAAGTCATAAGGCTGCTCTGATTGCTGATGAGAAAAGGTATTTAGCAGTTTATAGTTACTAAAATAAGTGCATTTCCACGTTCTGTGTACTGTGGGAGACCAGATATAGTGAATACAGGGTCCGGGGAGACCAGATATAGTGAATGCAGGGTCCTGGGTTTAGTAACACTTGAACTCAAATGGCAAAATCGAAAAATGCTCCCTTGCAGTGGGGCTGCCCCCATACTTGTTTAAATCTAGGAGGCCACAAAAAGCAGTTTTTTCCTATCCAATCCTCCACACCCTCTGGCAGCCGGAACTCTCCTCTAGTTCCCTACGTTGTGGCAGTTGATGTAATCATGACTTGATGATGTCAAAGGACCTGCAATCGCCAGAGCGTAGGGGAGGGAGATTGTGTGTGTCCCCCCCCCCTTTCCGCCAAAATCTGGTGGTTGCAGGTCCTCTGACATCAAGTAGTGATTACACCAAGGGACAGTTCACTTCCGTAACATTGAGGACTAGAAGAGAGTGCTGGCTGCTGAGGGGTGTGGAGGACTGAACCATTGTTTCAATGAAAAAACAAAAGGCATCCAAGAGGTGCTGGGACTTTGGTATGAGTTTATACAAAGTGATGAGAGGGCAGAAACATTTGTAGAGCTTGGTGGCTCAGGTTAGTCTGCTGACAGACAAGGCTACCCTCCAGTGGGTATGCCAGCAGATTACCAGAGAAAAACATGCAGACATGGAAGGGGCGCCAGACAGACATGTGAGAGTTGTTTCTTTACTAATCAAAATTCGGACAAAATTTTTGTTATTGACAGATTCTGATGTATCTTGGAATCACAATAGTAATGAATGTATACAAAATACAAAATAAATGATAACAAAAACAACAAACTCATTTTATTCACTCATTTCATTCATTTGCGACTTTAGATTTTGAAAGATCAATAATATGCGTCACACTCTGTATTGTTATGACTGGACAATGCCAAAGTTTCCAAACATCAAAGCAGCAAACAAGTCGCATCAAAGTCGCAAGCAAGTCGCATCAAAGTCGCAAGCAAGTCGCATCAAAGTCACAAACAAGGGCACTGAAGTTACAAGCAAGTCACACAGAAGTCACAAGCAGGTTGCATCGAAGTCGTAAGCAAGTCGCCGAGGTAACGTAAATACTTCTGAAACTATGAATCGATTCGAAACAGCAAATATAGGAAATGAATCCAAATATATGAAATAAATTCCAAAAACGAATCATTCTTTCCGAACAAATATGAGGAAACCAACTGATTGACTTAACTAAAGAATCTGAAACGTCTTGGTTTCTCATGCAGATACTGCTGGCCAGAAATTCTTCTAATCCAGCAATCCGCTTCCCTGCACAAGACAGCCTTACTTTGACCTGATTTGAGGTTCTCATTTCTAACTGAAGCCCTGATGAAGAGGCAGTTCCTCTGACCCCCAAAACGTATTGGCTGTCTTTTAGCACAATGCCAATAAATGAATTGGACTCTTATCTTTCGGTCTGGCGCTCCTTCCATGCATAAACATTCTTTTAAGTGCAAAGACAGCCACAAGGGAGCATTTTTCCTTTTGCTTGAGATAAACTATACAGTGGAAATAAAGTACACAATACTTACCTTTCCTTCAAAGGTCTGACATCCCTCGCTGGCATCTTCTACCTGGCTTCTTGTGGGTGTCAGGCTGCAGTTGCCTTCATTGGCTGGCACAAGATGATGTCATGCTTGCGCATGAGCAAGAGTATAGTCATACCGGAACACATGAATCTGTGCCAGAATGTAAATGGAGCTGTGCTTGTGAAGCTCAGTGTACATTCCATAGGAGACTGCGAGCTGGCAGGAATGTCGATTTTATTATAGAACAGACAAAGCATGTCTCTTCTGCAATAAAGAACCTACCTGCTCATAGTTCTATTAAACTGAGACTTTATTCCCACTTTTGAATGTGATTTTGTCCTTAAAGCGGTATTAAACTCAAAACAAAAATTTAATATGTTGCAGCTTACCAATCATTAGATGTGGTGGCTGCATTAGTTTTCATTTTTAGGCTTTTTTCCAACTGTTTTCACCTGGTGATCTGGCCAGTAACACACCTCTTGTATTACAGTCTCTAGACCGCGTTCCAAATTATTATGCAAATTCTATTTAAGTGTCACAAAGATTAAATATATTGTTTTTCAGTTTAACTCATGGATGGCATTGTGTGTCAGGGCTCTTTTGATCACTGAAAACAATCTCGGACACCTGTGATAATTAGATTGGCCGGTGAGCCCAATTTAAGGAAAAACTGCTAAAGGAGGGTGTTCCACATTATTAAGCAGAGCACCATTTCCAAGCAATATGGGGAAGAAAAAGGATCTCTCTGCTGCCGAAAAGAGTGAAGTAGTTCAATGCCTTGGACGAGGTATGAAAACATTCCATATTTCATGAAAACTTAAGCGTGATCATCGCACTATTAACTAATTGCCGACCGCAGATAGCCGAATGACGGCTGCACTGCGGCCGGCCAGTTCTGGGTGGACGTCATATGACGTCCTCCCAGAATGCGCTCTCCTGCGCGCCCCCCGGGGCGCGCACCCGGTGATCTCCATGATCGCTGTGTCCTACGGACACAGCTGATCACGTGACGTGGTAAAAGGCCAATCACAGCAGCCTTTTACCGCGTGATCAGCCATGTCCAATGACACGCTGATCACCGGGAAAATGCAAATGCCGGTTCTCGGCTGCACTTTCCTCACGCTGCCAGATCGTGAGGAAAGTACTGCCGAGAACCGGCAGTTGTCAGAGCGGGGATCGGCACCGATCATCAGGGTTACTGATGATCGGTGCCCAGCAGTGCCACACACAAGTTCCGCCCACCTGTGCCCAGCAATGCACCCACCTGTGCCCAGCAGTGCCACCTACCTGTGCCCAGTAGTGCCACCCACCTGTGCCCAGCAGTGCGCCCACCTGTGCCCAGCAATGCACCCACCTGTGCCCAGCAGTGCGCCCACCTGTGCCACCCAGCAGTGTCACCACCTGTGCCCAGCAGTGCGCCCACCTGTGCCCAGTAGTGCCACCCACCTGTGCCCACCAGTGCCACCCACCAGTGCCCATCAGTGCAGCCCAGCAGTGCTGCCAGTCAGTGCCACCAGTCAGTGCCCAGCGGTTGTGCCAGTCAGTGCCCAGCAGTGCCGCCAGTCAGTGCCCAGCAGTGATGTCAGTCAGTGCCACCTATCAGTGCTATCTATCAGTACCCATTATCAGTGTCGCCTATCAGTGCCACCAATCAGTGCCGCATATCAGTGCCACCTATCCGTGACACCTCATTAGTGCTGCCTATCAGTGCCGCCTATCAGTGCCCTTCAGTGCTGCCTATCAGTGCCCATCAGTGCCACCTATCAGTGCCCATCAGTGCTGCCTCATCAACGCACATCAGTGAAGGAGAAAAATTACCTGTTTGAAAAATTTTATAATAGAAACAAAAAAACTTTTTTTTTTTCAAAATTTTTTGCACTTTTTTTGCTTATAGCACAAAAAGTAAAGTGCCCATCAGCGATTAAATACCACCAAAAGAAAGCTCTATTTGTGAGAAAAAAATGATAAAAATTTCATATGGGTACAATCTTGCATGACCGTGCAATTGTCAATCAAAATGCGACAGTGCTGAAAGCTGAAAATTGGCCTGGTAAATAAGGGGGTATAAGTGCCCGGTAGGCAAGTGGTTAAGAGATTTGTGGCTGATTCAGAGCACAGACGGGTTGGTGCAGATAAGGGCACATTGAGGAAGATTTCTGCCAGATCCATGCATCAGATCAAGAGAGCAGCTGCTAAAATACCATTACATAGCAGCAAACAGATATTTGAAGCTGCTGGTGCCTCTGGAGTCCCACGGACATCAAGGTGTAGAGTCCTCCAGAGTCTTGCAACTGTGCATAAACCTTCTATTCGGCCACCGATAACCAATGCTCACAAGCAGAAACGGCTGCATTGGACAGAAAAATACATGAAGACTAATTTTCAAACAGTCCTGTTCACTGATGAGTGCCGTGCAACCCTGGATGGTCCAGATGGATAGAGTAGTGGATGGTTGGTGGACAGCCACCCTGTTGCAACAAGGCTGCGACGTCAGCAAGGCAGTGGTGGAGTCATGTTTTGGGCCGGAATTATGGGAACAGAGCTGGTCGGCCCCTTTAGGGTCCCTGAAGGTGTAAAGATGACCTCTGCAAAGTATGTGGAGTTTATGACTGACCACTTTCTTCCCTGGTACAGAAGGAAGAACTATGCTTTCCGTAATAAAATCATCTTCATGCATGACAATGCACCATCTCATGCTGCAAAGAATACCTCTGCATCAATGGCTGCTATGGGGATAAAAGGAGATAAAGCCATGGTGTGGCCTCCATCCTCCCCTGACCTCAATCCTATTGAGAACCTTTGAAGCATCCTCAAGCAAAAGATCTATGAGGGTGGGAGGCAGTTTACATACAAACAGCAGCTCTGGGAGGCTATTCTGACATCTTGCAAACAAATTCAAGCAGAAACTGTCCAAAAACTCACAAGTTCAATGGATGCAAGACTTGTGAAGCTGCTATCAAGTAAGGGGTCCTATGTTAAAATGTAACATGACCTGTAAAAATGTTTAAAAAGTTAAAATGTTGTTAAAAGTTTGACTGAAATAGCTTTTGATTTCAGTAAATATGCTGCAAACACAACAAATGACAATTTTCAGTTCTTTACAACCTATAAAGTGTTTTGAAACTTACTGTGCGTAATAATTTGGAACAGTGCATTGTAAGTGTTTTATGTTTAACAAAAATCCTGTTATCATTAGGAGGTTTGTTCAATAAAATGTGAATTGTACTCTTAATAGTTGATAACATGAGAATTATGCTGACTGTTATTTACATCAATTATTTAGGTAAATGAGAAAAATATAATTTGCATAATAATTTGGAACACGGTGTATACTCTGGAGCACAGGGGGCACATTTGGACAGCAGCATTGTCATTCTGGGGGGGAGTGTTAGATGTACTAGCAGATTATATACAAATTGATGCCAAACTCTAGATCACACTGCAGTTACAGCACACAATTTTATTCTTAATTTTGGGATAAAGGTTATACATCAGGGATAGGCAACCTTCGAGAGGTGGAGATCTACTTGAACAACATGAAAGACATCACAGATCACAAGAGAGCGGCAATTTTTCTTTTTTCTTTTTTTTAAAGTCGACGGTGTCAGTCAGTAGAGCAGAGGACAATATCAGTAAGGCCTTTGGACAGTGTCACTCAGTAGAGCAGAGGACAGTATCAGTAAGGCAGTTGGATGGTGTCACTCAGTAGAGCAGAGGACAATATCAGTAAGGCAGTTGGACGGTGTCAGTCAGTAGAGCAGAGGACAGTATCAGTAAGGCAGTTGGATGGTGTCACACAGTAGAGCAGAGGACAGTATCAGTAAAGCAGTTGGACGGTGTTAGCCAGTAGAGCAGAGGACAATATCAGTAAGGCAGTTGGATGGTGTCACTCAGTACAGCAGAGGACAATATCAGTAAGGCAGTTGGACAGTGTCAGTCAGTAGAGCAGAGGACAATATCAGTAAGGCAGTTGGACGGTGTCACTCAGTAGAGCAGAGGACAGTATCAGTAAAGCAGTTGGACGGTGTTAGCCAGTAGAGCAGAGGACAATATCAGTAAGGCAGTTGGACGGTGTCAGTCAGTAGAGCAGAGGACAGTATCAGTAAGGCAGTTGGACGGTGTCAGTCAGTAGAGCAGAGGACAGTATCAGTAAGGCAGTTGGACGGTGTCAGTCAGTAGAGCAGAGGACAGTATCAGTAAGGCAGTTGGACAGTGTCAGTCAGTAGAGCAGAGGACAGTATCAGTAAGGCAGTTGGACAGTGTCAGTCAGTAGAGCAGAGGACAGTATCAGTAAGGCAGTTGGACGGTGTCAGTCAGTAGAGCAGAGGACAGTATCAGTAAGGCAGTTGGACGGTGTCAGTCAGTAGAGCAGAGGACAGTATCAGTAAGGCAGTTGGACGGTGTCAGTCAGTAGAGCAGAGGACAGTATCAGTAAGGCAGTTGGACAGTGTCAGTCAGTAGAGCAGAGGACAGTATCTGTAGTGCAGAGGATGATGTAAGGAGTTTTTTATTCTTATTATATGATTTTCTTATTTTTTTTTACATTTTGTACAAATATCTTTAACAATTTTTTAAACAACCCTGTTGGGGGCTTAGGTGAAATATCAGGGGTCTAAACAAGCCCCTGATGTCTCATTTTTGAGACATCTCACTGGAGTTGATTTATTAAAACTGGAGAGTACTAGATCTGGTGTAGATCTGCATGGTAGCCAATCAGCTTCTAACTTCAGCTTGTTCAATTAGGCTTTGACAATAAACCCTGGAAGCTGATTGGGTTCTATGTATAGATTTAGGAAATCAACCCCCCTCTGTTCATTCAGAAAAGGAACAGCCTGTAAATTACTTATTTACCAGCCCCTTCACCACTCTCCATCCTGAAATGATCCCCCAGGAGCCAGAGGGGGCGTCAGTGCTTGGACCAGGGCAGCACATGGGTGGTGCCTTGTCAGCAAAAGGACGGGGAAACTGGACAGCCGGGGCGGAATTTACTGGAACCGATCCCTTGTATGTCCCCCCTCTAGGAGAGGAGAAGTCAGCTTTCAGCTGCTGGGGAGGGGTACAGGGGACCAGTTCCAGTAAATGCCACCCCCACTGCCTATCCTGTCTAGGATCCCCTTCCTTTTTCTTGTCAGCAGCATAGCCAAGAAGTTGTACTTCCCTGTGCTACTCTGCACATGTGGGAGGAGCAGTCTGAAGCCAGCAAGGAAGAGATGCAATCTACCCGTCACCTGCCCGGGATTGATGGGTAGATCGCAATCAACAGGTTGTTCACCCCAATTTTACATGAATAAATAAAAGCTGATCATTATAAGCCCCCCTGTCACGTGGTAAATTGTTCATCTCAACCCTTCAACTGATACATTTGTAGGAGAGCTTGTTGAAAAACAACAGAATTACTGCCTGGATCACCATATGAAAATAAAGGAAAGAAAGCCTAAAAAAGAAAACTAATACAGCCATCACATCTAAGAATCAGTATTTTTATACTGTGATATTACACCCTCTGCCTGTTCTGTGTTTAGGGCAGCTACCTCCCCCATGTTATACTTCTGAGCCTCGGCAATAGCAGACACTCAGAAATACAGCATTTCCAAAGGAAGACAAGTCTCATGGCTACCTACAATATATGCATTTACAGCCAGTATTTCACTTTTATTATAGGTCTGCATTTGAGGGATTTCTAAGGTAAAAGTGTCAGCAGGGAAATTAAATTTCATGTGTTACATTAGCTTTATGTCAGATTCTGCTATCTCAAACACTTTCAGGTTCTATGGTAAGTGACTCCTTTTACTTTATATGTGTTAACTCCAGGAGTAAATGTGTGCATTCAAGGCAGCTGCGGTAAATCACTCTTCTCCCAGCTTCATTGCTACCAATCAAGACATCATGAATTATGATCGGCTCTACCCAGTGCTTCCAGTCCCTGCTTATGGAGTGTATTACAGGGCAGGGGCAATTTTGAGACAGCTGTAATGCCCTGAAGTGGTTGTAAACCTCAGACATACAATATGAACAAAGCATATCCCTCTATAGTGTGTACTTGCCTCAATTAAGAGCACTGAGTGTCTTCTCTGTCTGCTGCTTTATTCCTCTGCTATCAACATGAATCACGTCTGACAAGTTTTCCTGACACCAAGAGAAAAATGGTGTCAGTGTAGCCACCTCATGGTTGCCACCTCATCCCTTTAAAACCGAAAACATATTAATTACACAGGTTCTGGGGCTAATTTAATGTAGATAAGGCATTAAGTGAGTTTAATCTCCCTAGCGGTCTGATTATGTCAGTAATTCTGTGCTCAAAGCGGTAAATTTATTTTACATGGAAATATGTTGTTTTTTTATTGCAGGTCTGTAATTTTTAGGAATAACTCACTGAAATCTGTCCGAACAAGAGTCTAGTAAACATCCCGATTATGATAAAATTTGAAACACGAAATCATAAATTATAATATTATTATTATACAGGATTTATATAGCGCCAACAGTTTGCTCAGCTCTTTACAATATAACGGGAGACAATACAGCAACAATACAGTTCAATACAAGAGGGAAAGGAGGGCCCTGCTCCTTGGAGCTTAATATAATAAATAATCATAAAAAATAATATAATAATAAATGTAATTCAATAATATAATCAAACCAAAAACACTGAAATTTGAAATATAGCGCCAAGTTCGCACATCGCTGAGCAAAGTCGCAAAATCGTTTTCAGTGTCTGATGACGAATTTCCCCACAAATCATTATCACTCAATTCTGCAAGTGGTTCTGATTTACTATCGCTGTTCTCTTGCTGGTCTAAAGCCACTTTTGACCTAAAGGGACGCTTTTTGGACACCATGGACATTTCTCAGTTTCCAGGCAGAAAGAACGGTAAAAATGCAGGCAGGGCACAGGACAAAGCACTCGGAACAAAATGTATGTGAAAATCTTTGATACAGTAATGTTTTACTATGTGATATTAGTGTATTTAGTGAGTCACTTTTAAAATTTTTGAATTTCCCGCCGTTCTGTCCCCCGTACGTCCCGACGCTCGCAGGGAATGGAACCCGAAAGACGGATGCCGGCATCGGCCAGAGGAGATGGCCGGGGACGCTGCAAGGGGGACATTGCGGGAGCAAAGGACAAGGTAAGTGAAACAGGGATCCTGGAGCAACGCTGCATGGTATTCCCAAGTGTAGCTCGGACTTACCGCTTTTGGTACTGAAAGTTTACCCCAAGCTACACTCGGCAATACCGCCAGGGAGGTTAATTACCACCTAATCAGCCATATAACCTGTGTAATTAATATGTGTTCAGTTTTAAAGGGATGAGGTGGCAACCCTATGACAGGGGACAGACCTCCTGCAGATTGACAGCCTCAGCTCTGTTCCTGTGTGCTGTGTGGAGGGGGCCTTACCTCCAATCAGCTCTCGGAGCTCTCCTAACTGAGCTCCGCAGTGTGTAATTTCAGTTCTTTGCCCCCTTTTTTCTGAATTCTCAGACAGCTTTATAAATTCCACACTTTGAATGGATGTAAAGAAGAGAAGACTTCAGATAAACAGGTACAACTTATTTGTTTCATCTCTGTGTATCACCTGAGGCCAGTCACTTCACTGGGTACATGTGGGAGTTTACATGAACTATTGGCCAGGGTATGCACATATTCCTAACATGGAGTAAATGAGAATTACCCTAAACATTCACTAACTTCTGTACAGAGCACTCGTCCTTGTACACAGTGTAGCAGATAGGGTTGCCACCTCATCCCTTTAAACCCGAACACATATTAATTGCACAGGTTCTGGGGCTGATTAAGGTGGTAATTAACCACTTCCCATCCGGCCCATGCAGATAAAGGGGAGTGCTGCCGAAGTGGGTTGACATTTCTAAACGTCACCTGCGTTCACTGCCTGTGCACACTCCCTGGGAGTGCGCAGCACTGCGATCGGTGCTCGCTGTGTCCGGAGGACCGATCACCGGAGGACCAAACACTGATCGCTGTACGGGACCTCTGTGTGAGGTCCCGATTCATGTGATCAGTGATTGGCCAATCAGTGATCACATGAACAGTAGTAAACAAGATGTCACTTCCTGACATCATTGCTTACTACTTGTGAAATCTGTGAATGATCACAGAGGTCACATGGTACAGGGCTATTCCCAACAGCCTTGTACCATGTGACAAGCTGTGACCAAGCACAGCTCTCACAGTATTTCTCAATGGCTGCAAGAATGCAGCCAGAGAGAAGGAGAAATGATTGCTTTTACAGCCTTTATGGGTGTAAAAGCAATCAGTGTAAAAAAAGAAGAAAAAAAATCTTCATCACACCCCACAAGTAGTACAATGTGACCATGGTGACACTGTACTGCTAGGGTGACAGTATGTTAAAAATAATAATAATAATAATAATAAAAAAAATATATTTTTTTTTTAAATTGTAGTTTTTGGTTATAAACTAATTTGGGTTATTTTTTTTTACTAAAAAGATAGCAGAATACATTTTGGCCAACATTTATGAAGAAAGATTATTTGCAAAATTTTATAAGAAAAACTTTTTTTTAAACATTTTTACCACCAAAATAAAGTTTTATATGTCTCATAAAAGATAAAAAAATTCATATGGGTACAGTGTTACATGACAGCGCAATTGTCATTCAAAGTGTGATAGCGCTGAAAGCTGAAAATTGTCCTGGACTGGAAGGGGGTGAAAGTGTCTGGACTTGAAGTGGTTAAACTCACTAGATGCCTTATCTGCATTAAATTAGCCTCAGAACCTGTGTAATTAATGTGTTCGGGTTTAAAGGGATGAGGTGGCAACCCTAGTAGCAGAGCGGCACATTTCCTGCCGCTACCCTCTCCATATCTCTGGATATTAAGGACGCTGTTGGCTTCCCAGCAACCAATGATGCTTCAGTGGGCAGAGCCTGATGGGTATTTACAGATACTAGTTCCCCATCTTGCCTTGCTCTTGCCTTGTGATTGGCAGCAGGCAGATTCTATAGCCAATAGCAGGTTGTCTATTGGCTAAGAAGCCAGCCACTGCCTGCTGTCAATCACAAGGGGAGAGGACCTGATGGGGAACTAGTGCCTGAATTCCCAGACTCCACCACCCCAAGGTACAAAGCTCCCCACCGCTGTGCTGTCTGACAGCTGCAGCAACTGTGATGAAGGTGGAGTATCGCCTGCATGGACATTTGCCATGTGGAGGCACGTTGGAATTCTAAAGAGTGTCTTAGACCCGTTTATGAATTTCCCTGTGTTTGTGATCACAGTTTTCGCCACTGCAAGAGGTATGTCACTGCATAACATTTTCACACAGCATTCATGTTTTCCATAAGCTCCAGTAGCAATTTGCTGTACTGCAGAGGTTAAACCTTTCTGGCCAGGACCCAAGCTAAGTCTGTGAATCTGCTTCACCAACCATAGTTCAGCCTTTAATTAATAATGTACTCTCTTTTAATTATGTTTCTAAATGAAGAATAGTTCTGCTGAAAGCCCAATGATTAGCACATTAGAGAGCACTACAAAACACTAATAAAACCATGAGTAATACCTTGTTTATTAGTTGGTATTACAACACTGCATGTAGATGACTAAAAGGCCACTAAAAGTCCTTGTTACCTATTTTCTGTTCTTTAATATCAGTAAGCTTGGCGTACTTCCATCTGAAGAATAGCTGGATCTGTTTCATCGCCTACTACTACGGCTGGCCTGTAACTATTTCCCTGCCAAACCTAAAGCAATTATCTGGAGATAATTTAAGCTTTAGGATGCCACAGTCCAATGAGAGAGATTCACCATCTTGCAATAGTAGCTTATTATCCCTAGTGGCCATGGCTACAGGTAATAAAAAATATTAAGTAGATTTAATAGAAGCAGATCCAATCACTAACATAACATATCAGCTTTAACACATCGATGTCATCGTTTGGAAGTAATTTTTTTGATACAATATCTTTATTGAAATGCAAATGAGAAAATCCAATCACAGTATTCCCATGCAGGGGACATAGGTAATAGGCACATTGTAGAATAGCATGGATAACGTAAAATGCTCAAAAGAAATGAAATGTCAAACAACAGTAACTCTCTGGCAAGGTAAGGGGTCAACACAAGATGCCCTAAGACCCAGGGGCTGGAAAAGGGTTTGGGGCGCGGACTCACCAGTCTACTTTAAAAATGCAAACCATTAAAAAGGGGGGGGGGGGTGGGAAGGGATGGAAAAAAGGGAAGGAAGGAGCGAGAAGAATAAGACAGAAAATAGAGAAAGGGGGAGAGCAAAGAGGAAGAAAAGAACGTTCCCTTAGGCTACGGGGCAGGAGGGACCAGCCAGGGATGCCCAAATTGGATGAATGCAGAGAAAGAAAAATGTAGGACCACCATGGGGCCCACACCTTGAGAAATGTAGGGTGGGAGTCATGGAGGATACTGGTCATCTTTTCATGAATCATTAGGGTCATCAAGATGCTCTTCACCTCTGCAAATGAGAAAGCAAGCTATTTCCAGACTCTGGCTATGGTGCGGTTGGTGGCAATAATTAAGTGGCCAATTTCTGCTGGTAAGAAAAAAGGCCTAGTTCCTTTTCCCATTACCTCCTCCTCATTTCACATGAACCTCTATTAGCTATGTCTAATGGCAATATTATCTTTCTATAAAAATAAAAAAATAATCCCCCTGCGCTCCACTGGTAAGAACAAACACAACCCCAAATACATGCAAGCTGCTACCACCTATTCCCAATACCACAGGATGTATGACATAAAAAAAAACAATATTGGTGAAGCGCTTCACATGAAAAACTAAATAAGTAGGTGCAATGATATAAAAATACATACAGTATAAAGTGACCACACTGTATTGAAAGGTATAGATAACTAGTGCTAAATAATCCCCCCAAAAAATATATAAGTGCCAAGTACTGAAAGTGCAAAACAGGTCATGCATTTGCTGAGTAGATCGTGCCAAAATACAATATATGCACAGTAAACATAATACACAATAACATTAAAGTGTTAACTGCAAGTGGATAGTGCTCAGTATGAGTATGAATATTGGTTGAAAGTAAAATCCACAATAAAGTGCAAAACAGGTCATGCGTTTGCAATCGTGTAGATTGTGTTTTTTTTAATGTTATCTTTCTGTATGTATCTTTGTTCAAACAGCCTTATGTGATTAATGAAAACTCCTAATGTACACCATGTAATCTCATCTGTCGCCCTTGACCCCCAGTGACCACTACTCCACATGTTTCAAACACAAGGCGAACGCAGCCTACCAAGCCATATCATGTGGCCCTTGTACCTCTCATGAAGCTGTGGCACCCACCTTGTCTCTGCCCACGCCTCGTCTCAGCAGTGGGCAGCAGAGAGGAGAACAGAACTCCTCCACCAGATTTTGCACCTCACTGTGCAGCCATGAAGAGGCTAATCTCTTCTCTCCCTTTCCCGTCTCAGAAGTCGATAGAAGCCACAACGCCCCATTGCCTCCGCCTCTCCTGGTCTCAACATTCAGCAGACTAGCAGCTGACTCCCGCCCTCTTCTAATCCTCCTCCAGACTCTGTACTTTTTACTTCCCAGCTCCACCCCCAACTTTTTTCCAGCAGCAGCACAAAGTAAGGGAGGTGCACTATGATGTAAGGGAGGGTGGGGGACTCTTGGCTTCTGACAGTGGGGGGGGGCTCTTGACATCTGATGTAAGAGGGGTGGGGTGCTCTGGACATCTAGTCTCACAGTACCTTGACGGCAACCATAATGCTGATGCGGTCCGTGATGGACTTGAGTTTGACACCGCCTGCCCTACTTGTTAGACAGATTTAGTGTTGCATCCCCACTTTCCCTACTCTATTCATAACTACAAAAAAAAGTTTTGGCTATCAAAACACTTTTAATTTAAAATCAAAAGATACAAATAACCTTGTTAACTTTCTATGGACAGTAAAGTTTTTTTTCTTTTCTTTTTATTTTGTCATGGGATATCATGTGATAGTAAATTATGATATTATATAGCGCCAACAGTTTGCACAGCATTTTACAAAATGAATGTAGACTTTACAGTTCATTACAATTTGGTACAAGAGGAAACAGAGGGTCCTGCTTATTAGAGCTTCCAATCTAGGAACTCTTCACATTACATCTTGTAGTCTCAGGTATACTCCCAGCTATTGTCCACAGTACAGGATCACGCTAGTCTCTGGAGCAGGGCGCAGTGGTCCCGGGATATTGGAGAGTTTGCTGGAGATGTCTGGGATGCTGCCCTGGAATCTGTTCTGGGAATTTCTTTCTCCCTCTCATAAATTGCCTCAATTGTTTATTCTCCATCGAGCGTATAGGACCCCTGTGCAACTGTATCGGTGGGGCAGGCGGGATTCACCTGATTGTCCGAGGTGTAGGCTCCAACAGGGTGATTTCATTCAAATGCTCTGGCATTGCCCCAAGATACATAGATATTGGAGTGAAGTTCTCCAACTTTTTTCTCTAGTATACTGTTCCCCAGGATCCCTTGCATTGTCTGTTGGGGACACTGGACCAAGAACTGTTCCAAGCAGGATGGTATATTATGGTATATAGACTTTCATATCTGGCTAGCAAGTTGATAGCAAGGTACTGGTTATCATTGGCTCCTCCGACTAGTAAGCAATGGCTAGATTATGTTAATTCTTTACTTCCACTTCTTTAAACTCAGGTATCAACATCCCAATGTTTATCGTAAGTTTCAGCAGGTATGGCAGGGTTGGCTGAATACACCTGTGCTTGCCCATACTCAATTGATAGTGGACCGACTTCTGCACGTGTGATATTTTATATCAGGTGTGTGGTTCCACTCCACCCCATGGGGAAGTTCATGTGCATCTCCCATTCTCTTTGATGAGACATTTTGAGAGAACCAGAGGTTGCTGTTGATGTGTTTTTTTTTATTGTTTGAAGACATGTTTTGGGCTTTGTTCCTTTCTCCCATTTCTGTTTACATCTGGCCGGGAAGGAATAAGACGTAAAAAGGAAAAAAGCAAGATATTGTCAAGAAAGTTTTGGATCCTTGTGGCCTCTGTTTTGTTTGATTACCATTTCTGTTCTGTTCATTACGGGATCTGCGTATCCACGTTGTTCTGTTTATGTGTGATCCTGCTGTTGCAGTAATGTCATTGTGGATTCTGTAAGTACTGTGCCATTTTCTCTATTATCTTGACAATAAAAAAATTACATCCTGTAGAACTTAGTCACATTCAACTGTAATGCTGAAGTAGTTCTATAGCTTATCCAAGCCACTTTTTCTGTTTAGAGTGTCAGGAAAGTTACATCTCATCAACCACTGACCGATAACACGATCAATGATGACGATTGTCATGAAAAGCCATACATCTATGACTTTTTGAATTACGCAGGTTCTTTAAATGGAAGTTTCTCTTCACCACAGTGGGGATCAGTGGTGCAGGTAACGATATATGTTTATAGGGGACACATAATTTTAGATTTTGTGATAATACCAGGGTTTCTCCTATTAAATGAGTTTTGTTTGCATCTGAGCCGCTTTTCTTCCCAGTTCAGAGTTAATGTAAAAGTAGCCTAAAGCAGCTTGAAGCAACTGAGAATCATACTGTATCTATAAAATGCTAATCAAAGCAACTCAAAAACAAGTCAGAAACACTTGAAAGTATTTTGCATTTGACTTGACTTTGAGCGTGAGACTTACACAAGCCCTTAAAATATACAGCCAAAACTTTTACTTCTCTTAAGATGGAGTGTGAAGACCTCAATATGAATTCCTCTCAACTTCTGTGCATCTATGGAACAAGAAGTTAAAGCCTCAGTTCAATTAAAAAAAAAAAAAAAAAGAAAAACACATGAAAATCAGGACAAGGGACATAACTTACAGTCAGTAGGATTTGTCCCTTGTGCTGATGCCTCTTTTGTTAGGCAATCTCCTTCTCCATCCATGATTTCCCCCTACTGCCATAATATTCAGGTGTGGTGGGGTTTAATAGAACTAAGGGGCTGTCACAGGCTCATCAAAAATGCCCAACTATACCCGTTCTTCCTACTCATATGAATGGAGGGGCAAAGCATCCACCTGTCCTCCAATCTTAGATCCATGTTTAATTTATAGAAGCTATAGCATTGGTTTCTATGAAAGGCAGGGTGGGGAGGAAAGGGTGAGCATAGTCTGACACAATTGGACAGAAAAAGAACAAAAATGACACTCATCGCCACTTTATTAGATACCTTGCTAGTACCAGATTGGACCCCCTTTTGCTTTCAGAACTGCCTTAGTTCTTTGTGGCATAAACTCAACAAGGCGTTGGAAACATTCCTCAGATTTTGGTCCATACTGACATGAGTTACTGTTGCCTTTCTATCATCTCGAACCAGTCTGCCCATTCTCCTTTGACCTCTGACATCAACGTGGCATTTTTGTCCATACAACTGCTGCTCACTGGATATTTTCTCTTTTTCAGACCATTCTCTGCAAACCCTATTGTTGGTTTTGCGTGAAAATCCCCGTAGATCGGCAGTTTTTGAAATACTCAGACCAGCCCATCTGGCACCAACAACCATGCCACGTTCACAGTCACTTAAAACCCCTTTCTTCCCCATTCTGATGCTTGGTTTGAACTTCAGCAAGTCATCTTCCCCATGTCTAGATGCCTAAATGCGTTGAGTTGCAGTTGAAGTTAGGGCTGGAGTTCAGCTTTATTCATCTTTAACAAAGTTATAACTACATTAAAGCTTTGCGCTCTGCTTTAAATGGAACAAAATAAGCTTTTAATCACTCCATCAGGCGGCTTTGCTTCTTACAGTTACGCATAGTCTCCCAGCACAGTCTGATGTTACAGGAAATTATGGAAAACAAGACTATACTAATCCCAGCAGCTGATCACTGAAGATGTGCAAGTACTAACAGAAGAGGAGAAGGTAACGTTGTCTCACTAGGTTTACATGACTGACACATCATAAATCTTCGTGCAAATGTTTTCTGCATAATATATGTGGAAGAGATTGATGGTCCTACATACCTGCAGTACAGTATGTTCTCTGTGTGGATATTTCTAGACACAATATACCTTCAGTTATTTATCACACGAGCAAACTTGTATAACAGTGATTGCCGCCTGCAGCCAAACACCATGAGTACCGTATACAGAGAACCCCATGGAGTCTGAATAGCTTTTATGCCCCATTGTAGCATTTATTTTATTTTAGGTACTTATATAGCGCTGTCAATTTATGCAGTGCTTGACTTTTATATATATATATATATATATACAGTGGGGCAAAAAAGTATTTAGTTAGCCACCAATTGTGCAAGTTCTCCCACTTAAAAAGATGAGAGAGGCCTGTAATTGGCATCATAGGTAGACCTCAACTATGAGAGACAAAATGAGAAAAAAAATCCAAACAATCACATTGGCTGATTTGGAAAGAATGTATTTGCAAATTATGGTGGAAAATAAGTATTCGGTCAATATCAAAAGTTCATCTCAATACTTTGTTATATATCCTTTGTTGGCAATGACAGAGGTCAAACGTTTCCTGTAAGTCTTCACAAGGTTGGCACACACTGTTGCTGGTATGTTGGCCCATTCCTCCATGCAGATCTCCTCTAGAGCAGTGATGTTTTGGGGCTGTCGCTGGGCAACATGGACTTTCAACTCCCTCCAAAGGTTTTTTATGGGGTTGAGATCTGGAGACTGGCTAGGCCACTCCAGGACCTTGAAATGCTTCTTAGGAAGCCACTCCTTTGTTGCCCGGGTCATATGTTTGGGATCATTGTCATGTTGGAAGACCCAGCCATGTTTCATCTTCAATGTCCTTGCTGATGGAAGGAGGTTTGCACTCAAAATCTCACGATACATGGCCCCATTCATTCTGTCCTGTACATGTATCAGTCGGCCTGGTCCCTTTGCGGAGAAACAGCCCCAAAGCATGATGTTGCCACCCCCATGCTTCACAGTAGGTATGGTGTTCTTTGGATGCAACTCAGCATTCTCTCTCCTCCAAACACGCCGAGTTGTGTTTCTACCAAACAGTTCTATTTTGGTTTCATCTGACCATATGTCATTCTCCCAATCCTCTTCTGGATCATCCAAATGTTCTCTAGCAAACTTCAGACGGGTCCGGACATGTACTGGCTTAAGCAGGGGGACACGTCTGGCACTGCAGGATCTGAGTCCCTGGTGGCGTAGTGTGCTACTGATGGTAGCCGTTGTTCACTAGGTCCCCCTGTGTGGTCCTGGGATTTTTGCTCACCGTTCCTGTGATCATTTTGACCCTACGGGGTGAGATCTTGCGTGGAGCCCCAGGGAGATTATCAGTGGTCTTATATGTCTTCCATTTTCTAATTATTGCTCCCACAGTTGATTTGTTCACACCAAGCTGCTTGCCTATTGCAGATTCAGTCTTCCCAGCCTGGTGCAGGTCTACAATTTTGTTTCTGGTGTCCTTCAACAGCTCTTTGCTCTTCACCATAGTGTAGTTTGGAGTGTGACTGTTTGAGGTTGTGGGCAGGTGTCTTTTATACTGATAACAAGTTCAAACAGGTGCCATTGATACAGTTAATGAGTGCAGGACAGAGGAGCCTCTTAAAGAAGAAGGTACAGGTCTGTGAGAGCCAGAAATCTTGCTTGTTTGTAGGTGACCAAATACTTATTTTCCATTCTAATTTGCAAATAAATTCTTTCCAAATCAGCCAATGTGATTGTCTGGATTTTTTTTCTCATTTTGTCTCTCATAGTTGAAGTCTACCTATGATGCCAATTACAGGCCTCTCTCATCTTTTTAAGTGGGAGAACTTGCACAATTGGTGGCTGACTAAATACTTTTTTGCCCCACTGTATATATTACATTCACATCAGTCCCTAACCCTCAAGGGGCGTACATACACATACTAGGGCCAATTTAGACAGGATCCAATTAACCTACCAGCATGTCTTTGGAGTGTGGGAGGAAACTGGAGTACCCAGAGAAAACCCGCGCAGGCACAGGGAGACAATGCAACTCCAAGGCAGGTGGTGCTGTGGTTGGGATTTGGACCAATGACCCTGGTACTACCAGGCAGAAGAACTAACCATTTAGCCATTGTGCTGCCCTTAACATGATTTATGGCTGACACACAGTTGTAGGTTTACAATTTTGCACATAGATGATTTCCCAGAGTTCTTTGCTCAACATCTAAAAATAATAATAATGAAGATTTGCCTGTACAATACAGACAAGGATAATTATAGCAAACACAGCTGCCCTGCCCGCCTCATAAACAAAGAGAACTATGTAGGATTTTCCTTGCTTGGAGGGTCCAGAACAAAGCATCTAAAAAAAAGTAATCCACATAGTCATGCTATGTGAAGGGGATATGTAACAAATATAAAATAGGTGTTATTCCAACCTGATTGTAAAAATGGAATTACAGTTTAAACTAACCCCCTCACTATAAAATGGGGCAGCCATTGGAGGGGCAACCAATCCCTTTGCAACCTTCTTGTTATTATTGGGGTTCTTTTTGCCCTTCAATTTATTTTGTGGTTGATTTGCTGCAAGGCCTTCTTTTAAACAATGTGTTTTGATTTAGATAATGTTTTAGGTTAGATTCAATGTTTGTTTTGTGGGTTTTGTGTGCTGAAAGCATTGCATTCACCTGTTACCTGTTCTTTTACCTTTCGTTCTCAGCCCGCTGCCACATCGTTTGAAAGAAAAAAAAAAACTAAATGCAAGAACAGTGTGCACCTAAACCACGTCACTTATATGACTCACAGTCAACGCATCCCCCAGTCCTATTGTCAGAAGGAGCACTGTGACCTCTGAGAGGTAATAAATACTTGTAAATGTTCAACTTGTACATTCGATAGCAGGCATGCACTTGATGGTAAAGTGGATTTGATGCTAGGTCAAGTTTAAATAGCTAAAAGCATACTTACTTTAAAAAGCCCAAATCTGGGCTTTTTTCTTTTATTTGGGATTCAGGGCAAGGAGTAGAGCCTTGATGCCCTAATAAAGTGGGTTGAATGATGCTGGTCTTTTTTTTCATTACTTTTTATTTGGACCAAGAAGAAACTGGGCTTTAATGCATAACTTAATAATTCAATGTAATACACACTATATGGGGGATAGGCTGCATTTAAGGTAAATCTGTATTTAAAAAAATTCTGACCCAGAATTTAAAGTGTTACTAAACCCACAACAGTAAGATCAGTCTGTATATGCAGTAAAGCATGCTTGGTATACTCATTGTGGAACCTAAGGGGTTAATACTCTGCATTGTGTAAAAAGGCTGTTTGATCCTGTCTTCTCTGATCCTCCCCCTCTTATCTCCTGATAGAACATATCGTGTGGAGACACTCTGCACATGCTCAGTTTGGTGTGTATTGCTAGAGAGGTTTTTCTTTTTTCTTGGGAAAGTGCATGTGATCAGCACAAGGACAATCAGCACTGTCCAGACAGAAGGTCAGCGGTCATGCAGACTTACAGGGGACCAATAGAGCAGTGCAAGAGGAGGAACAGACGGGGCAGAACTTGACATTCCAAACCAAGATTTTGGGGGCTCCAGAAGAGCATTCTACAACACCAATTCCAAAAAAGTTGGGACACTGTGTAAAGTCTACATAAAAACAGAATGTAATAATTTTAAAATCTCATACCCATATTTTATTTACAATATACAGTGCCTTGAAAAAGTATTCATACACCTTGACATTTTCCACATTTTGTCATGTTACAACCAAAAACGTAAATGCAATTTATTGGGATTTTATGTGATAGATCAACACAAAGTGGCACATAATTGTGAAGTGGAAAAAAAATGATAAATGGTTTTTCACATTTTTTACAACTAAATATGTGAAAAGTGTGGCGACATTTGTATTCAGCCCCCCGGAGTCAATACTTTGTAGAACCACCTTTCACTGCAATTCCAGCTGCAAGTCTTTCGGGGATGTCTCTACCAGCTTTGTACATCTAGAGAGGGACATTTTTGCCCATTCTTCTTTGCAAAATAGCTCAAGCTCTGTCAGACCGGATGGAGATCGTCTGTGAACAGCAATTTTCAAGTCTTGCCACAGATTCTCAACTGGATTTAGGTCTGGACTTTGACTGGGCCATTCTAACACATGAATATGCTTTGATCTAAACCATTCCATTGTATCTCTGGCTGTATGTTTAGGGTCGATGTCCTGCTGGAAGGTGAACCTCCGCCCCAGTCTTAAGTCTTTTGCAGATTCTAACAGGTTTTCTTCTAAGATTGCCCTGTATTTGGCTCTATCCATCTTCCCATCAACTCTGACCTGCTTCCCTGACCCTGCTAAAGAAAAGCATCCCCACAACATGATGCTGCCACCATATTTCGTGGTGGGGATGGTGAGTTCAGGGTGATGTGCAGTGTAAGTTTTCCGCCACACATAGCATTTTGCTGTCAGGCCAAAAAGTAAAATTTTGGTCTCATCTGACCAGAGCACCTTCTTCCACATGTTGGCTGTGTCCCCCACATGGTTTCTCACAAACTGCAAAGGGACTTCTTATGACATTCTTTCAACAATGGCTTTCTTCTTGACACTCTTCCATAAAGACCAGATTTGTGGAGTGCACGACTAATAGTTGTCCTGTGGACAGATTCTCCCACCTGAGCTGTGGATCTCTGCAGCTCCTCCAGAGTTACAATGGGCCTCCTGGCTGCTTCTCTGGTTAATACTCTCCTTGCCCGGCCTGTCAGTTTAGTTGGACGGCCATGTCTTGGTAGGTTTGCAGTTGTGCCCTACTCTTTCGATTTTCGGATGATGGATTGAACAGTGCTCCATGAGATGTTCAAAGCTTGTGATATTTTTTTATAACCTAACCCTACTTTAAACTTCTTCACAACTTTATCTCTAACCTGTCTGGTGTGTCCCTTGGCCTTCATGATGCTGTTTGTTCACTAATGTTCTCTAACAAACCTTCACAGAACAGCTTTATTTATACTGAGATTAAATTACACAGAGGTGGACTCTCTGCTAATTGGGAGACTTCTGAAGGCAATTGGTTCCACTAGATTTTAGTTAGGGGTATCAAAGTAAAGGGGGCTGAATACAAATGTACGCCATACTTTTCAGATATTTGTAAAAAAATTTGAAAACCATTTATCATTGTCCTTCCACTTCACAATTATGTGCCACTTTGTGTTAGTCTATCACATAAAATCCCAATAAAATAAATTTATGTTTTTGATTATAACATGACAAAATGTGGAAAATTTCAAGGGGTATGAATACTTTTTCAAGGCACTGTAAAATAGAAAACCAATCAAATGTTTAGAAAAAATAAGATCATCTTGAAATTGATGGCAGCAACAAATTTAAAAAAAGTTGGGACATGGCAACAAAAAGCTGGCAAAGTAATGATAAGTACACATGAGCCGAATATCGGTCGAAATCAGCTGGCAATCCCCCTGTCAGAACAGAATAGCACAGTAGGGGAGATCGCTGCACCAATATCGCTTGCATTAGTACGGCAATCTGTCAGCTTTTTTTTTGCTGGGTTGAACAAAAAACTTATAGTGTGTACTAGGCTTAAGTGGTACCAACAAGGAAGAGCTAGAAGAACATTTTGCAACTAATTAGGTTAACAACAGGTCAGTAACACGATTAGGTAAAAAAAAAGGCATAAAACAATTGCAAAATAAAGTTCCTCAATGTAAATTTGCAAAAGACTTTAAATATGTTATCGTCTACATTATATAATATCATCAAAAGAATCTGAGAATCTGGAGAAATCTCTGTGCACAATATTGCAATTCATTGGATTCATTGAATTGGGTTGTATGTGTAAGCTTCTCCAGATGCAGAATTCCCACTGTCAGTTTTCTTTTTTGTGGGGTTAGTAAATGTACCCTTGAAGGCAGATGATAATGATATAATTGCAGTCTTAAAAAAACATTTCTATGCATAGTTTGTAATTCCACATTCCATTCCATTTTACAGTGTGTTGAAGTCATATGAAAGGTTTTGGTTGTGATTATGACTGCTGCCTGGATGGGAGCAATCAAAATCAAAAACGGCAAGATATCAAAACCGCATCACAAGAATTCATCTAGCGGCAAAACTAAAGCCATTATGTGCATGAGGATTAAAGTTTACTGGTCAGTCCTTTCATCTTCCTAAACTGACCCCAGAGCTAAAATGCAAGCACCTAGGTGTACCTTCACATACCTCTGACTGTCTTCTCAAACACCACAGCAGCCATGAATGCTGGGAAGTCCCGATGAACATATATCAAGCTTTATGACCCCTCTTGTTTCCCATGTGATAGGCCAATAGGAATGTGGGAGGCACACTATGGCACTTCTGTAAAGCACCAAAATGTATGTATATCCAAAACAATGTGCAGACACCCCTAGGTGCTTTCATTTTATTCCTGGAGTTTCAAACACTTAAAAAACTGCGAGGTGTATTTTCAAGCCAACACTTTTATTCTCATTGCTACCATCCAAACATGAGTCGCAATCACAATCAAGCTTACAGTCTCAATGATAATTCCAAGGTGATGTAAAATTTATATTGCCCAACAGCCCTGTTTAGTGTTTTCTGCAATTTTGGCTTCAATACAAGATAGACATAAAGCACATATATCTGGCTGGTTTAGATGCAGTTTTTACTGACATATATTTCACTTTTATTGTATAATGCGCAGAGGAGCTATAAAGTCATGCTGACCCAAAGATGTTTTATTAACGTCAGATTTTGACTGTACTACTGCTTTCCTTAGAAATAAATCTATGTTTTCCTAAATGTGAGGTCAATACATCACTTATCTAGTTGCAGCTGCTATAACATTTATTCACTGACTCTATGTTACAGATTATTAATACGTGCAGCCCCTATGGTCTGATACTTGTATCTCTGACCCAGCCCTGAAATGCTCACCATGCAGTCTTGTCTGCAGTCACAAAGCCCCCATTGGGTTCTCTTCTACTAGGTGATTTCAGCACATGGGTATTGTGCCCCCTTCATTTCCATGGAAAAGCCGTACAATGCAGGACCACTAGAGGCTCCACAATGAGTATGGCTCCTCATAGAAGTGAATGGTGCGGATGCAAGAGTGCTTCAGGGGGAACCCATTAGGTTTTCTTCCAATGGTTAAATTCTGCACATTATTGCTGCGCCCAATTCATTTCCATGGGAAAGCTGTACACTACAGGACCACTGGAGGCCCTACCATAAGTAGGAATGAATAGGGCCACAACATGTATGTGCCGACTAAAGGTGCCCTGGCAATGGTGATTTAGGAAGAACCCATTGGGTTCTCTACCACTAGAAAAATTCGGCACATGGACATTGTGTCCTATTCACTTCTATATTATTATACAGTATTTATATAGCGTCAATAGTTTGCTCAGCACTGTACATTATAATGGGTACACGAGACAGTACAGTAACAATACAATACACGAGGGGTTCGAGGGCCCTGCTCCTTGGCGCTTACAATCTAGGAGGGAGGGGAGAGTGGTACAGGAGGAAATAGCTGTGGGGGATGGAGTAGTGGGAAGAGCGGAGGAGATCAGCAATTAGGTGAGGGCTGGGTAGGCTATAGAAAAGCTGTAGTCTGCAGGACCACTGGAGGCCCTACCATGAGTTTGGCTCTCCATAGAAATAAATGTGACCCCAGCATGCAAGCGTAGAGGGAAGGTGCCCTGGCAAGGGTGCTTTCTTAAGAAAAGCTGCTGTGGCTCTGGAATGGGCCACACAGCAAACATAGCTGAAATGGGGGTAGAAGTAAGTATTAGACTATTTGGGCTGCACTCAGGTGGGTGGGACCATGACTTAAAGGACAACCTTCAGGCATTTGTGATCATTTACATGTTAACATATGCTGCAAAGGCTGCCTAATTATGTTAATAGGGGCTGCCAATGTGCAGAAAAAGACAAGAAATTGGATATGCAGCAGTTTTTAACGCACTGCAACGCACACCAACAAAGGAAAAGAGATAACTTTCCCTTATTAGTTATTGACCACACAGATTTTTCCCCATCGTTAGAAACAAAGTCATCTCATAGAAGCTTATTACACTGTCATATTATTCAGAAAAAAATATATCCCTAGCAAAGAGGTGTTGCTTTGGGGAACAAATGACTAGAACCTACAGGCTTTAGAGGTGGAAAGCTAAACACAGAATTAAAATTCATATATGGATCTGTCTTATCTGATAAAGGATTTGTTTTTCTGTTCTTCCACTCTTGAGATCTACAGAACCCTACAACATAGTAAAGCCAGCCCAGTGACCTGACATTTCTCTGCTGTATTTAACCTGCACCACTTAGTCACCTTCCATCCCTTAACCTGTAATTAGATTGAAGGAACAACAGCAGACCGATAAGGACTGCTTTCTCCTCCTCTCAGCATGTTCCCTACCAGCACACATACACTGCTACGTAGCAGAATGGATCAGGTTCTGCTGTACAGAAGTTGGAAAGTAAGTCAAATTCTTCTGTTTATACTGGCTGTATTAAAAAAAAATAAAATAAAATTATATATATATATTTTTTCTTTTTCTTTCTTTTCTTTTTTTTTTACAGTCACATAATGGCATTCATCGGTGTTTTACTATCTACCTGAAGTTCAGCTTTGATAGTAAATAATACATTTTACACTGTTCTGTATGCAGTACATAGCTAGGGTTCTAAAAGACCTGGGAAACCCCTGAGTTCACAGGGGTGTTATGGGGCTTGTAAAATATCCGTAGCAAAATTAATTCAATATTCTACAAGAGGAACATCCCTTCTCTCTCCCTACAATGGAAACAACTGCTACCATGCCTTGTAGTGTGTTGAATACAGATTTTTTTAAGTCAACTGATATTTGTTAATCTCATTTCATTGTTTTTCGTTTAATCCTCTTTGTATGCGGTGTAAGGGCTGGTTCACACCAGAACGTGATGTTGGAAAGGCGCATTCTGTGCGCATATCCAGCACTGTGTTCAAAATGCACTGCAATTGTGATCTGCTGTGGGTGCCAATACATTGTTAATGGCACCCTAAACACAGATTGCAAGTCCACTGTTTTCTGGCACCAGATTGCATGGTACTGCAGCAATTTGGTGCTGCGTGCCTTTCAAAAGTAGTGCAGGCACTACTTTGTGTGCGTTCCAATGCGATTTGCAGCCCATTCAAATTAATGGACTGCAAAATTGCAAAGCAGGGGAACGCTCAGGAAGCACACAAGAATGTGGACCAGAATACATGAAAAAGTAGTGCATGCACTACCTTTGAAAAACACGTTGCACCAAATTGCCCAGTATGGTGCTCGCAACTGCACAACTGGGGTGTTGCTAACAATGTACTGGCACCCGCAGCATATCACTAAGGCAATGCATTGTGAACGCAGTGCGAGAAATGCAAACGGAACGTGTCTTTCCTGCACAGTGTTCTGGTGTGACCTAGCCCTAAAAGAAATAATAAAAATAATAATATAAAGTTTAAAAAAATATGGAAAAAAAATCTCAATCAATCAAAGACAGTATGATAGTGGCAATAAAAATAAGTAAAATAAAAAACAAGGGATCATGTTTGATCCAAAAACAACTTGGAAAAAAAAAGAAATGATTAACAACATATTAAGTCACAACTCCAGACAAAACATATTATGTTTAGGAGACAGCAGGAAAGAGAGAGTCAGGTTTTTATTGCAATCTGTTTCTCTAATGGGGAGATATACCCCCACTGCCTGACAGGACAGAAAGTGATAGGAAAGACACTCTCATTGTATGCGTTACCAAATGTAGTAGCTCCCCTGGGGTGCCAAATTGTACCGGGTAGGTGCTTCCTCACAGAGAAGGCTAGTCAGCTTGTTGATAAGAATTTATATCCACATGTGAATTTATTGTCTTCACATGTGAAGGACACTATAGATCTTTTGAGGATTTTGGATGGGATGCATGTTCTGAAGGGAACTTGGTTGGTCGCAGTTGATGTTGAAGCATTGTATAATTCAATACATCATGATTTAGGAATTGAAGCAATCTGTACCTTTCTCTTTAAATGTCACCAATCTGCCATTGATTACAAATGTCATACTTGAACTACTACACTTTATCCTCACACATAATGTATTTATGTTTAGGCGCTCCCTCTACCTCCAGATGCAGGGTGTGGCTATGGGGACCAGTTGTGCCCCCGCTTATGCCAACCTGTACCTGGGGAGGTGGAGAGCAATTTGTTTGCTAGTGAGGATTTACAAGATGACCTAAACAAGATCATTACCTGGCATTGTTTTATCGATGACAGTTTATTTGGGGTGGTACCCATCAGGAATTACAGATGTTTTTTGTCAAATATAGTCACCAATTACTTTACTTGAAAGTTTACTATGACTTAATATCAAAAATGTATTACGTTTTTGGATGTGGAAATCTACATTCATCCCAGTGGTAGTGATGGGTAATCTCTGTTTAGGAAACCATCGACGGTAAATACAATTCTCTTTGCCACAATATCCCATCTGTTCTCTTTGATCTCGAGTATTCCATATACTCAATATTTGAGGATTAAAAATAATTGCACTGATCACATCCACTTTAAAAGAAAGGTGATACAGAGATGATACAGCAAATCTTGCTTGAGAAAAGCGTACAATCATACCAAAGTAGATAGACCTATTTTAATTCGTCAATAGAAAGTGCGGGGTGTGCCTAGTACCACAAGGGTTATCACTCAGTATACTGGTCAGCACAAACAAGTACAACATATCTTAGGAAAGTACTGGTACCTTTTACAAGCAGATGACATTGTTTCTAAATATATTGGCACCCACCTGGAAATAACATTCAAGAGATCTAGGTCCTTAAAGGACCAATTGGTACAAAGCCATTACATTAGAAAAATTGCATCACCCGCTCGGAGGTCAGGTACGTCATCCTGTGGTGGATGCAATTATTGTCAACAGGTCACGAGTGTCAACTGCCAATCTGTTGGGGTTGTTCATTTGATGCAATGTGACTGTGGATCTTTCTACATTGGAAGACTAAATTAGCATTTTACAAATGCATTTGTGAGCACGTATCCTTGATCAACAAAAAGAAGTTTGAGACTGCAATAAGTCGACATGTTGGACATTATCACAATCTATTTTGAGCTAAAATACATTTCTCTGGGTTGGAACACATACCCCTCCCCGAAAGAGGGGGGATGTTGACCAACTATTACTACAACAAGATGGATATTCATGAATGTCATTGGGAGTTTATTGAGGTATCTTTTATTTGATTTAATATTAGTTTATTATTCCAGAGTTTATATATGTTTCTATACACAATTATGTTGGGCTTTGGTTGCAGTAAGTGGCTTTACAAATAGATACCACTAGATGGTGCTGGTTAGGGCACCTAAGGTTTTGGATGATTGTGTTGGTAAAGTAGTGGACGTGCATGTGCAATTACTCTGTTGGTGATGTCTTGGTTTGAGGAGTTTGGTCGCTGAAGGTGATATCCATGTCCCACCTGGTTGTTGTTGCCGTGGGCGGAACTTAGTGGTGCACTGAGCCTGTGTGGCGTCACATCGTTATGTCATGATGCGATTCACAGCATGACATCACTACGCTCAACAGGGCAGATCAGAACCCACAGACTGGGAGGAGGGAGATGGGCAGAATGGTGCTAATTTTTGTATCTGCATCCCGCCAAGACATTACTGTGTTGGGTGGGGTGGGAGGAGCTCACATATATATATATAAGGCAGAACCTAGTGGGGCACTCAGTGTTGGTGGAATGCAATGTTGTCAATCTATTGCTGGTTCTCTTAAGAGAAGTCTATATTGGATAGTTTATGAAGAGCCATACATTTGTAAAAACTATTGCTAAATATACATCTGGGATATCTCTGTATTTATATATTCAATTACTGAGTTGCTTTTTTGTGATTTTTCCTTTCAGATGGATGGTTTTTCAGCCCTTTCTTTGCTGATTCCTATCTGCATGATGTACAGACTGTTTTCTTTTGGAAACCAATAATCCAATGTAGGATAACAACCCTGTAACTACTCCTGTGGCTGGGTGGCTTGTTTCTTTGGGATGCAGAGCTCATTGAGACCCTTCTCAGAGAATTATGGTTTATTTATTCATTTATAAACATCAGATATTTTCTTTAACATAGGTTTTGGCCTTGTGTGCCCTTCCTGCAGCACACTGAATACTGCCCTCTGCCTTTACCTGTGGGGGGACCTGTTGAACTACCTGGCAATATTTTTGTACCCAAAGAACAAAAGGTATACCGCTCAGGCAAACAATCCAGATCAATCCACAACAGGTGCAGGCAATGGCTTGCCACGATGCAACAGGAAGAAGGGTCAGCCGCACATCGGAGGATAAATGAATATAGTGTATATTTATTGATCCATAGGACACACAAAACACCAGGACAGGAATACAGGACTTAACGCGTTTCACACGATCTCGTGCTTAATCAACAATATAAAATGTTTTTTACTCTAATGCAAGGAATGCATTACGGTAAAAAAGTTTTTAGCTTTAGAATCACTTTAACTTTACATTCTATCCAAAGTTTAACAAAATAAAGTTTATAAATGTTATATTTCAACATTGTATTGTATATTTTTTTGTAAAGATTATCTTAAGCAAAAACCTCTTTTTATTTTAGTTATGGGCACAGTAGAGAATAATTAAAACCACTGTCAAGGGTTTTTTTTGCTGTTTGTGTCCCACAGATGAGATTGTCCTGTCTTGAGACAAAACAAAATGTGACAGTAAATCTCTCCAAATCAAGGATCGTCTATCCCAGAATAGGTGTGTGTTGCTATAGCAATTTTAGTTATTTTTATGGTATAAAAATGGATAAACATTTTTAAGACCATGTATTGTTTTAGAAGCTATGCCTCCCCTATTGAAATGCGAAGCTCAGGACAAGAAATTATGCTACAGGAAATGATGTGCAGGAAGTGTGGGGGGAAGAATGACTTGAACAATCCATGTGTTGGAAGGCAAGAAGAAAGGAGCCATAAGAGGACTCCATCAAACGGAGGCCCAAGTTAAGTAGATGTTCAGTATACCTATTGCATACATTGCCCATGCTAATTTGATGGGAGAGTTAGATCGTTTGGACATATGTAAATTGTTTGCATATGTTTTGATACTTTGTATGCAGTCAAATGTTTTTCCTGCAGTGTTATGGGCAGTTTTTCTGTTTAGTAAAACAAACAATCATACACTACAGAGGTATCTAAGCTTCATTGCTTATACTGCAAAGAACCTAAAAGACGCAAAAGTATGCAAAGTGTCACCTTTGGAAGATTTCCCCTCTATTCATGACCTGGGGACAATTAATATTTTGCATTTTCCCTCATTTTCAGTCCCAGTTACAATGGTCATAAAGACAAATAGACAGTGTGAAGCTGTCCACTGCAGACACATACAGCAATAAAAACCTAACACGGGTTCTAAATCCTCACCACCCTATCCAAAACAAATAAAGTCTTTTAATACGCTTTAATCAACTGGTATGATCTATAAAGTGAAAAAGTAAAATGCATTGCAACATGACAGCTAAGTATAAATGATATCATTTTGTAACAAACCTTTTTTGAAGAAAGTCCATCTCTCATATGGCCCATGACACAGTGAAAGCTGTGAGAATGCGGAATAGACTCCCTTAAGAGTTGGTTCTGGCCAGCTCAGTGGATTGCTTTAAAAAAGGCCTATATTCTTTCTTAGATACACAGAATATAACTGGATACTAACATTTATAGGTAAAGTTGATCCAGGGAATATCTGATTGCCTCTCGGGGGATCAGGAAGGAATTTTTTTCCCTGCAGGAACAAATTGGATCATGCTTTGCTGGGGTTTTTTTGTCTTCCTCTGGCTGTAGTATTATAATTTTTTTTTACCTTAATGGTTAAACTGGATGGACTTCTGTCTTTTTTTCAGCCAGACTATGTAACTATGACTACAGCCAGGTCCCAGTAGAGTAAAGTGAACCCTTAAACAGGTGAGCACGTTGAAATTCATAATAGATGGAAAGGTTTGTTATTTATTCCTGTATTCTGATGTCGAGGGAACGCTACATTTGGTATGCAGGTCTTGTTAACTTCCAGCTTGGAGTTCTTTCAACTCTTCTCTGATGATTACTGAAGATAACTCATATCATAGAAGTAAATTACAAGGCACTCCACTGACCTTCTTTTGCTGTGAGATATCAGAATATATTTCCTTGTGAACTCATTCCTCCTTTGTGCAGCTCCTGAGATCTCGCTAAGAACATTACAAAGATTTTAACATGACATTATTAGCTATATAGCTACGATGATTTTTGAAAGGGCTTTTCTCCAAGTTATTATAAGTGGAAAATTTTTGGATTCTTGGAATGACCACCATGCACCCCATCACTCATTCCAACAAGTGTTGCTAGCTCACTGAAGCATTGTGTTCAACAGATGTTAAGTGAAAAGATTGCTTCTGTTACCAGCTGCCTACAAAACTCCCCAGCCAAGCATGCACTTGGGAATTGCTGTGATGCATTGCTTACAACAATTGATTAGTTATATAATTAGCAATCCCAGAAACAGTTGCATAGCTAATGATAACTGATCAGTGGGCTGATAAAAAAAATGAAAATATTTCCACATCTACACAAGTGAGGTGGATGTAACAATCCTCCATGGTGTACCATTGTATTCTGGGATTTCTCTTCTGTCTGGATACACTGATCAGCAGCTGTAGCCAACTGATCGGGAAAACATTTCCAACAGTCCAGTTCTAACAATCAACTTTTGTCCAGTAGGGACACCCAAACAAGGATCAAAATTCAGGTCCCTACTGAACCGTCCACATTTCGATCCATGCTCGCTCCTCCCAGCAGTGATTCAGCAGTCTTCCATCCTTCTAATCTTTAATGCACACACAGAGCAGGATCTCTGGGAGGGGGAGCAGGGCTGCTGAGTGAAAGACTTGAATGATTTCAATGATTCTGCTATGAATTTGAGGATGCATTGATCCACAGTACCTGTCTCTACAAAGGTCAGTGATGGCTTGTTTTAAAGTGATTCTAAAAGAAAGATTAAAAAAAAAAAATGTATACTTATCTGCTCTGTGAAATAGTTTTGCATAGAGCGGCCCTGATTCTCTTTTTTTTTGGGTCCCCTGCCGGTGGTCCTGGCTCATCCCCCTGCCATGTGCCCCTATTAGCAAGCCTTTTGCTATGGGGGTACTTGAGCAGGCTCGCTCCTGAGCTGCACTCTGTGTGTCCATTCACACACAAAGTGTAGCTCAGCCCCACCCCTGCTCTCATCTCATTGGCTCACTGACTGTGTTGGACATCAGCAGGAGCCAGTGCCTCCCGCTACTGTGTGAGCCAGTGAGGAGAGAAGGGAGCCAGGAGAGACAGTACATCTCTCTCCCCGACATTTGTCCAACAATGCAGTTAGCAAAGAGATGGTTGCACTGATAGCTGGCGTTCATCTCCGGTTAAGTACTTTCCCCAGGACAAGTGCCAGTAACAGAAATGCTTAGGGGGATGGGGGGGTCAGTATCAAAGAAAGAAGGGGTGGGGGGGTCAGTATCCCATATATCAAGCACTTGTCTTGAGAAACTGCTTGGAGCCAGAAATATGGGCCGGCTATCAATGTAGCCATCTCCTTTCTAGCTATGTTGTCGGACAGCTGTGGGGGGAGAGGGTGGCACATCCTCCCTGATCACGTAGCTAGCCATCCACAGGACACAGGACAATGGGACAAAACACTTCATGTATTTTGCCCTCTAGGAACCAAACACAGTAATAAAATATAAATGATACTTGCTATAACTGCTTTTATTTTCGTTTTGATTAATGAAGACTTTTCAGATAACGGGCTTCCAGAAACCAACTTATTCCCTTCTATTCTATGTGACCTAATAAAAAGAATCAATATAATGAGTAGAACCAGCGCCACGGAAAATGTATATACAAAAAAGCACACTAAGCTGCAAAACCTAACCTATAAAGATATATAGGATGTAACAAAGTGTAAAAAACAGGTTGCACTTCAGTGTAAACAAATAAATATCAGACAAATAATATCAAAATGTGCAAAACAAGTAAAAAAATATATATGTAGAAATAAATTAATAAAGTCCAAAAAAAAAAAAAATTGTTCAAATAATCTGTGAATGTCCAAAAACTAATATCACCGAGTGAATAGACCACCAAAAACGGTTAAATCAAACTCACCAGAGCAATATGCTGATATGTGATACACCAGCATAAAGCGCTTTTTGCTCTGGGAGCAGTGATTAGTATGATGACAGCAACAATAGGAATTTTGCAGGGTGAATTCCAAGAAGTAATAATCTGCAGCACTGAAAATCCACTTCACAGTTATCGATATCCTCAATAAAAGATGTTCAGACCGCCACTCAGGAGAGAAAAGGACAGACTCATGGAGCAGTATATCATAAAAACATTGTATCTTTAATAAAAAAATTCACTCACAAGTATGGCGTCCAGACTGACACCAGTAACAACAGCGTGTGTAAAGCAAATGAGACCAGCTGAGCTTGCACATGCGCCCTGCAAGCAGATCAGGAACGTCACATCCAAAAGCTCCGCCCTATGCGTTTCGTCATCGATGTCCTCACGGAGCGGATGGATGTGAGACGTCAGCACTTCATTAAATATTCACTGCACCCGGCAAACAGCTGACAGGTAATGAGAGAGGACCGCCCACGCAATCCAATCACAGGATAAAGCCGTCACATGGAGCAGAAGAATGTAGTACCATAAAACCAAGTACTGGAATGGCATACAACTATATCATAGGCAAATACAAAAATGTATACATTAAAGGAGAAAGTAACAATGTAAGAAAATCTGTCATATAACAATATGGCAATATAGATATATGTATCATAAACAAAATACAGTAATAAAAAGGGAAATGTTAACACTAAATAGTAAATGGCATCTCACACTCTAATCTTAACAAATAGAAGGTGGGTACTGAAGAAAATAATCTGTCATATAACAATATGACGATATAGATATATATATCATAAACAAAATACAGTAATAAAAGGGAAAAGTTAAAGTTATATAGTAAATGGCATCTCACACTCTGATGTTAACAAATAGAAGGTGGATAATGAAGAAAATAGTCCAATCAAAAAACAATACCATAAAAAAAAAAAAATTAAAAAATATGAATTAAAAAAGTGTATGTAAATGAAAAGAAAAAATATAAAAATTAAATCACGAAAAAAAAAAAGAATAGAAGATACAGAGGAAAGAGAGGAGGCAGGAGACAAAAAAAGAAAAAGGATGCATTAAGTATGGGTATTTACAATTTGAGTGATGTCACATTCACTGAACGTGAATTGAAAGTTTTGGATTTAGGTTTTGGATTTAAGTTTGTTCCCAAGGCCAATCTCAATAAATTTGATGTTGTTATAGATTTGCAAAAATTTGTGAGAAAATGAAATATAAAAAATGTTTTGAGCTTAATAAACATAAAAACGACAAATCTCTTTTGGTATCTGATGGTTTTAAAAATAGTGGTTTAAGGAATGCTTCCACCTTTAACCCCAAGAATTTGGGTAATTCCTTTCTGGAAGTATTTAAAAATATGGTAGAAAAAGAGTTGAAAGATATGAATATTAAAGGTTTTCATCACACTCCTAAAGATATTCTCATGGGTATTGAAGATCTTGAAAAAAAGAAGGATATAGTGATTAGGGGAGCAGATAAGGGAGGGAGCATTGTCATCCTCAACAAAGATAATTATGAAGCAGAGATGGATAGGTTATTAAATATCAAAGATACATATATACGTCTTACAGGTAATCCCACTAAGAAACTTAAAATACAGTTGAAACATATTATTAAAAAAGGGAAAGAAATAGGGGTTCTAAGTGAGAAAGAGGCTAGATATCTGGTGATAAAAAACCCTAAAATACCAACCATTTACTATTTACCCAAAATACATAAACATCAAGAAAAACCTCCTGGTAGGCCCATTATCAGTGGGATTAATTCCCTTTTCGCCAGAGTTGGCGAATATATTGATTTTTTTCTCCAAGATATAGTTATTAATAATAAGGCCTATTTGAAAGATAGTGGTCAGCTCATTAATATCTTAAAAGATTTGGATAATTTAGGTGACTGCCTGTTAGTCACTATAGAAGAATCGCTATACACTAACAACAACAACCAGGAGGCTGGGATTAAGGCTGTGAAATGGGCTCTGAGACGCAAATCTTCCCTAAAAAAAAGCCCAAAGAATTTTGATTATTGAACTACTGAAGTTAGCGATGAACAATTTCTTTTGGTACAAGAATCAGTTTTTTCAACAATGTAGGGGTGTTGCAATGGGGGCCAAGTATGCCCCCAGTGTGGCTAATTTGGTGATGGATAAATGGGAGGAGGAATGTATCTTTGATAGGTGGCCAGAGATGGCGCTATACAGAAGGTACATTGACGACATCATCATAATATGGAAGGGCATCTTGACAATTTTATTAAACACATTAATAATAATATGTATAGACTCAAGTTTACGGGGACAAGTTATTTGAACGAGATAAACTTTTTGGACCCCATGTTATATAAAAGTAATGGTGGTATTTTGAAGAAAACCTTCTTTAAAGAAGTTGATAAAAATAGTTTAATTCCTGTTACAAGTGGACACCATCCTAGGTGGCTTATCAATACACCGAGGAGCCAGTTTACAAGGATAAAAAGAAATTGCAGTAAGAATATAGATTATATTAATCAAACTGATACCATTATCGAGAGATTTGTGGAGAAGGGTTATGAGAGGACCTTTCTTCTTAAAGAAAGAAAGTCTATTGATGGGAATAGAGAGCTCCTTTTGGACAACAAGATTTCTAAGAAGTTTGATAATACCTTCAGTTTTATCACTAATTACAACATGCAATTCAAGAATGTCGAACGCATTTTCAAAAAATATTGGCAGATTTTGTTACAGGATGATACTTTGAAAAAAATCATCCCCGATAAACCGAGATTTGTTTATAGGAAGAATCAATCATTAAGAACTAGGATAGCTTGGAATGTTTTAGATCCTCCTAAAAGGATAGATTTATTTCCAGACCTAAAAGGTTTCTTTTATTGTAACAAATGTATATGTTGCAGAACAGTTTGTAAAGAGTCTAAGAAAAACCTTTAGCTCTTTTTGTTCCAAGAAGGATTATAAAATCAAATCGTTGATTACCTGCAACTCTTCTAATGTGGTTTATATCTTAGAATGTCCGTGCCACCTTCAGTATGTGGGACGGACAGGGAGATGTCTGAAAACACGAATAGGAGAACATATTGGAAATATAAAAAAGGGGTTTGAGAAACATAGCGTTTCAAGGCATTTTAAATTAAAACATAATTGTGACCCCAGCCTATTGACATTTTATGCTATTGATTTGGTGAACCACATTGGAGAGGCACAGATTTAATTAATGAAATTTCTAAGAAAGAAACCTATTGGATTTACGAACTGAATACCCTCAAACCTCATAGAATGAATGTGGATATTGACTTAAATTGTTTTCTCACCAATTTTTAATTATTTTTTAATTTTATTTTTTTTTCGTGATTTAATTTTTATATTTTTTATTTCATTTACATACACTTTAATTCATATTTTTCAATTTCTTTTTTTTTTTATGGTATTGTTCTTTGATTGGACTATTTTCTTCAGTATCCACCTTCTATTTGTTAACATCAGAGTGTGAGATGCCATTTACTATATAACTTTAACTTTTCCCTTTAATTACTGTATTTTGTTTATGGTATACAGTGGGGATCGAATGTTTGGGCACCCAAGCTAAACATTTGTATTAATGTGCATAAAGAAGCCAAGGAAAGATGGAAAAATCTCCAAAAGGCATCAAATTACAGATTAGACATTTTTATAATATGTCAACAAAAGTTAGATTTTATTTCCATCATTTACACTTTCAAAATGACAGAAAATAAAAAAATGGCGTCTGCAAAAGTTTGGGCACCCTGCAGAATTTATAGCATGCACTGCCCCCTTTGCCAAGCTGAGACCTGCCAGTGTCATGGATTGTTCTCAATCATCGTCTGGGAAGACCAGATGATGTCAATCTCAAAGCTTTTAAATGCCCAGACTCATCTGACCTTGCCCCAACAATCAGCACCATGGGTTCTTCTAAGCAGTTGTCTAGAAAACTGAAACTGAAAATAGTTGACGCTCACAAAGCTGGAGAAGGCTAAAGAAGATAGCAAAGCGTTTTCAGATGTCAATATCCTCTGTTCGGAATGTAATTAAGAAATGGCAGTCATCAGGAACTGTGGAAGTTAAAGCAAGATCTAGAAGACCAAGAAAAATATCAGACAGAACAGCTCGCAGGATTGTGAGAAAAACAATTCAAAACCCACGTTTGACTGCACGATCCCTCCAGAAAGATCTGGCAGACACTGGAGTTGTGGTATACTATTCCACTATAAGGAGATACTTGTACAAATATGGTCTTCATGGAAGAGTCATCAGAAGAAAACCTCTTCTACGTCCTCACCACAAAAATCATCGTTTGAACTTTGCAAATGAACATATAGACAAGCCTGATGCATTTTGGAAAGAAGTTCTGTGGACCGATGAAGTTAAAATTGAACTTTTTGGCCGGAATGAGCAAAGGTACGTTTGGAGAAGAAGGGGCACAGAATTTAATGAAAAGAACCTCTGTCCAACTGTTAAGCATGGGGTTGGATCAATCATGCTTTGGGGTTGTGTTGCAGCCAGTGGCACAGGGAACATCTCATGAGTAGAAGGAAAAATGGATTCAATAAAATTTCAGCAAATTTTGGATGGTAACTTGATGCCATCTGTGAAAATCTGAAGTTAAACAGAGGATGGCTTCTACAAATGGATAATGATCCTAAACACACCTCGAAATCCACGGGGGATTACATCAAGAGGCATAAACTGAAGGTTTTGCCATGACCTTCACAATCTCCTGACCTCAACATAATTGAAAATCTATGGATAGACCTTAAAAGAGCAGTGCGTGACAGACAGCCCAGAAATCTCAAAGAACTGGAAGACTTTTGTAAGGAAGAATGGGCAAAGATACCTCAAACAAGAATTGAAAGACTCTTGGCTGGCTACAAAAAGCGTTTACAAGCTGTGATACTTGCCAAAGGGGGCAGTACAAGATATTAACTCTGCAGGGTGCCCAAACTTTTGCAGATGCCATTTTTTGTTTTCTGTTATTTTGAAAGTGTAAATGATGGAAATAAAATCTAACTTTTGTTGACATATTATAAGAATGTCTAATCTGTAATTTGATGCCTTTTGGAGATTTTTCCATCTTTCCTTGGCTTCTTTATGCACATTAATACAAATTTTTAGCTGGGGTGCCCAAACTTTTGATTCCCACTGTATATATCTATATCGTCATATTGTTATATGACAGATTATTTTCTTCAGTACCCACCTTCTATTTGTTAAGATTAGAGTGTGAGATGCCATTTACTATTTAGTGTTAACATTTCCCTTTTTATTACTGTATTTTGTTTATGATACATTACATATATCTATATTGCCATATTGTTATATGACAGATTTTCTTACATTGTTACTTTCTCCCTATGCCTATGATATAGTTGTATGTCATTCCAGTACTTGGTTTTATGGTACTACATTCTTCTGCTCCATGTGACGGCTTTATCCTGTGATTGGATTGCGCGGGCGGTCCTCTCTCATTACCTGTCAGCTGTTTACCGGTATTTAATGAAGTGCTGACGTCTCACATCCATCCGATCTGTGAGGACGTCGATGACGAAACGCGTAGGGTGGAGCTTTTGGATGTGACGTCAGCACGTTCCTGGTCTGCTTGCACGGTGCATGTGCAAGCTCAGCTGGTCTCATTTGCTTTACACACGCTGTTGTTACTGGTGTCAGTCTGGACACCATACTTGTGAGTGATTTTTTTTATTAAAGATACAATGTTTTTATGATATACTGCACCATGAGTTTGTCCTTTTCTCTCCTGAGTGGCGGTCTGAACATCTTTTATTGAGGATATCGATAACTGTGAAGTGGATTTTCAGTGCTGCAGATTATTACTTCTTGGATTTCACCCTGCAAAATTCTTATTGTTGCTGTCATCATACTAATCACTGCTCCAAGCGCAAAAAGCGCTTTATACTGGTGTATCACATATTAGCATATTGCTCTGGTGAGTTTGATGTAACCGTTTTTGGTGGTGTATTCACTCGGTGATATTAGTTTTTGGACATTCACTGATTATTTGAACAATTTTTTTTTTTTTGGACTTTATTGATTTATTTCTACATATATATTTTTTTACTTGTTTTGCACATTTTGATATTATTTGTCTGATGTTTGTTTACACTGAAGCGCAACCTGTTTTTTACACTCTAATAAAAAGAATGCCATTTACTGCAACTGTAACAGTGCCATCTATTCTGTATCTAATCTACAAGCTGCAAAAACTCCTCCCGTGCAATAAATTTGCAAACCTATTTGAAAATGTGGATGGATGTACGTGCAAATTCAGCACCCATACATCTTCTCCTAGCATATCAATGATCTCCTTTGGATTGAGCTTGCAGTGAACAATTAAAAAAAATAAGAATTGCAAAGTCAGTGGCTATCACAAGCCAAGTTAGCTGAAAGGTCTTTTGGAAGTATACTGTATTATTAGTAATATAATACCCAAGGAACTTTATTTTTTTTCCACACTATCATTCACTCTCCGAACTCAAATGCTGTAAAGGCAGACAAGGACTGCATAAAATCTGTAACCAGCGCTATTTGTTCTTCTTGTCAAGCAGGGATTAATGAAATATTTTTCTGTCTGGTTCATGTGAAAACGGAATACATTCTCTGAAAACAGCTGCCCCCATTCCCAGATTCAGAAGACAGCAGAAGAAAAGTGACAGCTGCCAGTTATCACATAATCTATTCTCTGCAACCAAGATTAGGAGTAAATGCACCACTTGTACCATCCCAAGGTATGATTGGTATTTACAGCAGGTGTGTACAGTGCTGGAAAGTGCACAAAATCCCATTGCACGCAGAATTTCACAGAACTACAGCAGAACAAAATGTATTAATGGATCAACGTATGTGCTACTGTGGATATTTTCATGATTTTTATAGCATCAATAAATGGAATAACACATTTTAGTTACCATTTATTGTTTTTAGAAGCTGGGCTTCTTCTATTCATATGCTAATTTACTCATTTGATTGGTTCACAGAGCCCATGGAACAGGAAGTGATGTTGGCAGGAAGTAGGGGGAGGGAACAGAAGACTTGAATAAAGCCATGTGCTGAACAGAGTGCAAGCAATAGTTTTGGAGGACTCCAAGAAGCAAGGAGCAGTCTGGAAGAGATCATGGATAGAAGGAAGACGACTCCAGAACAAAGAAGGGAACTTTACCTGGGAATTACACTAAATCTACCACCCAGATTAAGTAACGGTTTAGTGCAGTGGTCTCCAAACTGCAGCCCAGGGGCCAGATGCGGCTCTTGCTTTCCTCTATCCGGCTCTTCGGACACTATTCCTCCAACTGACACCAATGGTGGGGCACTATTCCTCCCACTGATACCAATAATGAGGCACTATTCCTCTCCCTGATACCAATGATGAGGTACTATTCAACCCACTGACACCACCCCTAGGGCACTGTTCCTCCCACTGACATCATTTCCTGGGGCACTATTCCTCCCACTGACACCATCCCTGGGGCACTATTCCTTCCACTGATACCATCACTGGGGCACTATTCCTCCCACTGATACCATCGCTGGGGCACTATTCCTCCCACTGATACCATCGCTGGGGCACTATTCCTCCCACTGACACCATCCCTGGGGCACTATTCCTCCCACTGACACCATCCCTGGGGCACTATTCCTCCCACTGATACCATCCCTGGGGCACTATTCCTCCCACTGATACCATCGCTGGGGCACTATTCCTCCCACTGATACCATCGCTGGGGCACTATTCCTCCCACTGACACCATCCCTGGGGCACTATTCCTCCCACTGTTACCATCGCTGGGGCACTATTTCTCCCACTGACACTATCGCTGGGGCACTATTCCTCCTGTTAAAACTAATGATGGGGCAGGGTTTACTCCCACCTATGCAGAGAAATTTTCTACTCACACTGGCCACAGTCTGGCCCCCCTTAAAGCCTGAGGACAGTAAACTGGCCCTTTGTGTAAAATGTTTGGTGCATCCCTATCACATACATTCTTATGCTAGAACAGATAGATAGCTTGTGCATGTATATACTGTATGCATATTTTGTGATACTTCTCTATGTATTGTATTGTTTTCCTACTATTGCAAGTAGTTTGTGTATCTATAGTATTTTTGTTTAGTAAAGCACATTATTATTATTATTATAATACAGGATTTATAAAGCGCCAACAGTTTGCGTAGCACTTTACAATATAACGGGAGACAATACAGTTCAGTAAAAGAGAGTCAGGAGGGCCCTGCTCCTTGCAGCTTACAATCTAAGAGGCAGGGGCTAGTGGTACAAAAGGTAATAACTGTGGGGGATGGACTGGTAGGAGGAATAGAAGATGCCATTATTAGCTGAGGGCAGGATAGGCTTCCCTGAAGAGGTTTTCAGAGATCGACTAAAAGTGAGCAGAGTAGGCGACAGTCTGATAAATTGGGGTAGAGAGTTCCAGAGGATGGGGGAAGCTCTGGAGATGAGCATGGGAGGAGGAGACAAGGGAGCTAGAGAGCAGGCGGTCGTGCGAGGAACTAAGACTATGGTTTAAGTGATAATTAGACATTAGAGTGGTTCTTCCCTCACGAAAAAAAAAAAAAAGGTCAGCAGCTACAAATCCATAAACCACCTCACTGAGAAATTTGCAGATGTGTATACTCCCCAGCAAAACATCTGCATGGATGAGTCCCTCATTCACTTTTCTGGCCGCCTTGCATTAAAACAGTAAGCGTGCCAGATATAGGGTCAAACTGTATAAGCTCTGTGAGAGGGCCACAGGCTATACGTACAAATTTAGGGTTTATGAGTGAAGAGACAGCGAAGTAGAGCCCCCTGACTACATGGGTAGCATTGGCAAGATAGTTTGCGACTTGGTGTCGTTTTTGTTCTGTAAGGGGTACCACTTATACGTGGACAACTTGTATACAAGCGTGCCACTATTTAGACATTTGTACAATCTTGTATTTGACGCATGTGGTACCGTGTGACCTAATTGCTGGGGATTCCCCCAATGGCTTGTAAATACCCGAAAGGGGAAGAAAGCCTGCTTGAGGAATGATGAATTGCTCGCAGTTAAGTGGAAGGTCAAAAGGGATGTTTTCATCCTGTCTTCTTCCATTCACGCAGACACGACAGTCCAAATTAACACGGTATCTGGCGTTGTTGAGAAACCCCTCTGTGTCCACTTCAACGACCAAATGATGAATCCGTAACTACTAGTTTCCTGGAAAGCTCAACACTGGTACAAAAAGGTGTCTGTTTATTTATTTCAATTGGCTATATATAACGTAATTTACAAAGCAACTGGATGAAGTGGATCCTTTCTAAAATTCCAGGAAGAGATCATCATGGCCCTTTTGTATCCAGAAGGTGCTGTGGCCCAATCCTCAAATCCAGATGCAGCTAGCCGGCTGCATGAGAGGCATTTTCCGGATGTCAAAGCCCAACCTAAAGGTCACCCCAAAGAAGATGTCATGTCTGTAGCAGACACGGAATAAGATGCGACACACGCTTTTTTTGTCCCTCCTGTCCTGGCCAACCTGGTCTCTGCCTCAAGGACTGCTTCTGTCGCTACCAGTGGAGTATTAGTATAGGGTACAGCAAGGCATAGTTCAGGGCACATATTTACACAGGGTCTTGAAAGATGTTAGGTAGTCAGGAAACTGGCTATCGCATTTTGAGATACCCTACAATTTGTTTTAAAAAGTTGAAGTTTAGGGGAAATTTAAAAAAAAAAAAAAAAGCAAAAATAGTTGTCGTTGTTGATACTGTTCTACTGTTATGATTTTACTGTTTTATTGTTAACCATTGCTGTTTTCTTTGCAGGAATGTCATTCAGCTGCAGCACCAATCTGTTTATTCTGACAGCAACAGGAACTTGCTCTCAGAATATACATAAGTCAGTATAAGCAGCGCTGTTGGATGAGATTTTTCATCCGCAGTTAAAAAAAAGAGCATATATGCTGAAGCATGGGGGCCTGGGGTGGCCAGTGGGTGGATGGCCCCTATGCTTCGGCATATATATATTATAATATTATTATTATTATACAGTATTTACATAGCATCAACAGTTTGCTCAGCGCTGTACATTACAATGGGAGACAGTACACGAGACAGTACAGTAACAACTGCAGGCATCATCCTGGTATCGTTTTTTTTCAGCCAGCAATCGGCTTTCATGTAAAAGCAATCCTAGTGGCTAATTAGCTGCAGGATTGCTTTTACAAGCAGCAGGAGATGATGCCCCCCCTCCCCCGCTGCCTTCCACGGCCTTCTCGGACAGTCCCGTGCCATGGGGGGAACCTGAGAATGCAGCCGGTGTTTCTGCCAGCTGACCACAGAGTGGATTGGAGTCCGGAATGGTGCCAATCATCTCTATAGTCTAAGAAATCGGAAGCTACGAGCATTTCATCACTTCAGTTTCGCAGGATATAAACAGCACCATTTGTAAATTGGGAAAGCATCTGATCACACCAATCTTGGTGAGATCAGATAATGTAAGGGCAGAGGAGATATCTAGAGTCTGATAGACCCCAGATTTCTCAAAAAAGAATATATGACAATGCCCATTGAAGTTCTAGGGGATATTTGCATTCCTTGTGATAGCATTAAAAGTGATCAAAAAAAAAAATTGAAAGAGACAGTGTAAAAATAACAAAAAAAAATCAAACTTGAAGAAAAAAAAAAAAGGACCCTCACTTGCGTGCACGAGCGTTGGCCCTGTGCCAGTATGTAAACAGCGGTTGCACCATGCATATGAGGTATCCCCACGAACATCAGATCAAGGGCAGTAATTCTAACACTAGACCTCCTCTGTAAATCTAAAATTGTATCTTGTAAAAGCTTTTAAAGCGTTGCCTATGGACATTAAAAATGTATGCAGTTCGTCGCCATTGCACAGGGCATGCGCAGCTTTAAAGCATGTCATGTTTGGTATCTATTTACGTGGCATACCATCATCTTTTATATGTTACCAAATAATTGGCCAATATATTGTGTTTTTGTGAATTAAAAGTAAAAAAAGTGTATTTTTTTTTTTTAAATTGTGTTTGAAAAATCGCTGCGCGAGTACTATGTGACATAAAATATTACAGCACTCACCATTTTATTCACTAGGGTGTCTGAATTAAAAAAAAGATATAATTTTGGGGGTTCAAAGTAATTTCCTAGCAAAAAATACTGATTTTTTTTTCATGTGAACAAAAAGTTTGCAGGGACTTCCTCTCACTTCCTGTTTGGCTATGGGACAGGAAGTGAACGTAAATCTCCATAATGGGAAACAGACGGAAAAAAAAAATCTGACAGGGGTTATAAACCTCCCTTGCTCTATCCAAAATGAAAAAAAAAGTTTTGCCTATAGTTCTACTTTAATATTAATGTTGTTGCCTATAGCAAGCTGATTTAGATGTTTTTGTGGACAAAACAGATGAGAGAGAGAGATACACACATGCACTCTATATTGACTGTTGTATGTGTCTATTAAAGTGGCTGTAAAAACTCTATGCATGAAGGTAAAAAAACCTTTTGTGTGCAGCAGCCTCCCCAGCCCCTCTTGAAACTTACCCGAACCCCCTTCCGATCTAGCGATGTACATGAGAGCCTCAGCTTTCCTGGGTCTCTCCCTCCTCATTGCCTGAGACAGCAGCAGTAGCCATTGGCTTCCACTACTGTCAGTCAGGGAGGCAGGCCTGAGCCGTGCTCCATGTGTGAATAGACACATGGAGCAGTGGCTTGGGAGCAAGACTGCTCAGGTGTCCCCATAGCAAGCTGCTTGCACTGGAGGCACTAGGCAGGAGGGAGGGGCCAAGAGCATCATCAGGGAACCCAAGAAGAGAAAGATCGAATCTGTTCTGTGCCACATTGCACAGAGCAGGTAAGTATGACATGTTTGTTATTAAAAAAAAATCCTTTAAAATCACTTTGTTTCTCTGCTAAGCCGGTAGATTTTAATGTGCTGCCCTGAGAAGCTGACATCTTCAGATAGGTTCTCTACAGCAGTGTTTTTAACTCAAGATTTCAAAGTGCCCATTATCTGCTCACATCATAGCTTCTTTTATAATCGAGTGCCACCATTCATAGTAAAGTGCTCTAAGAGCTCTCAGCATTGGATCTTCACATCAAAGACATGCTGAGAAGGAATGGACAGACAAAAGGTCACAATTTTAGAATTTATCCATATGTGATTGATTGATAAAAGCATGTTGACCAGTTCAAGTGGAACAAAACTGTATCTAGGGCCACAAACTGAAAATGCTATTTAATTCATTTTTAGTATTCAAAGCAAACTTACCCAGCCTTCCATGTCTCCATGCTTTATTTTGCTGAGAAAACACTTTAAAAAAAACTCCCCTAGTATTTCTAGCTGCACCCATCTTGGGTAAGGGCAGACGATTCACGTAAAATTTACTTACTAGAATATATCTGCCTTTAGTTAAGGCATGCACGCAGGATGTTTGCTTAGCTGAGAAACACCCTCCTCCAGATGAAAGAAAAAATGATTCCCATGACTCCTGGCATGCAGGACATCATTTTGGCCTAGGCCAGAAACCAGGAAAAAACTGATGAAATGTAAAAAAAAAGAAAAAAAAAGTTTAAGTAAATATAATATACCTTCCCATCTATTTATACTAAGGCTAGCGGCATAAGAAATAAAAATAGTTCATGTTTATTGAGAGAGTATAGTTCGGCTTTAAGCAGTATTTCTTATAGATTTTTTCCCCTGAGGATATGAAACCTGTAGTAAGAGAAATATGTAGGCTGCCACTGTCTACCTTCTTCAGACAAAGCTAGCCACTGGCTATCTCTGAATTCAAGCCCCTTGCCCCCCCCCCCCATCTCCTTGGGAAAGGGAGCCTTGATTGCTGGAAGCTTGGCAGCTACGTGGGCATAAACCTATAACAGGGATGTTCAGTGGCTCGGATAGGATTGGCCACCAAGACATGAGATGACTAGATGGAGCCTGAACTATAGAAAAAGGCTACGCAGGGGCAGGAGATTCAGATGTCACAAGAGTTGCCCACCCTCCCCCCCCCCCCCATTGTGAGTTTTGTCACAGCTTTATTGGCAGTTTTACCTTGCCAGTGGTTGATATTGCTTTATGGGCTATGCCCTCAACTTTAATTCTGGGGTCAGTTTAATGCCTGTCTGTCACTGATGGTGAAGACAGGCCTCTTAGACTATCTGTGTTTTTGTTATGGATGCTCACGGTATAACCATGACTGGCATTGTTATATGGTTTCTTTAAATGTTGTTACATTTTGGAAAGTTCAATAAAGCTGTGGCCTTGCCCAAGTTCCAACTTAATCAGCCTCTGTGTCTTTTTGGGGGACAAGGTTCTTTGTTACGTTAGTGGTCAAAATGTACCTAGGCTTCTCAGCGGTCATGTTTAATACGCTTTTCACACCAACCTTGGGCCTCATTTACACTTATGGTTGAGAGTTTGTGAAAATGTGTGGATAAGAAGTGTTTTTACTGCCCCCCCAATCACTCTCCCTTAACCTGTTGCTGCCGGAATAACACATATGTGCAGCAGCAAATAGACGGGTTTTACTGGCCACGTGTTGCATATGTGCGCCACTGTACAGCCAATGCTGAGAGCACACTCGCTACATGCTCCCAGCACAGAGATTGAGCTGACAAAAACAGCTCTCGGCCCCCACTTACAATCAGCACCCAGCAGGACAGGCTCCGAATTATTTGACCACTGTGACAGCCAATCACTGTGGTCATTTAATTGCCGATCCTTCCTGCCCCCTGGGTGTACAGACCCTCTTAAAAGGACAAGGGGCGGGTGCAGAGGGTTAAGCTACAAAGGCAGTGAAGGGGGGTGTGCACATGCCATGGCTCCAAACCCACCAAACATGACCAAGTCAACTGAATACATCTCTGTTTCAGAGGTTAAAACAGGCAGTGAGAAGATGAATAAAACACCTCTTCATTGCTTGTTAAATGCCCTTTGAAGAGATATCCAAACACAGATGGCTCTTCAGAGGGGAACACAAATGTAAATGAGGGCTAACACTACAGTGCCCTGTCCTGGAAGAACTGAGTAACAACCACTCCCCCTAAGCACAATTGTGACTCTCCACACAAACTCCTACTAAAAAGAAGCAGAGGAATTGGCCGAAATCTGAGCTGTATATGGCAAGCTTAACTATTAGACTGCTCAGCCATTTTAAACACCATGCACAACTGCTGTGCTTTACCTAAAGTAAAGGTTAAATACATGGAAAATAAAATAATTCTTGGAAGAAAACACCACCAGATGAAGGCTTGTGATCACAAAACTCAGTATCTGTCAAGTGAAACTACTGAAAATACCCTGATCGACAAACTAAAGCTAAATCACAAGACAGGCCAACTTAGTGGACAGAAAAAATGGTATGCCTTTTATGATGATTTGAAAGTCTGATGCAAATTTGGTCAAGTTCAAAGGAAGCATTTCAAGGTAATATGTCAATCCACTTAGATGCCTACATCAAAAGGGGAAATGTATTTAAACACCTGTAATAACATGTTATAACCACTTGTACGTAAAAGAGCCATCAGATCCAGTCGAAAAACATTCACTGTTACTGTAGGACGATTCTCTGAAATGTTTTCTAACTAAACCAGAGTGCTGCCCACTCCAACATAGAGATGCGAGGAAATTCTGGGCATCACTATTTTTTTACAAAAAAAAAAAAAAAGGGCAGGGTTGCCCTCCTGGCAGTTCGTTTCAAAAGGAACTAATAATCATACCTGCACAAGTTTGCCATTAACAAAAGCCTAACAAAATATATAGCACACATGTATACTTTGCATCAAACATGATTTGTAAACATCTATGGTATAGGTGAAAAACAATGGCGACCTGGCTGTTCAACTCTCATGTCTGAAGTTCAGCTTGTGGGACAATCATAGTGTCAAGATCTGGATCACCTGCTAATGGCCCTGTGCTTCCCAGCTTGGAAGGTTTTAGTTCTGGTGTCCACTAACTGGTGGCTCCCAGCAGCCAGCAGATCCATGTAGTCTCCACCTGATGCTGGCTGGTGGAAGGGCATTTAGTCCCTCTTCTGCTGATATATCTTGCTCCAGTGTTTTGCTTTGCTTGCTGCCTGATACTGTTCTTTGATCAGGCTCTCTGCCTAGTACCTTTACACCGAACTCTGCTGCCTTGTTCCACTCCCTCTCGTTCCTGATTCCTGTTTTGGTTCCCCCTTCCTATATGTTGCCTGTAACTCCAGTTTCCCCCTGCATTCCCCATTTGTATATAGTTAGTTTAGCAGCTAGTATTTCTGTTAGGTCATGTAGGTAGGTGCTGGTGTTTAGATGTCTTTTGTTTTAATATTTATATATATATATATATATATATATATATATATTAATATACAAAATCTGGATCCCAAAAAAAAATACATAGCAAACTGATACAATAAACACCCTCAAAAGTCCCAAAATTATTCTTCCAAATTTTGATCCATAATCACCTTGTGTCTCCAAGAATGCCGTATACCTCCAAAGAATATAAAAATAGAACTGGATAGTGTATTATCCTCAGTAGAACAGTTATTAAATCATATATAAAAACTTTTTTTTTTAAATAATAAAAAATACTTTTTCTGTGCAAACACAAAACCACACAAAAAAATATGAAAAGACATTATCCAGTTCTATTTTTTTATTCTTTGGAGGTATACGGCATTCTTGGAGACACACGATGATTATGGATCAAAATTTGGAAGAATAATTTTGGGAGTTTTTGAAATAATTTCACTGACACTAAAAAGGTTTATTATTTACAGTTTCCTAAGTGATCATCCTTGCTGCTGATTCCTGCCACATGGCTCCTTCCATAAATACAGTAGAAGAGTGAGCATAGCCACCTAGGGACAAGGAGTGTGCTATTCACAGGATTGCCAGGTGAAAATAAAGGAGAAAGGCCTAAAAAAAGAAAACGAATACAGCTATCTGATCTCATCTCATCTAGGGTTTAGATACACTTTAAAATTGTCCACTTCACAGTTTTGGAGATATATGTTATCTTTTAATCATAGAAATCTGTCACAAATTGCCAAATTGTTTTTAGGTTTAAAGTAATTATATTATCACAGTTTGTATGAAAATCAATAACAAAATGAAGTGGTTGAATTTTTTTGCAATGAAAAGATTATGATATGTTTTCACCACCGTTGCTCAAACCTTGGAAAACAAAATAAAGTGTAAATGACTGATTGCTGTGGTTTAAAGCTGATGGAAACTAAATTGCTAACAAAACTGTGAAGCGCACAGACAGAATTCCTCCTGTTAAAAAGCAGTTTATCGTTTGCAGTTATAATTTCACTTGGGCAAAATACACATACAATGTTACAGTTAAGAATGCAGGTTTTGATGGTCTTTAACTACACAAATAGATAAAACTTGTTAGCAAATTCAAGCAACTACCATTTACATCATCAGATACCTACAAAACCTGAAAGAATGAAAAATAGACATATCAACGATCACAGATTCCACTGTAGCCATATCAAGACAGATGGCATCAGCCTGGTACGAGCCATAAGCTTTTTCAATCCAAAACGCCTTACCAAAATCGATAGTGTTGGAAAGTTATAGCCCAGAATACATGAGATGACAGTTTCCTGAACCTTCCATTTTTGGTTAGATAAGAAAAACATCTTGTATATTTGGGAAGCTTGGGACAATCCTTGACAAGGGAAGTTGGGAAAAAAAGAGGCTCTGATAACTAATGTTTTACTCATGGTAAACCAATGCTGGCATGCTCTGCAGATTGTATCTGCATAGCCATAAATGTGCTCTTACAACCTATGGTCTACAGCAGAGGTCTCCAAACTTTCTAAATGAAGGGCCAGTTTACTATCTTGCAGACTTTAGGAGGGCCGGATTTTGACCAGTGGGCGTAGAGGATATCCTGCATTCAATGGGAATAAACAATGCCTCAGGCTTCATGGTCAGCGGGAGTATAGAAATTACATACCACCGTTGGTCAGTAGAAGGAATAGTGCCCCATTGCGTTGCAGGAATTATTGATGCCAGAGGCAGGAATTATGTTCCACTCTTGGTTTCAGTAGGAAGAATAGAGCCACAATGGCCGGATAAAGGCTATCAAAGGCTGCATTTAGCCCGCAGGCTGCAGTTTGGAGACCACTGGTCTACAATCTTTGGACAAAGCTGAGCTGTAATCTGGTACCAATTGCCACCAAAGACATTTTCTGCCATGCAACATTTTGCCAACATATTCTACTTTGTAAAACGGTAGACGGATAATAGCTGACATTTTATTAAATTACAGAACACAGGATCTGTGCTCATACAAATTTCTCCCAATTTCTCAAATAGTCTACTTTTTCAAGAAGTCTATGCTTTATTTTTGAGAACAGTAAAGATGCTTACTTCTATAGTGTATGTAAAATCAGCTGACCAATTGTAGCTGATACTTCCACTTTCTAAACAAAATCTCCTTTGTCAGATGTCTTTATTAATGGCTATGTATCTTCTGAAGTTTTTATTTTCCATTTTCACCTCCTTTCACCACCTCCACCACCACCATTACATTCTCATACAGTTCTAAGCTTTCTCTTTCCCTTTGATGCTCTCCTCACTGATTTTTATAGCTTAGAGCATCCAACACAATAGATCCTTTCAAACTATCTTGAAGTTCATACTTCTGGAGGCAAGGTAACACTGGTCAGTAAAAGTATCAACTACAAAGATAAGTCCATCTAATTTAAAGTGTACTTATAGACAAACATTTTTGTGGATGGAGTGGGGAAGGGTTAAAACGTCTATCAGGTTACTTCTTGATTTTATATGTATACTTAGTCTTTTAAATTAGCATTAGTTATCATCAAAATGTAATTTTATATTCAGTTTAAAGAAGAGCAACATAACAGTGCAAACTGTGTATTTGTGCATCATTATTGCTTCTAGTGCCCCTATATGACTTCCTGTATGACTCCTAACCGGGATACTTAGTGGGCTTCTGGCCGGTTGTCTATGGGAGTTCATGGATGGGCACCTGCACTGTTTCACTGCAAGGCCCTTGGGGTGTATACTGATCTGACTACTTCACTGTCTCCTAGCAGAGATCAGGGTACATATCCTGTCTGAGCTCCAGAACTGGAATAACAGGGCAGCAAGTGCAGCTTCACATTTATATGCTGGCTTTCAAAATTGTGACAGGTTTTAATTATGACACACTCCAGAATGTTGAATGTCTGTGAGCTCCATGCCAGTGAGCTTTCCCCATTGCTGACTTACAATGCTTTATTCTGCACTGTGTCTCTAGGAGGTGGTCACCTTGCTAAAGGAGCAAGGCTTTGATTTATCATGTCACAGCTTCCTTCTTATCACTGGTGATCTGATAACTGATGGGATAAAGAAAAACAGGATATGTAGAGGAAACATAGATACACACATTATGTAGATTTTTGCAATGCAGGTCTTCAGATACAGCTTTCTCTCCAGCAAGTAGAACTGTGAGCAGCACAGTAGTGACATCATGAATCCGCCCGCCAAACCTTATAAGACTATCAGTCAGAGGCATAGTTCCTTAGATGATCCCACGCTGCAGATTTACAGCTATTAGGATACAGAAACGGGGGGGCCTAGGCAGAGAACGTGCACTTCTAATTTTTTTTTAAAAGGGATTGTAGGCAAAATTTACATTCAGGATACCACTTACCATGCAATAAACATTTATAGATGTTCCCTATAAAAAGGAAAATCTCTTTTAAATTGAGAGCCACACAAGTGCTAATGACAATGAGATAGGACACTTTTTTGCTTTTGCCTTCATTAGGGTCCAAAGAAGAAAATCTCAACAATTGCAAACCACACTGTGTTTTGAAAAGTTGAGTAAAGACGCATTTTAAACAAATCCTGAAGACCAATCTCAAAGCAAAAGAATTCCTTAGAAGATTATGTTAGCTGTTACTTCTGCCAAATACATTCCAAAATAACCTTGTTTGTATAATAATGCCAGTTGTTAATTACATGATTACTAGACAGGAAATAGTAAAAACCCTCTGAAATTTCCCCAAAGAAAATAAGTTTATCTTGTATTTGTATTCTGGTATTACAAAGCATTTTGGATAGAAATACACTTCATGGTCTTAAAAATAGGGGAAGTGTTCTTTGCCTACATACCAACTTGCCTACTATGTACAATCCACAGATTTATTTTAAGGACCAAATAGCAAACATTCACTGAACTCACATTTTTTTTCTCAGTGTTTCACTGTTTCATAAGGGGAAAAATACATTACTCATGTACCTACATGCTTTGTAAGTTACGCTTTGTAAGTCTAACTATGAGGCTAACAGGGCATAGCTAGCAGAGCGACAGCTGCTTGAGAACTGGTGTATCTCTTGGTTCCAAGAACTTTTCCCAGACAAACTGGCAAGAGGAATGCAGAGGAATGGATAGGCATGTCAGCTTCCTGTCCTTCTTTGTCCCCCTTGCTGCCACTTGTTTCGGGCAAGTGCTTGCAGCCGAGACCAGTGCCAGTTATCTAACAGCCATCTTCTGGCTAGCTACATTTTTGGACGTCTGTGGAGGGTGCCCTCATAGCTAGACTTGAAAAGCATGTAGGAAACATAGGCCTAGGTACTGCATGTACTTGCCAACGGTCAGTAAATTTACAGACAGTTTGTAAAAATCAGTGATTTTTACAGCTGTCTGTAAATATCAGGGGCTAATAATTTGCCATGCTGTGTTGACGTTTGTACAGCTCCATGTACACGGGGTGTTTTGATAACGCTGGTCACGTTAGATGTGTAAAGTTCCATTAAAAACGTGAGTTTTTCAGCTGTTTTAGCATTAGCGTTTAGCGGCATTTTCCCGTGTTTGTGTCTTTTTAGCGTTTTTTTTGGGGGGGGGGGAAGTCCAAAAATGCCAGTTTACAGCGTTTTGCCATGTTTTTCAGCATTAGAGCATTTTTACAGCTAAAAAAACTCCTCTAGAAACTCACTAGTCCTGTGTTATTTTTCCAGCCAAAAATTGTTGATTACAGTCTACGTGTGCATGGACACATAATAGGAGATTTACTAAAACTGGTTGACTCAGAATCTTGGGCACCTGTGCATGGTAGCCAATCAGCTTCTAACCTTAGCATGTTCAGTTAAGCTTCAGCAATAAAACCTGGAAGCTGATTGGTTTTTATGCAGAAGTGGACAAGATTCTGAGTCAACCAGGTTTAGTAAATAAACCCCATAGGGTAACATGCTGGGGGGTTTACTAGCTGTAGAAAAAAAACCCGGCAAAAGGCAAAAACAGCAGCTGTAAAAACGTCCAGTGTGCATGAGGACTTAGTGTAAACCAGTTAAATTGCTTGTTATGGGTATTGTCAGTGTTTCCATATTGTGTTTGCACTGTTTAAAAATTGATAGTCTTAGTTTTTAATGTCATTGTTCAAGCTGTCAGTAAAAAATGCTGTCAGTAAATTTTCCATGTTTTTTAAGAAAAAAAAAAGAAAATTGCTTCAGGAGGTTGGAAACACTGACTTTCTTCCTAGTCCAACAGATCAAAACAGAAGAAAAAAATTGAAGGAAGAGTTCTTTAAAAAGGGTGAAATTTAGAAATCCTAGTTATATGAAAAAACATCTGCTAAAAAGTGGTATGAATATTTTCTGGTAAGAAGAACTACTAAATAAGAATACTATAATGATAAGTGATATAGGAGTATATGATATACAGCACAGCGTTCAGTGTGAAATTTGTAACGTACTGCACAACATAAAGGTTGGGAAAAGTCTAGAAAGTGTGTTATGTTCAGCACAGTGTACAGTGCATTGGCTCAGCAAATGTAACATACAACACAACCGGGATGCAGGGGCGGACTGACCATTTGAACACTCGGTCACTGCCCGAGGGCCCGGGCTCAGTAGGGGGCCCCATGAGATGCCCCTGGTACTTATCATTGGCTTTTTCATAGGCTTTTTTGGGTTTGGGCAATGACACAGGGGTCCCATGATCCCCTATTGCCGGGGGCCCCATGAGTTGTCAGTCCGCCCCTGCCGGGATGGGCACATTTTTTTTTGGTATAACAGATATGGAGCTCTTTATCTCTAGAACACAAAGCCCCTTGTATCATAGGGTGTGGGTAGGGTTGCCTCCCACTATCTCTTCACAAGTTTCTCCTTAATACAACCATACGAGTCAATAAGGTGCAGATGACAGAAAACAGGTGGGCTAACAGTAATGTTGCTTTGTAATCTGGGGTTCAGTAGTCTTGGAGTACACAAGAAAACATAAAAGACATGTGCAGGCACCAGATTCAATGCTTTCATCAACTGGTACACATTTAAATACTCTAAATATGTAAATAAGCAGAAAGGAGAGTGCCCACTGTTGGCGAAAACTGGGAAGCAGTTTGTTATCATTACAGCCAGACCACAGTACTATTATTGGAAGTTGCTGCGTTCCCTCGTGCTTGTGCCATGAAAAGTTCCTAGAATAAGACTTCCAGGAGCAGGCTGAACAATAACTGTACAAAGGATCATGCAAATGTGCACCCAGTAAAAATGATCTGGATGACACCCGAAGGCTTGCATAACCGGATGTCAAATATAGATACTCAGAATACTCGGTAATTGTGAAGTGAGATCAATTATGTTCAGCACAGATTTCAATTTGAGCATGCTCCAAGCTCATGGTACTGTACATCTGAAAGAGATCCCAGAGTGGAACATATATAGAGTTATAGTAATGAATAGAATTGAGATCTGGGCAGAACAGGATGCATCAAAAAATATAATGATAAAATTGTCTCAGGTTTATTATATCAATATCAGGTATATAAAATAGGAGTCACCAAAAACTCCCAAAGAATATGATAAAAGGTGGGGCTTTGGGATGAGATGGTCCACCTAGTACTAAAGTAAAATTAAGATTTCATAGATCTACATCCTACTGTTTGTGATCTGGCTGTCCTCTTGTCTCCCCCTGTGGTTCCCAAACAGGGAAGGTTTTTAGCTCTCGGCTTGCGCCACATGTCATTCTTTAGCCCAGCCTTGATCAACCTCTTTAATATGGAGGAATCCATGAAATAACGTTATGATCTCAGGGAATCCCTGATAATGTTTACTTTATCTACAGCTCACAGTACATTAGTGGTATGGTTAGTGGGAAGAATGCTCCTTACATTTGTAGGCTGGTCACTGGGCAGACTCCCCTCCTTACAGATAGATAAAAAGATCATTGTTGTCAGTGGCAACTTATCCGAAATGCAGAAATATATCACTGTTCAAGAAACCCCAAGCAACCTCTAGAGCAGTGGTCTCCAAACTGTGGCCCTTTGCTTGGCCTTATCGAACCCTTGGGGCACTATTCCACCCACTGATACAAGATACTATTCTGCCAACTGAAATCAATAATGGGGCACTATTTCTCCCACTGATGCCAACAATGGGGCTCTATTCCTCCCAATGATACCAACGATGGGGAACTATTCCTCCCCCTAATACCAAGTATGGTGATGTTTACACCCACTGATGCCAGGAAAATTTCCACTCCTGTTGGCCCCCTATAGTTTGAAGGACAATAAACTGGCTCTTTGTTTAGTAAGTTTGGAGACCCCTGCTCTAGAGGAACCCTGGCTAAGAAGGGCTGCTTTAGTCTGAATTCATGTAAGCTTCATTTATTTAGTATAATCTATCTGCTTATCCACCTTTGCTTATGGTTGTTCTAAACATACTCTAAGTTACTTTGTGTTTCTGAGAAAGCCAAGTGCAAAATGCATTGAAGTCAATTGCCACTGCTTCGCTTGTTATACCGACCAATACACACCTTGATGTACTGGCCCAGTATTGGTGCTATATAATTCTTATTTATTTATACATATACAAGTGTTGCACTTTGATTAATGCTGTGGGACAGAGAGGAAGATTTACTAAGATTGGTGCATACAGAAGCTGGTGCAGCTGTGCATAGTAACCAATCATCTTCTACTTTCTTGTTCAATTAAGCTTTGGCAGTAAAGCCTAGAAGCTGATTTTGCACTCTCCAGTTTT